>NC_080785.1:160546422-160921422 GCF_028018385.1 Neofelis nebulosa
GGGCGCCATGATGAGCCACGTGGCTCATTGTGCGTGGATGCGTGGATTTTGCCGCATGCACGCGGGCCCGGCGGGATCGCGGGGTATTAAAATCAGCGCCTCTTCCTTTTTGCTAAACGGACTGAACCGCGATGTTCCATGCTCGTCCTTGTTTACACTTGCACTGGCAGTGACCGAGTGCCCAAGCTGCTCACCAACACTGGGCATCGGCACCCTTGAACTGCAGCCCTTCTAAGAAACGCGTGATTTCTTGCTGTGATTTGCCTGTGCCCCCCGATCACAAAACGGGTGAACATACATTTATTGGTTATTCAAGTTCCTTCCTTTGGGAGGCGCCCTTCACGTCGCGTCCACTTTTTTATTGGGTTGATTTTTTTTTTTTTTTTCCCATACCGATCTCTAGATGACCCCTGTCTATTCTGGAAATAGGTCGTCCATCATTATATGCTGTGCGGTATCTTCTCTTGACTTGCCTTTTGATCCTTTTTTTTTATGATGTCTTTTGATCAACCGTGGTTCTTCTTTTTTTTTTTTAAGTTTATTTATTTTGAGAGAGAGAGAGAGGGAGAGAGCATGAGCAGGGGAGGGGCAGAGAGAGAGGGAGAGAGAGAGAAACCCGAGCAGGTTCTACACTGTCAGCGTGGAGTCCAATGCGGGGCTCGAACTCACAGACTGAGAGATCATGACCTGAGCCGAAAACCAAGAGTCGGACGCTTAACTGATGGAGCCTCCCAGGCACCGACACAGCAATTCTTAATCTTGATCTTCTAATCTGAATTTAGAAGTCTTCTCCTTTACAGTTTGTGGGTTGTGTATGTTCTGTGAGAAAACCGTTTCTACTGTGAGGTCATGGGAGATACTGTATCTTTACTTCTAAAAGTTTTACAGTTTTTCTCGCCGTATGTCTTTGATCAACTTGGAATTGATTTTGGAGCACAGCATGTGGTAGAGACCCAATTTCCAGAAGGGCTGTGCCAGCACCATTCATTATAAAGTCCAATGACTTGCCTCATGATCCAGAAGACAACCTCTCTGACTGTTTAACTCCGACTTCCTTAGGTCTGATCTGCTAGTCAAGCCACAAATACTTTTTTTTTGAGCACTTATTATGTACCAGGCTCTGGGTTACAGTGACAGACACAACAGGTGCGCTCAGTGCTTCCGTGCATGCGGTTGTGGGGGCAGGAGTGGTGAGAAATCTGTTGTGACCAGAGGAAACAGCATGCGAAAGGTCCTGTGGCAGATGTTTAGGAATGTGGTATTTATCCTAAAGGCGCCATCCAGCCACGGAACCAGCGATGCAATGAGATGAACAGCCCCACTGGTTGCTGCGTGGAGAATGGATTGGACCCTGGGCGAGAACGAAAGCCGGGAGATCAGTGAGGAAGTGACTTTGGTCCTTCAAGGAAGACCTTGGACTGGGATGGTGATTGTGGAGATAGAAATCATTGATCAGACAGCAAGATGTTTTGAGCAAGATGTGATTTTTTTTTCCCCCTCCCTCTCCCCTCTCTCTATCTCTGTTCCTTTTCTGGTTGAGTTTTCTGGGTGAGGAAAGCAGTTTGTGTTCCTGCCAAGGGTTATGTGCTCTGGAGGACGTGTTTGCCACAGATGGTCTTTGGAATTCTAGCCAAGAGAGTAGCTGGACAGCCCCTGGCCCCCAGGGTTTTCTGGAAGCAACTCAACAATGGTCGTTTATTACTGACAATAACAGCAACGAGTTGATAGCCTTTCCTTCGAAACACCTTTAGTTATGGCTTCATGGGTCACCCCCCACCCACCCTCGGAGATGCGTGGGGGAGACACGCAAGGATTTTTGTCTCAGTTTTACCATAGGATGAGGTTCCCCTAATTGGCACTCTTGAGATCACACGCAAGATGTTGGTTTGGGGATTGGAATCCAGTCCTTGACTTTCGGCCCCGTGCGGTTTCTGCAAGGTCACGCACCAGCTCCCCAAACAGAGGCTTGCAGACCATTTCCTACTGGGCGCGCCTGAGTAATTTACCAGACCTCAGTTTCTTTGACTGTCAAGTCAGAGTTAAAATAAAATACGTGCCTCCGAAACTTGAGACGTGACACAGACTGAGGACTCACCACATTTCCCTACGTGAATCCATTAGTGCCCTTGGGTTGCCCGGGGCAGAAAACTCAAAGGGGCTTAAGCAAGCAGACGGGAGTTTAATATACTAGCGCATAGACGGAAGAGTCCAGGGAATGACCGGCTCGTCTGGATCCGGGGATCAGATGACATCATTAGGCCCTGGTTTCCGGGCTGTGCTTTTCGAAGCTGGCTCCATTCTCCCTGCGGCCAGGACGTGGCGGCAGTTCCAGTATTTTGGGCCTCCCCAAACATCCGAAGTTTTCCCAGCCCTTACCCCAGCCTTCTCAGTAAATGACTTGCTGCTTTTGATTGGCTCTGCCGGGGGTCACGTGCTCAGGCCTGACCCCAGTCTTCGTGGGGAACCAGGAAGCGGGGAAAGGGGCGCTCTGATTGGCGTGGGCCTGGGTCACGTGGTCTGCCTCTGGTGTTGGAGGTGGAGCCAGCCTCGCGGAGCAGGTGGCAGTGACCCCTTTAAAGGTGCGTCCTTGCGTGCCGCCTGCTGGAGCAGAAGTAGGGAACCTCCCTTCCGCCTTCCGCCAGCCTTCTGTTGACTAGATCACCCCGTGGTGTATCAGTGAGGATGTCGGTAGGAATCAGGAGACGTCCTTCAAGAATCAGGAGGTGTGGGCAGTTAACCAACACAAGAGAAGAAAGGAGGAATTGAGAGAGAGAGAGAGAGAGAGAAAGCCACCTGACTCAAGCTGCCACCTGAGAAAATCAACAGAATAAATGCCCCAGCATCATGCCCTCTCTCCAGCTCCTGCCACGGCTCCCCATTGTCCAAACCCAGGTGGAAGCCAGAGGCAGGGAGTCGAATGAGGCCGTCTACACAGGTCAGGCTCCCCAGGCGTAGCAGGGTAGAGGAGGGATCGTGGACCCTGGGTAACAGAAGACAGCCAGCACCTGTGGCCCACTGAACTGCAGGGGAGGCTGGGACGTTTAGGCCGTGTGTGCATCCAGGGAGACAAGGCTTAGCGGACCCATCACATTGTCTTTTTTTCACAAGGAGCAACCAGTCCCCTGGCGTCGAAAGTCATGCCTCCTGTCTCGTTTTCTTTTCTCTCCCTCGCTCTTTTCTTGCCGAGTGGAAATTTTTTTAAGCTTCAAAAGGAATTCGGTTCTCTGCCAGGCTTTGAGAGTGGGGCCCTCTGCTTGGAGAGCTGGTAGTTGGGGGCAGCCCGTTGCCCCTGGGGTGGAGGGAAGGCGCCTGGGTGAGGCAGCAAGGGAGGCTTCCTACCTGAAGCAAGTGACCATCTTGTGGGAGGTCGCTCCTAGGAGAGGCCCCTTGGGCTGAGTCCAGGGAGGCAGACTCCAGGTCCCATGGGCAGGAACAAGTCCCCTGGTTGCTTCCTGCCCTCCCTCTCTTTGGAGCCTGTCTTAGCAGCCACAAGTAGGTGCACGAATGAAATTGTAGCCTGGCTGTGCCAACAACGGCTCTTGCCACCCCCCCCCCCCTGCCCCCCAGTTCTGATCCAGCTTTGTTAGCAGCAGCTGTAACACTGGCCCGTCCCCTCCCAGCCTTGCCTCCTTCTTTGAAATCCTCCAAAGCTCTGTGATGATAGGGGCCGTCACTGGCTTGCCTTCCTCCATTCAAGTTTAACCGGCCTGTCCTCCCCTCGGTGGAGAGCGGAAGAACAGCCCCTCATTGCTTCTGGCAGCCACCAGCCAGGTTCGAGCCTTCCAGCCACCCTCCCAAGGTCCGGGACAGCAACGGGGAGGGAGGCGGACAGACCCAAGTCCCCTAGGGTGGTGTGCTGGCCCCGCCTCTCATGAGCTCGGGGTTCCTGGTGTTCATCACCTTCCTCCCCCCTTTGCCAGATCCCAGCTTCCGGCAGCGATGGCCACACAGGTTCGGATCCCAGCTCGACCGCTTGGGCTTGACCGCATCGGCAAGCGGCTTCACCTCTGTGTGCCTCTGTTCGGAAGTTCTGGACAGTATGCCGGGCGCCTCACTTGCATCAAATAGGTTTGTCCTCTTAGTGCCTCGAGGGATAGGTGCCATTGTCATCCTCCCAGGTGGCGGAAGAGAAAACCAGGACGGGGAGAATACCTCTTGTCCAGTTTCGCGCTCCATGAGTGACAGAGGTGGGATTTGAACCCAGGCTGCTCGGCTCCAGGGTCTGCGCCCTTAGTGAGAACGACAATGATGATGTCCTCATTCCAGGAGCTGTTGAACAGATTTAATGCAATAGCATAGGCAGGAAAGCTTGGTCCACTGCCCCACCCAGAAGAAGCCCTCAATCCAGATGTTAGTTACATTGCAGATTGTGTTATTTTATATTATACAATTATATGTTAATATGTGCTGCGAGTACTTAGACTGTCAACACGTAGTTCTGTATTACGCTTAGACTACGGGAGCCAGCAAACGGTTTTTGCCCAAGGGCTGGACAGTGAAGGTCTGAAGGTTTGCAGGCCACGGGTCTCTGTTGGGACCGCTCAGCTCTGCTGTTGTCGCGAAGGCACCCGTGGACAGTAAGGAAATGAACAAGAGTGGCTGTTTTCCAATAAAACTTTATTTAAAAAACAGGCCACGGGCCCTAGTTTGCGAAGACCACAGTTTGCCGAGGTCTGATGTTGTGTATTGGCAATTTTTTCCGTATTCCTTTGTTTATACCCTCCTGTACTTACAAAGCCAGCTTTTCTTGCTCTCCTTTGCTCCTGTCTTTCAGGAGAGCGTGCCGGGCCAGCGGGACATGTGGGGCGTCCTGATATCAGGCCTCCCCCCCCCCCCCCCCGTCCTCCCCCATCATTCCTCAATAGCACTTATCGCAACGTACAGGGATGTGTGGACGTGGCTGGGGTGCAGGTGACATTTGGGCAAGAACTGTCTACGTCCAGAGTGAAATATGGAAGGCAAAAAAAACCACCACAAAATTTGTAACACAGCTCAAGGGAGGGGCTGAGGTCTCAGGTTCCAGCGACAGAGAGCTGAGGATTTGGCTGGGGTGGAGAAATCAGGGGCTGCCTGTCGGACAAAGGGGCTCTGGGCTCCCCCTTCACCCGTAAATCTGCAAACATGGGATGGAAAGAAATCCATCATGAGGTCCCTGAGTTCACGGGGATCCCTGTCCATTGTAAAGACAGTGGGGCCGACGAGTCGTTGTCCTGCTGTCATGTGATGTCATATGATGTCGTACAATGACAAACCGTCATGAAAGCTGGCCTAGAAGCACCACGGGGAGGTGGCTTAGATCGCATACCCAGCGCACGTCTTGGAGCATCTCAGACCATGGGGCAGAATGATGTCCGTCCCAAATGGAAAGGTGGGTGAGAGTTGGGGCAGGAAAACGTTGAGCCAGGGACAGTGTCACCTCCATGAGCTCTGAGCTCTGCCCGCGTCGTCCCCTGTCACATCTTTAGTGCCTAGAATGCTGCCTGGCCCCTAGTAGGTGTTCAGTGTATCCTTGCTGTGTGAGTATTGAAAAGAACAATCATTGTGGCTGAGAACCAGGGCTGTGAAATCAGACTGAGCTTGGTGACTGGTCCTCCGTTACTCACTGCGTGCCTGATACTGGGTTTCTGTTTTCCTGCTTTATAAAATGTCTGGAAAATAGTGTCTGCGTCCTAGGACTGCATGTAGTGAGCAAGGCACTCTTCTAGACACGGGAGACAGACAAAAGTCCTTGCCCTTTTGGGGCTGCAGGCTCACTGGGAGAGACATGGGATGAACAAGAAGCAAAATAACAAGTTAATTGCACAGTACTGTGGAAGATTATAAGGGCAACGGGGAGAAACAGCAAGGAAAGGGCAGGGGGAGGCCAGTGGCTGTGTTGGATAAGGCCTCCCTGAGGAGCTGTCATTTGAGCCAAGGAGGAAGCCATGGCGGTGTCTGGGGGAAGCGGGAACAGCGTATGCAAAGGCCCTGAGGTAGGGTCATGCGTGCTCTATCTGAGGAACAGCGAGGAGGCTGGCGTGGCTGAAAGGGAGGAGCAAAGGGGACAGTGGGCAGAAGGGAGGGCGGGGAGAGGACAGGACAGTTGGGCGTGGCCTCGTGGACCGTGAGGATGACTTTGGCTTTTGCTGTGAGTGAGGTCGGGGGCGAGGAGGGTTCTGAACAGAGGAGGGTTGTGACTAGACTCAGATGTTCACAGGTCCCTCCGACCACCGTGGGGAGGTGAAACAGTTGGGAGGAAGTGACTGTTCTGGTCCAGGCAGGTCGGGGCAGGGCCAAAATGTTGGCTGTGGACATAATGAAGAGTGTTTGGACCCTAGCAAAAAAAATTTTTAAATGTTTTTACCGTTGGGGCACCTGGGTGGCTCAGCCCGTGGAGCATCCGACTCTTGGTTTCGGCTCAGGTCATGATCTCACGGTTCATGAGTTCGAGCCCCTCATTGGGTGCTGAGCTGACCTCTGTGCTGATAGTGTGGAGCCTGCTTGGTATTTCTCTCTCTCTCTCTCTCTCTCTCTCTCTCTCTCTCTCTCTCTGCCCCTTCCCTGCATGCACATAGCTCTCTCTTTCTCTCTCTCAAAAGATAAATAAACTTAAAAAAATATTTTTACTGTGGCGAAATACGTGTAACATAAAAGTTACCACTTTGAGGTGTACAATTCAGTGGCCTTTGGGACTTCACGACGTGGGGCCCCCATCACCTCTACTGAGACTCACCTTTCATTCCCCAAACAGGAAACTCTATACCCGGTAGTACTCACTCCCCACTCCGCCTCCCTCCAGGTCCTGGCAACCACCAATTCGGGATATAATCTGAAGGTTGACCAGTAGGATTTCTGGACAGATAGGAGAAGAAGGCTCAGGGAACCGACGTGCAGACAGCACTTAGGCGGTGCCTGAGACGTGCTCACAGCTGCGACGGCCGTGGTGCGTTGGCAGCCATGGGGAGTGCTTTCCAGAAGCCTTGCTCTGGGGCAGAACCGGCTTACCATCTACTTGGAGCTCCCTCCTGTGTACTGGCTGGGTGCATGGTGGTACCAGAATCTGTCACCCTTCCCGTTCAGCCCGCCTAAGGGTTGGGGCGGGGGGGGGGGGGGGGGAAGGCGTGGTCAGAAGGAACAAGCCAGCACCGTCCGTGGTGGGACACCATCCGACTCCGGTCCGGGTTTCCCAGAACCAGGCAGGAAAATGTCCAGGGAGGGACGGTGCGGCCGACGGGAGTCCTGGCAAGCCGTGGCCTCGGCTTCCTGGGCTGCTGTAGCCCCGAGTAGCATCTGCTGGGCGGCTTTCAGGGAAAGAACAAGAAGCATTTGGGTTCCCTTCGTGGTTGTGCCCTGTGTGGCCTCATAGGAGTGGCCTCTCCATTCCCTGTTGCTGTTGAGCTCCCTGAACCCCTTTCGCCATGTTTGTGATGTGTTACGGTCTCTAAACTTTCTGGCTCCTTGTGTCTCTTCCTCAGCCGATGCGTTCTTTTTCCTTGCCCCTTCTTCCCCCTGCCTCCGCTGATGCTTCTCCTTAGCGTTGCCTAAATTTTATTCTCAGCTTCTGTCATGTGCCCCGGTCAAGAGGCCGTAGCACTTAAAGAAGGAACGTGGGGCCGTACGGTCCTGACCCCTGATCCCCCCTCTGCCAGCTCTGAAGCTGCTTGACTTTGGGCAAGTCGTTTCGGGTCCCTGAGCAGAGATCCTTCCCCCTGCTCAGCTAACATGGCTGGTTCTTCTGTGGGCACACGGCAGAGTGTTCTTTTCCCCGCCTCCCTGAACTTGGGCACGGCCACACGACTTGCTTCGGCCAACGGGATGCGAGGACAAGCGACACATGTCGCTTCTGGGCGGAAGCTTTGAGAGCTGTTGTATGTTTTCACCACGGTTCCTTCTGCCTGCCCCTGCTCTCACTCAGGCACACGGATGGAGCCTCCCTCGGGCTAGGTGTTGGGGAGAGGGTGGGGTGCGGAACAGAGTCCCCATCCCACCTGCAGTGGGCACATAGCACGAGCAAGAAAAGAGCCCTGTGGTGCTTCTGGCCACCGAGATTCGGGAGGCGTTTGTCACTACGGCAGGATGTAGAATACCGGGGCCGAACTACCTCGTCGTCGGTGTGCCGGGGCTAATATCTAAGCACAGCGTTCTTGGGGGTGTGATATACACTCACGTGCGTTCACACCGGCTAACAAATACTCCCTTCTGCTTTCTTCCTGTAGGGCGTCCCCTTCCTCTCCCTGTTTTTGCATCTTGCAAAACGAGAGGTATTGCAAAGCCCTGTTGGACTGCTCCTTCAAGCAGATGAGTGGCGTCTAAATCTCTGGGCACTGATTCAGTCACCCTCAACCTCCTTCTTCCGTGGCCTTCTCCCTCTCTTTCCCTGATCCCTTAGTATCTGCTGCGGGGTCAAGGAAGTCCTGTCTCGTTCAAGTTTTCATTCTCCCCCCTTCGTCTTACTGTTCCCCACCTCCCCTTTGCCTGGTTATCCCACCAGGGAGGTTTTACTCAGGTCCTAGAACCTGCGGGGTTTCTCTGTTAGCTTTGGTTTCTTGCTTGCTTAGCCCCCCCGGGACTCAGCTGCAGTGGCGAATTAACGAACAGCTCCAAAGCACCTCAAGCTTGAAGGCATTTCCTTGTGCTCACCTAAGCAGGATCCTGGAGCGATTGCAAATGTCCTGTGCCCTACTGTAAATCTCCCTCCTTCGTTGCGAGAGCTGCAGTCAGGGTCAGTGAAGACCCAAGCAGAAGGTCTTGGCTGAGGTTCCCTGATGTTCCGGCCGTGCTGGGTGTTGGCGTATTGATTAAGCTCCTGGGACTGCCGCCAGCAGCCTCTAGGATTAAATCGATAGAGTTTGCAAAAGTAAAAGCTTCTTTTGGAGGCATAGAATATGTTGGTTTATTATTATTATTTTTAATGCTGAAGCTTCAAGGAGAAGCTCCAGAGGAAAAGGCCAGACAGACCCAAACATGTGGGGGGAGGGCACGGGGAGCAGGTGAAGGAGTCGCATCGGGGGCTTGGGACTTTCTGGAGAGTCGGTTTGACTTGGGCTGCCAGCCCAACAGCCGAGAGAGCTGGAAGAGAAAAGACAGAAGATTGGAAGGCACAGAAAGAACTGCCCTGGAGATGTAGAGGGAAATGTGGATGTGGATTCATTTGCTCGTTCAGTGAACGTCGACTGGGGTTTTGCTAGGTGCCTGGCACCGGAAGGGGTGCTGAGGATGTGACGGTGAGCAAATTCTATGACCAGGCTTCCTAGGAGGGGAGGCGGGGGGGGGGGGGAGAGAGACACAGGAGAAGGTCATGTGAAGGCAGGGGTAGAGGATGGAGTGATATGGCCACAAGCTGGGGAATGCCCAGAGCCCCCCGAAGCTGAAGGAGGCAAGGAAGGATCCTAGCCTAGAGCCTTCGGAGGCGGCTCTGTCTTCTCGATAGCTTGATTGTGGGGTTCTGGCCTCTACAACTTTGAAATAATAGACTTCTGTTGTTTCAAGCCACCGGTTTGTAGTAATTCGTCATGGCAGCCCTCGGAAATGGATACAGACAGTTCCGTGCGGTCGGAGGGGCCTGTGGGAAGGCACAACGGGACCCAGCTGCAGTAGGGAGGAAATGGGATGAACTCCTCCTTCTTCCCTCTGCTCTCCTGTCGGTGCTTCCCATTGACCAAACCTGCCTGGAAAGCAGGAAGATGAGCCAAGAGCCAACCTTGCCTCTCCCAGGACACCAAGAAGAGTGATGAGCGGATAGATACTGGGGGGAGAGGGAAGGGCATTAGGGGGGTGGCACACCATATCCCAATGCGTGAGGCCTTTAGACGGCGGATATGGGTAGAGAAGAGGTTAGCTAGGGCCGAGCCCCAGAGAAGACCAACGCTTCGAGATCGAGTAGAAAAGGAGTGGGAAGGGGAGACAGAGGAAGGCAGGAGCAAACACAAGAGGAATGTGTGGCCAAGGAATCCGAGCGCAGAAAGGTGGGCCTGGGATTTGGCAGCCTGGAGGTCTTTGGTGATCCTCACTGGAAGAGTTTCGGTTAAGTGATGGAGGCAGAAGCCAGTCTAGGGGGGAGGGGAGGGGAGGGGAAAAATCAAGGTGGAAAAGTGGGAGCAACGCGTGAAGCCAACTCCTTCTCTACGAAGGGGAGCGGAGAAATGGATTGGTGGCCGGAGGGAAATTTGGAGACAGAGGTGGGGTTTCTAATGATGGGAGGATATTAATTTCCCTAAATGGGGTCATTCCTAGCAGTGCTCCAGTATGCCCTGGTATTCTCTCCCACCTAGGATGCTAGACTTCTCGAATTTAAGATCATGAGTTTAGCGTCATCAGCCCAGATCACTGATCTAAAGCACGGGAAAGGCAACTGGTGTGGTTCATCCGGGGGCGGGCTCTTTCCCGGAGGGAAGGAAATGCAGGGAAATGATATACAGCCAACCTGTGCAAGGCTGGCAAGGAAGGAGATGGAGGCAGGAGAGGGTGCTGGGCAAAGGTATTTTGAAGGTGGCTGGTGTCGCTTCTAGGCACGTGTGGCTGGAGTTGACAGCGGTTACTGATGAGGAGGTAGGGATGTTTTCCAGTGATTAAGAAGGAATGGACCGTTGTGGACGGTGGTCTTTCCAATGGAAATGGAAGGTCATAGAAAGTAACCGGCTCCACCAGAGTCTTGCTCTCAGCTTTTGTTTTCCGTCTTGGACTTTGGACTTCCTGCTGAGCCCAGTGGCACCGGCTGGGGGGGAGGGAACCTTCATGGAGATGTCTTGGCTTTTTCGACACTTCTTGGGGCCCTTCTCCGTGGCCTCACTGGGTTTCCTTGGGGGCAATCACGGCAGACCTCTCCCTGGGCTGGATTTCCCTTTCGTTCTTGGGGACTAATTTGAAGCTGCTGGTGGTCCTCTTGGCCTTGGAGTTGATGGCCTACAGGGAATTTCCAAGTTTGCGTTTAAGCCAAGGGGTAGATGAAATGCACAGAGGTGACGCCAGGAAATACAGGACTTCACTGCCCACTGCCCAGGGCGACAGTACAACACGTGAGGAGAAGGCCTCCCTGGACACAGGGGACATCCCAGGGAATGTGATTGCCTGGTCAGGTTATTCATCACAGCCCTGCTTGTCAGAGAGACAAACTGGAAGCATTTAGGGGAATATTAAATGATGGGGCGTTCCTTCGCAAGAATACCGCACAGCCTTTTAAAAGAGGAAGAGCCAATGTACCAACAGGGAAAAATGTGTCCAGTGTGGTGAGGGGCGCGGCAAGTGGTGGAATTTGCATAGCACCATCCCGTTTTTATAAAAGGGAAAATGCAATGTCGTACGTTTGTTTTCACTCATTCGGTAGTATTTATCGAGCGCTTGGTGTGTGATGGGCCCTAGATGCTGGGGACCCAGCTGAGAACAAGCCCCCGAAGGGGCTGACGTTCCAGTAAGAGACCGAGGCAGTAAGACAAATAAATAAAATGTGTAGTTTGAAGCGATAAGTTGCTAAAAAAATAAAAAACAGCAAAAAACAAAGAGGGAAGAGGGATGGTGATGTTGGCCGGGCGGAGACTTCAGATCTGGGAGCCCAGGGAAACCTCGCTGGGAAGATGTTTTTGTACCACCTGATGGATGCAAGGGAATGAGCCCTGCCCGTATTTAGGGGAAGAGACAGCAGGCAGTGTAAAGAATGCGTGTAGGGAAAAATCTGAAAAATAAGCAGCAAATTGCTAGTGGTGGGCTATCTGTGGCCAGTGGGCTTAGGTACGGGCTCTTCACTTTTTAAATGACACGATATAAATTGTAAAATGGAAAAAAAAAACCCAATAAGCACGTATTCCTTTTATAACTGAACCCATTTGTTATTTAAAAAGAACGATCTTGAAGGCTGTCTGGGTGGGGTTTCTGTTCATAGTTCATGGCTCAGAGGAGAGAATGAGCACGTAAACACATTATCGCGGAACCTCGGAGAATCTAGGAGCGAGAAAAGGAGCAAACCAGCAAGACTTTTTTTTTGTTGTTTTTTCTTTTTTCTTTTCTTTTTTTACAAATGGAAGAAATTGTTGAGAAATTCTATCATGTAATGTAATTAAACATTTTAAAGTGAATAGTTCAGTGACATTTAGTATATTCTCATTGTTCTGAATCACCACCCTGAAAAGGAAATCCTGTTCCCATCAGGCAGTTGCTTCCCTCACCTCCTGGCAAATGTGAATCTGCGTTTTGTCTCTATTAAGTTACTTATTTTGGGTAGCCAAGAGATTGGAACAGCCGTCGGTGGGTGAATGGATAAAGGAATTGCACTGCGCATCCTTACAAAGGAATACTAGTCAATCGCTTCTCGGCCTTTTGGCTAAGATCAAGTGGAATACTAGTCAGCTGTAAAAAGGAACAAAGTGCTGGGACACACAGAAACATGACGCTGAATGAAGGACACCAGACACACACACAAAGTCACATTGTATAATCCCATGATGAGAGTAGGTGTTGATGGCCTCCAGTGAAGGGAAGAGACCGAGACTTACATGGGCAAAAAGGACCAGGAAAGGCTTATAATACTGGTCGCTGCAATTGTAGTAAAAACAATAATTTAAAAAATTTTTTAACGTTTATTTATTTTTGAGAGAGACGGAAACAGAATGCGAGTGGGTTAGGGGCAGAGAGAGAGGGAGACACAGAATCGGAAGCAGGCTCCAGGCTCCAAGCTGTCCGCACAGAGCCTGACGCGGGGCTCGAACTCAGGAGCCATGAGATCATGACCCGAGCAGAAGTCAGACGCTCAACCGACTCAGCCACCCAGGTGCCCCTACGGTAAAAATAATAACTTAAGCATCGATTGCATGATCACAATGAGATGCACCCCATCTTCTGCTTTTGTAAACATGTTACGTTTTCTTAATATTAAATTCCATTGCAGGAACCAGAGTAAATTGTAACTAAACACTCAACGTTTATTGAGCACGTACTGCAATGCCAGGTCCTGTTCTAAGTGTATTGTCTGTGTCCACTCATTCTGTTCTCACACAGCCCTATGAGGTAGGCTCTACATTTTGTATTTTATGAGTGAGGAAACTGAGGCTCCGAGAAGGAAGATAAATCTCCAAACCACGTCTGACTCCCAAACCCTTTTAATCACTCTGCTCTACGATTTCTCGTGCATGTATTTCCAGTTTTCTGAGCAGAAGCATGATCCAGCTGCCCTGGGTAGACTTCTCTTTTTGGAACCAACGTGTTGAGAATCCTTGGATAATATTTAGAAAAACAGGGGTACCTGGGTGGCTCATTCAGTTAAGTGTCCGTCTCTTGATTTCTCAGGTCATGATACTGTCATGACAGTTGTGAGTTCAGTCCCCATGTTGGGCTGTGTGCTGGCAGTGCAGAGCCTGCTTGGGATTCTCTCTCTCTCTCTCTCTCTCTCTCTCTCTCTGCCCCTCTTCCCCTCCTTCCCTCAAAATAAATAAACTTAAAAAAATGACACATCACACCTATTTGGTGTTGGGTTTTTAATTTTCTCTTCATCTGATTTTCCTGGTGACATAATGAATTTTTTTTTTTTTTCTGTCTCTACCCCAGATGTGAAATGTAGATCTTTACAAATGTCACAGAGAGTGTTAATACTTGACGCTGGGTTTCCTTGCTCTGCCCCAGGCTTGTGCTGTCTGGGGTGGATGTGAAATTAAACTTCACCGCTTGTCGCTGGCCGCGGTGCTGAAAACATCCCGGGCAGTACCCAGAGTTGCCCTTGTTAATGCGTCCTCGCCACTAGAGTCTCAAGCTGATCAGCTGGTGTAACGCCCTTTCCTAGGCTTGATTTTTGGTTGGTACTGTGCGTTGGAGACTTTGAACCCTGTGTCTGAGAACTGCAGACTCTTTGGGGTATTGGAGGTTAAAATTTTCATTAATCTAACCCACTTGGGATAGGTTTCTGAGAGCATGGATTAGCATGCAATAGTTGATCGGTACTACGTTAAATGGTGGCAGTTGGGACGCAGGTGAGGTCTAATCCATTGGTCTCATCCATATGGTTAAGGCCCCAGGTGTGCCCCAACTCCAGTTTTCAAATAAAGACAAAACTATCCCCCTTCTAATAAGGGTAAGCAGCTGAGTGGTCTTTGGGGACCACCAGCTTACAAGCATAGATCTTGGGGTGAGCCCTTAGCTCTTCCGGTATAGCCTGTGTGATCTTGAGCAATTTATTTAACCTCCCTGAGCCTTGATCTCCCTATCTGGAAAATGGGGCTTGCAACAGAACCCACCTTGTAGAATTGTTGCAAGGAATTAACTGAAACGAGTGTAAAATGCTTAGCACGGTGTCTGCCCAGTGAAGCGCTCGATAAACAGCAGCTGTAATTATGGTTGTTGTGCCTGTTAATGGTCCCATAATAGTTTATCATATTGCCGAGTTAAATGGTGGCATTTGTTTAGCGAAGCAAGGAATATGTCCTAAACCCATACATCGAGCACCCTGGTACCCCCGCTCTTTTCCTGGTAATTGTGATGAGCATGGAACGAACATGAAAATAAGGTCTCTTTGGCTTCTCCACACAAGTTCAACTGCTTGGTTGACTCGCTGAAATACCCGTTTCCTCAGAACATCAGGCAGACCCCGTCGTAGAGAAAAGGTCTTGACGAGTTAACAAACCTGATTTGATTTTCACAACCACCACAGGAGGCTGGGAATGAGATAGGGATGGGGCCTCACAAAGAGAAGAGTGAACGACTTAGACATTCTGCAAGGTCTTGCTAAGGGGCTGGAACCCTCAGCCAGGCCTACACTTTGCAGATTGATTTTCCTTGATGTTCTGGACCCCAAGAGCAGCTCCTGTTAGCAGACGCAGCCCTTCTTCCCTGGGAAGAATCACTTGGTCATTTCCAGTGTCACACGCAGCCCCTTGCTGGGGCCTCTGTGGGTCCTGATCAATCTAATTGTGGGCGGAGCTTTGTGTATCTGCCCTTGCCTGCAGGGCTGTTTGCTATCCTGACTTCCACAAGCCATTTCAGGAGCCAGCTTTTCCTCCCATCAGGGATGCTTCTCTCCTTTCATCTCCTCTCGCCACATTCTCCCCCCCCCCCCCCCCAGCTACCCGCCCCGCCCGCCTTGGCCTCTTCGGCTGGCTGGCTGATTATTCTGGATCCCGCTGACACAGGTGCTTTCTCCCCGAACCAATCGGGGAGCAGGAAGGCTCAGCGCAGCGAGCAGAGGCATTGCTCACCGCAGCTGTGAGTTAGAACCCAGGCTTTCTAAATTGGGAGGATCGGGCACGACTTGGGGTTGGGCTGAGAAAACCTCACCTCCCCCTGCCTGTACTACCTTTGACTTCTGCCTGGGGCAAGGCATCTGCTGCCGTGCCGAGAGCCCAGAACCCCATCTTTGTGTCTGCATGCCAGCCACATCAGTGCATATTTCAAGAAGCTGATTGTGTGCCTAACGTGCCCATCGAGACTTGGCATGCAATGAAGTGGGGGGAGAGATGCAAAGACCAGGACCTACCCACCTTTCCTTCCTCATACAGGTGTTTATTGAGCACCTACTATAAAGCAGATGCTCTCTTAGGTGCTGAGAACCAAGCCGTGAGGAAAGTAGACAAAAATCTCTGCTGCCATCGAGTCTAGTAAGGCAGACAAACGGTGAACAAGATAAAGAAGGCAAACAGAGCAGATGTTTGACTGGGGACCGGGGCCAAGGTGGGGGGGGGGGAAGCAGGGCAAGGGGGTTAAGTCCTCAGTGGGGATGCAGCCTTTGAGGAAAGACCTGAAAGAAGTGAGGGAGGGAACCATTTGGGTCTGTGGGGAAAGCCTATTCCAGGAGAGAGGACAGCAGGTACAAAGGTCCTGCGGTGGAACGTGGCTGGTGTTTGGGGAACACGGAGGAGGGCCACTGTGGCTGCAGCTGGCGGGACAAGGGGAGATGGAAGGAGATGAGAGCGGGGAGGTGATGCGGGGAGGTCATGCGGGGTCTCACTGGCTACCGGCAGGACTGGCTCTTCTTCTGAGTGAGATGGGGGCCGTGGGAACGCTGTGAGTCCTTCCATGTCAGTTAAGCTGGAGTTTTCTTTGTTGCATGCTTGTCCCATTTCAGTGCTGCTGTTCTGTCTTCAAGATCTGGGGTTTCTTACCAGCCCCCGTAGCCTGGGTGAGAGCGGAAGGCTGGTCCAGGACTCCTGAACTCTCCTCCTGGGGTCAGAAAGTGGAGGAGAAAGAGGAGACCCCACCTCTTTGGGGATGACTCAGAACCACAGTTACCTTTCCCCTCCCACCTCTGAAATAGATCTAGGGCAGCATTTCCCAAACTTCGGTGTGCACACAGACCCCCTCCCCACCCCGGGAAGGTGTTGCTAAAATGCAGATTCTGACTCAGCAGGTCAGCGAGGGGCCCGAGACTTTGCATTCCCGAAGGAGGCAGCCGGTGAGGGTATAAGGTCAGCGTCGCGGGGTCCCTTCTGGGGCAGGTCTGTGGATGTTGGCGGGGCCTGTGTGTGCGTGGAGGGGGAAGGAGGTAACACCTGATACCCAGTACTGCCACGTTGGACAAGAAATAAGAAACAGAAATAAGGTAGGAGCGGGCAGCCTCCTCCTCTTCTCCCCCATGCTGACTAAGGCTTCATCACCATACCCAGAGGGCCCCGGGTCTGAAATCCAGGCGACACTGGGCAATTGAAACCCTGATAACGCAGCCCAGAAAGATGCTGCTTGCTGCCAGTCTTCTGGGACTCTTCCTGGAACCTCAGCTCAAGTCTGATGGAAAGGAAGTCACATCCCAGCTGTTAAGGGGCAGGAGGCCACGTACCCCCTCCCCCGCTCCCCGCCAGGAGGGAGCCGGCAGCTCCGTGCCGAAGCGGGCAAGGAGCTAGTTGGCGGGGAAGGGAAGGGAAATCATCAGATTCAAATCATGGCTTCAGAAGCCTCAGCGAGGGGAGGCCAGGGAAGGGCTTGGCGTTGCTTCTCTGTATACAAATATTGTCTCTTATTTTCTGGGCTGCAGGGTGAGGCAGAATGGAGTATTTGTGCAACACAGCCCAGCTTTGTTCTCTGTGCTCCTAATGACTGTCAGCTCGGAGGCAGGAAGCCAATCAGAGGCGCTCGTCGGCAGGGCCGGCTTTTGTTGGCGTCAGATTTGCTTTTCAGAGTGTGCACGGAGCGCAGCTCAGCCGCTGTGAGCTGGAGGCAAAGGCCGAGGCTGGTGACAAAGAAGGCCTGGTTTTCCTGGTTTTCTTAGACTCTTGCTCTCGGGTTGTCTGTTTCAGACTTTCTTCTCCCCACCTGGGAAGTGAGTCCAACCTATAAGATCCCTTGGTTTTATGGAGCTCCCCAAATGCCAGACCTAACTTTAGGGCCCAAAGAGGGAACGAGGCAAGTTAAGCTTCCAACATAGAAAACTGGGAGGAGCCCAGCGGTTTCATGGGACCAACCTCACCAACACCTGCTCTTTGATCCTTCTGCAGAACAGTGGGTTTCCGTGTTCCCGGGGGACACTTGGCACTATCTGGAGATCATTTTTGGTTGTCATAGCTGGAGAGGGGGGGATGCTCCTGGCATCCGGTGGGTGGAGGCCAGGGCTCTACTCATCGCCGTGCAGTGAACCGCAGGTAGGGGACCTCTGCTCCAGAGTAACCGACACCCTATGGTTTTCCCCACCGACGTCCGTTTCCTTACACGTGACCCGCTTGTAATCCACTTCTCAGAGATTGGTCAGGGGGTGCCTCTGTGGGTCTGGCATGAGGTGGGGAGGGAGACGAGACATTCCGGCTCACCGCCTGATCAGCAGATCAGGCCTTAATGTGAACAGAGCAGGACAGACCCTCCCCAAGTACACATGCTCCAGCAGGACTCTGGCGGCCTCGTCAACCCAGAGGAGCGTCCCCGCGATGCAGGAAGGAGCTTGTGCCTGGACAGTTTGTACCTCTGGAAATAGCCGCGTGGACTACCCCTTCCCTCTGTCAGATCTTGAAAGGTCGGCTTCTCAGACACCTGCCCTGACCACCATATTGGTTTTTTGTGTGTGGTTTTTTTTTTTTTTTTTTTTGAGGTGAAATTCACAGGACCGTATTAACCATTTTTAAGTGACGAATTCAGTGGCATTTAGTACGTTCGTAGTGTTTCTTGGACACGATCTGTCTAGTTCCAAACCAATAAGCAGTCACTCCCCACCCCTTCCCCCAGCTTTTGGCCACCACTGGTCTACTTCCTGACTCCATCGATTTGCCTGTTCTGGACGTTTTACATGCGCAAAATCATACACCGCGCGGTCTCTTGCGTCCGGCTTCTTTCACACCGCATTTACGGTTTTGAGGTCCGTCCACACTGTGGCGTGTATTACCACTTCGTTTTTATGGCGGAGTAATATCCCGCTGCGGGGACAGACCACGTTGTGTTCGCCCGTTCATCCACCGAGGGACGTGGGGGTTGTTGCCACCTCTTGGCCCTTGAGAATATTGCTGCCATGAGCGTGCCCTTCGGTGCCCTGTTTGCTATCCTCCGGGGTGTGTCCCCAGGACATATATCGCTGGATCCTACGGTCATTCCGTACATCTTTTTTGAGGAACCACCAAACGGTTGTCTCTAAAGAGCCCGCACCACTCTACATGCCCAACAGCCAAGCACAGAAGTTCCAGTTCTGTTCTGTTCTGTTTTGTTTTTTTTCCTCTAGTGGCTATGGAGCAGTATTTCATTGCGTTTAGATCGGCAGTTCCCTAACAGCTGAGGATATTGAGTATCTTTTTGTGTGCTGATTGGCTATTTAAATATCTTCTTTGGAGAAATATCTATTCAGGCCACTTGCCCATTATTTAATGGGACTGTTTTGTCTTTTTGTTGTTGAGTTGTGATTGTTCTTTATATATTCTGGATACCAGACCCTTATCAGAGATACGATTTGCAAGTATTTTCTCTCATTCTGTGCATCGCCTTTTCACTTTCTTGATAATGCCCTTTGATGCACAAAAGTTTTTAATTTTGATGAAGTCTGGTATATCTGTATTTTCTTTTGTTAACTCACGCTTTCGGTGTCAGACCTGACTACTGTAATTTTTTTGGGGGGTGTATTTATTTATTTTGAGAGAGAGAGACAATGCAAGCAGGGGAGCTGGCAGAGAGGGAGGGAGAGAGAAAATCCCAAGCAGGCTCCGTGCTGTCAGCACAGAGCCCGACACAGGGCTCGATCCCATGAACCGTGAGATCATGACCTGAGCCGAGGTCAAGAATCTGATGCTTAACTGACTGAGCCACTCAGGTGGCCCAAGGGCAGAGATTTTTTTTTTTTTTTTAATTTTTTTTTTCAACGTTTTTTATTTATTTTTGGGACAGAGAGAGACAGAGCATGAACGGGAGAGGGGCAGAGAGAGAGGGAGACACAGAATCGGAAACAGGCTCCAGGCTCCGAGCCATCAGCCCAGAGCCTGACGCGGGGCTCGAACTCACGGACCGCGAGATCGTGACCTGGCTGAAGTCGGACGCTTAACCGACGGCGCCACCCAGGCGCCCCAAGGGATTTTTGTCTGTTTGGCTATAAGGTGTGTCCCCACTGCCCAGAACAGGGCTTGGCACCCAGTGGGTGCTGAATTAATATTTGTTCGTTGGATGTTGGAGGTGCGGTAGAGGAATCACGTCTGCGTTTTTCTCACAAACTTACTGCTGGGTTTTTAGAGCAGGGAAACTACTCCGTAGGACATCTCACGGTGGATACGTGTCATTGTATACTTGTCCAGACCTCCTGAATGCTCGGCACCGAGAGTGAACTGTGACATAAGCTCTGGACTTGGGGTGATAATGATGCGTCAGTGTGAGTGTATCGAGTGTAACAAATGCCCTGCGCTGGTGTGTGTGTGGGGGGGTGTTGAGAATGGGGGAGGGGGCAGGGGGCGTATGGGGACCCCCCCTGACCTTCTGCCGAGTTTTGCTGTGCACCTCAACAAGTTGGAAGGATTTTCCTTAATTCCTCCGTACTCCCTTTGAATATATGATTTTAGCCACCATCATAGCAAACTGCATCGTCCTTGCCCTGGAGCAGCACCTGCCTGACGATGACAAGACCCCCATGTCTGAACGACTGGTGAGTGATGTCTCCCTGTCTTGAGGGGGCCTCTCTTTCGCTTGAGAGGCAAGTTGCTGTGGCCGTGGGAGCAGAGGGCAGAGCGGGCTCTCGGACTCGGAGTCAGGAGCTGGATCGTGAGCCTCCCACCTGGGGCCCCTAAATTCGTGAACACCGATAATCTAGGGAGCAAGATGCCTTCACTCCTCACCCCCAGACCTGAAAAACCTGGTGCCAGCCAGGAGGGCAGCGGGTGATGGATGTTCACGCTGGCCACAGGAACATCGTATGAGAAACAGAATTCTTGTGAAAAAGATCGACTGTATGTGGAAATGGAGAGAACGGTACAATGAACCCCTCCATGAACCCATCACCCAGATCCACAGTTGTCAAGATTTTGCCTTATTTGTGTCCTCTGTCCCCTTTTATTTCATCGGTTTTGTCTTTTCTGGCCAATATATATATATATATATATATATATACACACACACGCACACGTATGTATATATATACGTGTGCGTGTGTATATATGTATATATACATATATATTTTTTATTTTTTTAACGTTTATTTATTCTTGAGAGACAGAGCGCACGCGGGGGAGGGGCAGAGAGAGGGAAACACAGGATCCGAAGCAGGCTGCAGGCTCCAGGCTCCGAGCCGTCAGCACAGAGCCTCATGTGGGGCTCAAACTCAAAAACCATGAGATCATGACCTGAGCTGAAGTTGCACGCTTACTCGACTGAGCCACCCAGGCACCTCTCCTGGCCAAAATATTTTAAGGCAAATCCCAGACAGCTTGTCAATTCATTGAAGTCTTGCATTGCTAAAAATATGGGCATTTTCTTACATTACCACAGTGACATTTTTACACCCAACGTGATTTACAGTGGTTCCTTGGAATCATCTAAGACCAGTCAGGAATCGAATTTTCGCGATCGTCTCAGAAATAGCATCTTGCAGTTGGTTTGTTCAAACCAGGATCCAAGCGGGGACTGGATTTTGTAACATCGCTTAAGCCTTTTAATCTAAAGCCATTATTTTTTTTCCCTCCTACCCTTGACTTATTGCAGAAACTAGTCTGGTTGCCCTAAGGAACGTCCCACATTCTGATGTTAGCCTGGTTGTTTGTATATGATGTCATTTGGCTTTGTTCTTCTGTCCTCTGTGTTTCCTATCATGGATGCCAGCTCTGGGGGTTAAAAAAAAAAAAAAAGTTACTCATTTGGTAACTCTGCGGAGCTGTAAACTAGCACCGAGATCCTTCTCGATCCCCTTACCCATCCCCAAGCCCGCTGGTTCCTCTCCTGGCATTCTCACAGTGCAGTGAAAGAGACTTCTTTCCTTTCTGTCACCTTTTCAGAACCACCGTAATGACTCAAGGGTAGGTAGGGGGATGTAAGAATCCACTCATTCCTGATCCACAAAGTATGGATGGGTCTCAAGACATCTAAATTTTAATAGTTATGAATTATCATGTGTATTCTAAAAAAATATCACTAACCCGGCAAACCTATGATTTCAGGACTTTTTTTTTTTTTTTGGTTTTGCTTAAGATGAAGCTAAGCAAAAAGATTCAACTGGAAAAATAGGAAGCAAATAGTAGCCTGGCAAGGAGATATGGAAAGCATCGTGAAGGCAAAATTCAAGTGATTGAAGCTTGAGAAACTTCGTAACAAATTGGAAAACATCCATGTAGGGGCTCTGATGGAGCCGAGATTATAGCTTAATTTCAAAGGTTATAGACTATCAGCTGGAAGCCAGAACTGGCAGGAGGTTTAGTGAGGGGCTGGTAGCCAGGGCACTGGCCATTTGCCAGCAAATGCAGAAGTATTATTCCAATATTTTCACAACCTGAACAGCTGTGCTGGTGCATACCAGCTGAGAACCATCACGAATGTCAGATTTGGGGGTGAGGTTGGTGTAGAGGGTCCAGCCTTAAAGGTGTTGAGTGATGCGTGTGACAAACATTCCAAACCAGTCCTTTCCTGTAGAATTTTCTGCAGTGATGGACGTGCTCTGGGTCTGCACTGTCCAGTACAGCAGTCACCGGCACGTGGCTAGTGTGGCTGAGACGCTGAATCTCTTGTGATTTCATTTAAATTAATTAAAAGTTAGGGAGGCCTGGGCGGTTGAGTCGGTTAAGCGTCCGACTTCGGCTCAGGCCGTGATCTCGTGGTTCATGAGTTCGAGCCCCGCGTTGGGCTCTGTGCTGACAGCTCAGAGCCTGGAGCCTCCTTCAGATTCTGTGTCTCCCTCTCTCTCTGTTCCTCCTCCCCACCCCCCCACCCCCCAACCTCGCACTCTGTCCCTGTCTTTCTCTCTCAAAAATAAATAAACATTAAAAAAAATAATAAAAAAAAATAAACACATGTGACCAGTGGCCGTCAACACAGGTCCAAGCAAGCAGTTCTGTTTGGCCAAGTGATAGGTGAGGCTGGCCGAAGGGAAAGAAGGAGGGTGCCTTCTCCATGCTTCGGCTTCCCTTGCAAGAGCCTTCAGGCAAGCGAACTCCAAGCAGGATGCATTGGGGGACAGTGAGTGCAGGAGTGGGGTAGGAGAGGTGAGGGAAAACGGGTAGAGGTCTCCGGGTGGGCGGGGTCCCTGATCAGCCCACCCTCTGCCCAGCCAAAGACCTTGACCTTGACCTTCTCTCCCTTCCAGGATGACACAGAACCATACTTCATTGGAATTTTTTGTTTCGAGGCCGGCATTAAAATCATCGCCCTCGGGTTTGCCTTCCATAAAGGCTCTTACTTAAGGAATGGTTGGAATGTGATGGACTTCGTGGTGGTGCTAACAGGGTAAGTGTCGGATGCTGTGCCTCTTAGAATTATCTCGAACTAAGAAGACTTGGGACCCATAATGGTTGGCGTGTCAGGCTGGGCTCAGGAAGGGCTGAGTCCCCGTGTTCTTCTTCAGTATGCGTCTAGAGCCTTCTCGCACCCACCTCTGGAGCCTGGCTGCCTGTGACAGCAGACGCTTTCGGCTACAGTTAGAATTAGGGCTTAGGAGGAGCTGACAGCTTCCAAAGAGCTTTACGTGCATTCTCATCCAATCTTCTCGACGACCCAATGAATCAGGAAATCTTAATACTCCCCTGTGACCGCAGAGAGAGCCGAAGCGCAGATATGAACTGGCCTAAGATCACCTAGCTAGCGGAGCTGGAATTTGAACCAGAACTCGAGTTTTTGACAATTGCGCGCACGTGGTCCTCCCGCCTCACTTAGCGACGCCTTTCTTCCGAGGCGGTCTTTATTTCCAGCCGGTAAATGTCTGTGGAGGACTTCTGGGGGCAACGGTTTGTGGTAGAACTGTGGAGAAAACCAGTCTAGGTAAGGTACAGTGACTGCCTTCGAAGGGTTTTCAGACCTGCGTATAGCGCACCGTGGTTGAAAGGCGACTGTGTATACGCTTTCCTCCAAGGACCGTCTGTGAGGCGACATTAGCTGTTACGACAGCAACAGGAAAAAAAACGAAGTGGGTAATGTCTTACACACGGCGGACGTTTATTTCTCACTGAAGGTCCCAAGTGGTTGGTCCCTGTCGACAGGGCTCTGTCCTCCAAGCAGGGATTGAGGGAACCTAGGCCCTGGCCACTCGGAGGCTCCTCATTGTTGGCCCACATCTTCCAAGGACTCTGTGCTTCTCTGCGTCACAGCACAGACGGCAAACAAGCAGGGACAGGGGTACTTGGGAGGTTTTACGGGCCCGGCACCTGCCTCTTCCTTTCGTATTCTTTCGGCTAGAATTCATTCATGGGACACACATGACTGCAGGGGAAGCTGGGAAACATCAGACTGCGCTTAGGAGGAAAGGGAGACTGATTTGGTGGGGAGCCAGTCAGTCTGTGTCGTGGACCCGAAAGTCCTGTATTAGATGCCAGCGTAGGCAATGCTGTTTCATGCGAATTTCTGGCCCGTCGGCCCACCCGGTCCTCTCCTCCAAGCTGAGACTGGCTCTTGTCCTCCAAGACCCCTATTCACCGCTGTCCTCTGTGGGGTCACCGCTGTCCTCTGTGGGGTCACCGCTGTCCTCTGTGGGGTCATCGCTCTCCTCTATGGGGTCACCCCTCTCCTCTGTGGGGTCACCCCTCTCCTCTGGGGGTCACCCCTCTCCTCTGTGGGGTCACCTCTCTCCTCTCTGTGGGGTCACCCCTCTCCTCTATGGAGTCACCCCTCTCCTCTGTGGGGTCACCCCTCTCCTCTGTGGGGTCACCCCTCTCCTCTGTGGGGTCACCCCTCTCCTCTCTGGGGGGTCACCCCTCTCCTCTATGGAGTCACCCCTCTCCTCTGTGGGGTCACCCCTCTCCTCTGTGGGGTCACCCCTCTCCTCTGTGGGGTCACCCCCTTCTCTGTGGGGTCACCCCTCTCCTCTGTGGGGTCACCCCTCTCTTCTATGGAGTCACCCCTCTCTGTGGGGTCACCCCTCTCCTCTCTGGGGTCACCCCTCTCCTCTCTGGGGTCACCCCTCTCCTCTGTGGGGTCATGGTTCTCTTCTAAGATAACATTCCTCCTCTGGGCTCTGCTGCTGTTCCAGATCCCGTCTCTCCTGGCAGATGTCATGGGTCTCAGCACCCATGCCGCGATGGCTGGGCTCCTGCAACTCAGGTCTTGAGCACATTTGTTGTTTCCGAGCAACGTTGCTTTTCCCAAAAGGAGCCTTGTAATATAACAGCCTTGGGCTGTTTCAGTAGAGGCGTTCGGATGTGAGTGGTCTGTTAGGAGGACCTGGGCCAGCCCTGGTGGGCCTGAGTGCTCACTGAGGGGCCTCTGTTGGCCGTGCCCACAGTCCCGTGGCTTGGGACTTTGACAGGGTCCAGGGAGACGTTACGGTGTTGGGCACCTTTTTCATAGCTTACTAGGAGATCCATCTGTGCACCATCCTAACAGCTGACTTTGTTCTTGTTGTTGTTGAATATTCAGATATTCAAAAGGTGGAGAATAACATGACAGATACTCACGTACGCAAACAATCACCCGAGGAGTATGTTTTGTGCACCTGTTACGCGCCAGGCTCTGGGACACAGCAGTGAGCAAACAGATCAAAGTCCCTCCTTGTGTGCAACAGATGGTCAATGGTGAAGGAAGACTAAGCGAATGAACGAGTGAATGAGTGAAATGTCTGGCGTGTTAGATGGCAGTGAGGGCTACAGAGAAAAAATAAATCAGAGAAAGGATAGGATGTGTTACGGGCAGGAGGGCCGGAAACCGGGGAAGACTTCACGGGGAGGGCAGTATTTGAATGAACAGCTGAAGCTGGTGAGTGAATGAGCCTTGAGGATGGCTGAAGGAGGAAAGTGCCGGGCAGAGGGAATAGCACATGCAAAGGCCCTGGGGCTGGGCTGTGTAAGTCCCCTGCATTCTCTTCCCTGGCCTGGTGACTTTATCTTCCCCATCCAGAAGCACTTTCTGAGTTTTGTGTCTATATGTATTTGCCCTTTTATACACGTATAAATAAGGACATAAAAAATAGGGGCGCCTGGGTGGCTCGGTTGGTTGAGCGTCCAACTCTCGATCTCAGCTCAGGTCTTGATCTCAGGGTTGTGAGTCCGAGCCCCACGTTGGGGCTTCTCCAGCCCCACGTTGTGTCCTTCTCCAGCCTTCCCTCTGCCCTCCACACGAGATTAATCTGATTGACAGGGCTAGGTCTCATTCGTCTGTTCTCACTGCTGCATAGTATTCTCCAGTATGGATATTCTACCGTGTATTTATCTATTTGGGGTGTTTCCAGCTTTGGGCTATTTTGAACCAAGCTGTCCCTTCATTCTCGCCAGTGGATTTCTCTAGGGCGTATACCTGGGAGTGGAATTGCTGAGTCGTGGACTCTGTGTATCCTCAGCTTCACGAGGCATTGGCAAATGGCTCTGCAAAGTGGTCGTGCCAATTTATGCTCCCCTGGGGGCTGACTTTTGCTGGCAGGGGCTGGCTCGACCTTGCTGGCAGGGAAAAAGCCTTAAAAATCCCTGGTGTTTCATAACACGGTTCTTGGAACATCTAAAGAAGCTCACATACCATTGAGCGCCTAGTACGTCTCAGTAAGTGGTCATTAAGTTGAGAGGTGGCTGTTTGATAAGGTAGTTAGCCACTTGGGTGTGGGTCTTTGTGGCAACGAGGTGACCTTTTTCCCCCCTAGTTTTTGCCATCTGCTAAGACTCTAGAGGAGAAATTCTTCATCCGGACCATCTTCGGACAGATAGGCCCTAAGGATGGAAGTCTGTAGTTGGAACTAATGGGATCCACGAGCCCTCTGAAATTGCACGCAAAAATTATGTGTACGTGTATAGTTTTCTGGCCTGTGGTTTTCATTAGATTCCCAGGGGGTCCTGCTCCTAACACCACCAGGAGCCACTATTCTGTTCCTTTCAAACACCTTTCCTTTCCCTCTCTATTTCCCCTGCCTTCCTCTCTCTTGCTTGTCTCTCTGTTGCTTCTCCAGCAGTCAGCCATCCTTTCTTATTGTCTAGTGGTTCTGTCTCTTGCAAATCAAGCACGCAGCTCAAATTTCATTACTTCAAATTCCAAGGGGCTGTTTAGTCTCCTGTTGGGCTGTAAGCATGGAACAGAGAGCGGGGACTAAAAACCCCGCAGACCCAGCTTTCTTTGCAATGCCACGCCAGGCAAATGCAGTACCCTCTTAGTTCCCCATTCCAGGGGGAGGGGACCCGAGTGCGTTAATCTGACGCTGGGACAACAGTGGCTTTAACGAGCACTTTCTGATTAACTCATTGTCTTCTCACATTTCTAAGTAGACTGCAGCATTAAAACACCATTCATTTTTCATGGATTAAGGAGGTTTTTGCCTTCTTCTTGTGTAGTTTGGCAGAAAATATCTTCCCCGTGGAGTTTGGTCTGTTCTGTGGAGTTCAAGGCCCCAGAGACATTCTAACTTTGTAATTTTGTCAACCCCCATTTGAAGTGTGCTTCTATTGTATTTGAAGGTCCAGTCATTAAATTGAAACTGTGTAAGAGGAAAATTTCAGAAGCTTGGCTATATTTCTGAGATGACAGAGCTTTTACTGTAATGCTCAAATATATATAGACATCTAGGAGGTCAAGTAATACAAGGGTGTGTGTTAACAAAAGGGACTTACCAGGGTAGGGATGAAGACAGTTGTTTTTACGTTCACAGGCTTAGCACTGTATCTGGCATAGATGTTTAGCAAAATAAATGGCTGGCAAGTGGGAACACTTCTGAGAATCAGAGGGTTCTGGGAAATGCACTAAGCTGTTTATGAAGCTGGGGACCATGGCATTGATAGTCAAACAGTCCAGGAATCTATGACAGATACTCTGACATCAGATAAGGCATGGGACAGATGAGCTCTGGGTCCTTGCCAACCCTGACATTTTTGACTTCGTAAAGATGGAGGTTCTTTTCTGGAAGGTCCTATGAACTGCCCCAGGCTTTGGGCAGTTTCACTGGGGATCAAAATTGAGAAAAATGCCCAAGTGCTCAGGGACCATCAGGAAAGGACATTGGCTTTGGTTTCATAGCATCACTGAATTTGGGGACTCAATGAACTCTGGCGGGTCCAAACCCTTTATTTCACTCATGAGGGAGCTAAGACAGCAAGAGGCTAAGTAATTTGCCCAAAGTCACACTGACATGGTGGCAAATCAGGAAACTTCCAGAAGCAGAAGGTGTGTTCAGGTCAAGGAGCCTAGAACCCCAGTTTGGGGGCAGTGGGAGTGGTGTAGATGATTAATGTCACTCCTGAGGTTCTGCCATCAGAGCTCTGCCTTTTTCCTCCTTCTGCCCCAAGTGCCCAGCCTGTGGCCCTTTTCCAGAGAGACAGAAAGCGAGCCTCCAAAAAGTAATCCTAGCTTCTCCTTATACAGCTGAAGAAACTAGGGCCCAGAGGGGTCAAAATGACTTGACCAGACTCACACACCGCACACTGTCTTTCCTTTTTGATTAATGTAGCAAACGCATGTTACCACTCTTTACCTTCTCCTCCTTCTCCCACCTCCTATGTTGCTGTTCTGAGTTGCCTGAAAATAAAAACAGCATTCTAAACACAACAACAGTAAGACACAATCAGCACTCCCGAGACCAGCTAACAAACAGCTCCCATAAATACCAGCTGCGTTTTGTTTTAATGTCCCCCTGCATTAATTTCTCCCCCAGTGGGTCAGTCGCCCTTGGTGTCCGAAGGAGTCCCTCCTGGGGCACAAGTGCTTTTTATCCCTCGGAGTTTTAGCATTGAGAGAGTGTTGATCTTTTTTATTGTTCAAAGCATTTGGTCGTCATGGTATTTGCTGAACCAGTGTTCCACCGGGAACAGCCTCATGTCCCAGCGGTAGGAGCTAGTTTCTCTGTCTTCTAATAATAGTGACAGAGGTAGTAACGATGCGGGCTGCCATGATTAAGCACTTACTATGCGCTCTCACTGTAGTAACAATTGTATGTGCGTTACCACATTTCAGTTCCACGAGCCTTTTTTAGAGATGAACCTGAGGCTCAGAGAGGTTCAGCTGCTTGCAAGGGGTCCCACAGCTAGTAGAGGGTAGATTGGATCTCAACCACTCTACTGGGACAGTGCCCTAAGACAGGATGACCCTCGCCCAAGTTAAGTTCAAAGAGCTACATACAGCCCAGTATCCTCATGAACATAATACCTGTTGTTCATAGCAATGGCAACATTGACAAATTAGAACTTAGAAGGCACTTACATGATATACTGTACTTGCGTATATGCTCAGTTAATCCTTACAACCCTCTGAATGAAGTATCATTATTACCCCCAACTTTGCAGATGAAGAAACTAAGGCTCCAAGAGATTAAACACCTTGCCCAATTCACCCACCTCGAAAGTGGTAGATCCAAGATTTGAACTCAGGTGGATCTGGAACCAGGATCCATTTTCTCGAGTCCTACATTGTTTCTTTAAAGTCAGGTTTTCCAGGGAAGTCAGGAACATCTTTGCTTTTCTTCCCCATCTTGGACTCCACTGTAGCAAGGAAAAAAAAATGGGCAAAAGAGGTTTCCAGAAATGGGAGACTGGCATAGGCTAATGGTTAAGACCTGGGCTTCAGAGTCGGAGGGATCTCTGTGATGAGATGATGAACTCGAGAATGTGCGTGGATCTCTCTAAACCTCAGTTTTCTCACCTGGAAAGAGGGGGAGTAGTGATAGGGTCTGCCTTCTTGGGCTGTGGTAGGGCTTGGAGAAGGCAACATTGTGACAGATACCGTGAACTGAGCCCCTGGACCGTTCCATGGTCTCCATAAATGGGAGTTGATTAACTGAAGGGAGAAAATTAAAACCAATTCCTTTGGAGGTGTGTGGTAAATACGGCCTCCATATTCATCCCACTCACCTCCAGGTGTACCCGTGGTGGTCGGGTCCTGGACAAGCTCACTTCTTTGTACCTCCAACACGCTCATTTTTCTACCTCTCTGTTGGAGGGTCCCCTCCAGCACCACAGGGGTTTGTTGGGCCCACGTGACAGACGTCTAACCCCCCCCCCCCCAGGAGCAGTCCATAACCAGCGAGAGAGGGAGTCAGTGTATAAATATCCTGGCTTCTCCATTGCTCAGTGAGAAGACTCGGAGGTGTTCTACAACCTCTCAAACGACCCTCCACAGGATTGAATCGTAGTGGCTCACAGTGACAGCCATTCATCAGTGCCCCCTTTGCTGACTTCTTGCTTTCTAGTTCATCCCTTGTAATTCCGTGGATCATCTGCCCAAAGTCCTTGTCTTGAAGCAGTAGTTTGAAGCCTTAGCGAGTAAGAGACTTCAGCACCCTGGACAGCGCGCCGCACACTCGAGCCGGTCAAGACCTGATAAAGGAGGTAAAGTCCTCCTTTTCTCCCTCAGTGGAATGGCTGAGGTGAGGGAGGACGGGGTCTAGAAAACGAATGCCCCGTTTTTCTTGACTTCTCTGGCTATAATAAGCCCCTGGATGATGTCAGCCAGTCTCAAAGGTATAAATACCTTCTGTACTGATGTTCCCCAGACTTCAGGCTTCTGCCCGGAGCTCTCTCGCAGTCCCCGCGTGGGGAGGAGTCCACAGGCATCTCACACTCAGGATGTCCAAAACTGCATTCCTGTGCATCCTTCTCGTATCTCCCTTCCTATCTTTTCATATCATTGGATGGCAGCTCCATCCTTCCAGAAGCTCTGGCTAAAAATCTTGACACCTCCTCCCTCATGGTCAATCCTGCTGCAAAATTCAGGAGGTTCTGTCTTCTTCCACCCCCGCTGCCCCCACCTGGGCTAAGCCTTCCTCATCTCTCAGCAGGCTCGTGGTAGCAGCCTCCGCCCGGGTCTCTCTGCTTCTGCCCTCCTCCGCCCGCAGCCCGTTATCAACACAAGCAGCCAGAAGGATCCTTTTAACACATAACTTAGATCCAATCACTCTTCTGCTCACGTTTTTCTCTTGGTTCCTGTCTCATTCAGTGTAAAAGCCAAAGTCCTCACCACGGCCCACAAGGATCTGCGTGATCTGCCCCCATCACCTCCCACCCTCTTCGGCTCCCACCCTTGCACACCTGACACCGGCTGCCCCGAGCTCCTCACTGCTCCTTGAACACTTCAGGCCAGTCTCCGCCTCAGGGCCTTTGCACTTGCTGTTCTTATGCCTGGCATGCTCTTCTCAATCCGTTTCCTCACCTTTAAGACTTTACACCAATATCCCCCTGGCCCCTTATCTACAAGTCCAACACTTCAGACACTCCCCGTCCTCTTTCTTCTCTTCAGTTGTTTTTCTATGCCCTTGTCACTTGCCGGCAAACTCGATATTCTACTTCCTTATTTTCCGCCTGTCCCCTCCACTAGGTAAGCTCCCCGAGGACGGAGATTTGGTTTCTTCTGCTCATGGTTCTCTTCCCCCGTGCCTAGCATAGTGCCCGGCACACAGTAGGCGCTCACTGTTTTTGACAGAATGACTGAATCAGTGGTGCCTGTAACCTGCCGATGTTGAGGGAACTTCCGGTGTGCGATAAGCTGAGGCACAGAAGCCCCTTCCCAAATGCCCTCGCGTCTCGGCTGGTCTAGATCAGATGGTGCCGTTTTGGAGGGCAGTTGGAACGTCAACGTAACTATCACGTGTGTTGTGGCTAGAATGAGTCTGCCTACTTACTGTCTGTGGTCCTGCCCCGGGAGTTACAGTGTGTCGTATGTGTTCAGTTCTCAATGGACTCAAACTCCTTTGGAATCAGCTTTGATAGCTACTGTGCGCTAATAAAATGGCACACGTATGAACAGGTTCGTACAGACGAGCTGGGGTCTGAGCAGGGCTGTGTTCTCGGGCCTACCGTGTATGGTTGTGCAGGTTGCACACTGAGCCAGACAGCTGGCGTATATTTCCTAAGTGTGTAGCTCCTCTGTGGGTAAAACTTCTTTCGGAGACAGCCCAGACTAAAAAGGATCAGAGACTTCATGCCCAGGAGTCCCCTCCACCCTAAGAAGCTTTGGTTTGGGGAGTCAAGGTGGTGTTAAAGAGGCATGGTCGGTGCTTACGGTCATGGGTTGTTTTGTTATTGCTGTTCACAGGCATCTTTGGAGGCCGCCCAGAGAATTTCAGGACAGAAACTCTGGCGTCAGGAACAGAGGCAGGGAGGAAGCCTAAGACTCTCAAAGTCCAGCACTGGCCGGTGCTGCTTTTCTTTGCTGCAGGTTGGAATCCCAAGGATGTTAGGTACAACCATTATAAGATTGGGTGGACAGGAGGGATCAGCCTGAGAGGTCTTTGTCAACTGGACTGATGAGTTTTGATTCATAGGAAATAGCCCTGGATGTTTCCAAAGCGGAAACTGCGAATCTGACTTTACACAAAATCATTGTTATGTAATTGGCACACATCTAAAAAGAAACCGGGTGAATATAATAATGAAAGAGTGAGGTCATTTCTTTTTTTTTTTTTTTCTTTTACCACTAAAATTTTTTTGTTATAAGATAAAATCTACCTGCAGCAAACCACCGTAACGCAAGGTAATTGTTGTAAAACAAACACTCTCGTAACCACCGTTCACATCAAGAAATAGATCTTTGGCCACCCGGAAGTTTCCGTGTGTCCCGTCCCCGTGACGGCCAATAGTGAGGTCGTTTCTACCTGCCATTGCATTTAGTGAGTTTTTCCCAAGGAATGAGCATGATATGTGTTCTTCCTAGAACCCAATAAATCAGTTAGGAATGCTTTTCTCTTCAAATAACAGAAGAGACATCTAGAAGGGGCTTTGATATTAAGTAGACGTTTTGTTACCTGACAGAAATATCCACAAATCTGTGGACTGGGATTCGCTGAGTGGCTCAGGGATGTCCTTCCACCTTCCTGGGTGAGTCGAATTTTGACCTCATGATTTCTTGCCCCAGGGTGGCAAAATGGCTGCCACATCGCCTCCTCTCAAAGCTTCATTCAAAGGCAGGAAAGTAATGACTGGGAGAGAGAAAACTCTCACTGGAGGGTTCTTCTTTATCTAGGAGAAACAAGTCTTGGCCAGAAGTTCCCAGCAGACCTCCCTCTACGTCCGATTGGCTATTCTTGGGTCGCGTGACCACTTCCAGCTTCCTGGCAGGCCAGAAACATGAGCATCCGGCATTTTTGCCACTTTATAGGAGGCTAGTTCTGCTTGTGGGAAAGATGAGAGAGGGAAATGGCTGTTGGGACAGTTAGCAGTATCTGTCACATGTATTATACTCTTCACATTCTTTTATGTCACATATTACTGTACACATTATAACATGCTTATTACCGTCCAGACTCAAATATACAAAACTACGTATGTTGTACTTTATGGATGATTTGAAGGTTTGTCAAGGGTATTTTTGGTGTATGCAATTTTTCCTCTGTGCCCTGACTTCAGAACCAGAACTTAACTCTCCCAGGTAAGATAGGACATCCCTTTGAGGATGTGGGTTCAAATCCTGGCTCTCCCTCTCAGAAAATGGGTGACTTTGGGCAAATGGTTTACTCATCTGTTACATAAGGCTCAGATTAGGACTTCCCTCATCGGGTTGAGGTGAAGATTAGATGGATAATTCTTAGCACATAGTAGGGGCTCAATAAAATATAGTCAAGAGGAGGGAGAGGGGGAGGAGGCTTCCTGTGATGGAGTAGGTCCTACAGTGGAGATGATTCCATGTCTGGGATGATTTGGGATGTCAAGGGAAATAGGAAGGAAAGGATGGACTTAAGGGCTCCTTCTCAGAAAAAAAGAACATTCCAGAACAAAATAACCAACCAATTATTGACGAGTATAGTGGTAGTGCCATTGCAGGGGCACAGGGCGCTTCTAGTGAGAACTTATTTCAGACATGCGGAGGTCGCTGCAAGACATTGAAGTGAAAATGTCACTTAGATAGATGTAGATAATGGTTAGAGCTTGACGGGCCGGTCGGAGAAGGCTGGAAAGTGCCTGAGCTCTGTAGGTGTCGTGGTGTAACGGACAGGGACACAGGGTCAGGGAAGCACCCACACTTTGGGGCCAGAGGGAGGAAGAAGATCAAGGAAGGAAACGATGCAGTGGGCAGGTGGTTAGGAAGCGAGACAAGCCACCGTCAGCCACGTGAGTTGCAGCTCAAGAGTGGAGAATGCCTTCGGGGCTTTGTAATTCAGAGGAAAAGAGGGACTTTTTTTTTAATTATTTTTTTTAACGTTTATTTAGAGACAGAGAGAGACAGAGCATGAACGGGGGGAGGGCCAGAGAGAGAGGGAGACACAGAATCGGAAGCAGGCTCCAGGCTCCGAGCCATCAGCCCAGAGCCCGACGCGGGGCTCGAACTCACGGACCGCGAGATCGTGACCTGAGCCGAAGTCGGACGCTTAACCGACTGAGCCACCCAGGCGCCCCGAAAAGAGGGACTTTAAAAGGGTTGTCCACAGGGGCGCCTGGGTGACTTAGTTGGTTAAGCGTCCGACCCTTGATTTCGGCTCAGGTCATGATCTTGAGGGTTCGCGAGTTCGAGCCCCGCATCAGGGTCCGTGCTGAGCCTGCTTGGGATTCTTTCTGTTTCCCTTTCTCTCTTCCCGTCTCTCTCTCTGCCCCTCCCCTGCTCATGCGCTGTCTCTGTCTCTCTCAAAACAAATAATAAAGAAACTGAAAAAAAAATTTTTAAAGCATTGTCCATAGAGGGGAGGCAGATGTATGAAACCTTCGTGGCCAAGTTCTAATTGAAAAGAAAAGGAAGGAGGAAAAAAACCTTGGGTAGTTCCTACCATACTGTGCCAGGGGCTGACGGGTTGGGTGATCTCATCTGGGGACGAGCTTGATTTCCTGGGTCTTTTTCCCCTCCTTTACAATTTTTTTTTTTTTTTTTAAATCAGAAGAGCGAAATGGTGGGGCGTGTTTAGAAAGATGAAGAAAACGGGCATTACACAGTATTATGTATCTCTTCCTAAATAAAAGTCTAGTTACGTCATACCAAAACATCTGGACAGATGTTGACGAAATGTGGAGGGTACATCTGGGGTGGCCTTACTCGGTGATACGCAGGAAATTCACGCAAGAGGCTCTGTCTCGTCGCCCTAGGATGTGATCCACCCGAGCAGCAGAAGTTGTGGTTCAACCCTGCGTGACTTCTCGGGAGTGATACGTCTGATGTATTTTGGTTTCAGATGTCAGTCCTACGTGGAAAGATACTCGGGTAGCAGAGCCTTCAGGCTGCAACCCGGCTTTGCAGCCCAGCTCCTCCTCGTGTGGTGGTGGTTAGGACCACGGGCTTTGGAGTCCGAACAGATTCAGGACGCAGCTCCGTTTCCCAGGTGCTGTGACCTTGGGGCCGGTGACTGTGCCTCCCTGAATCTCAGCCTCCCCAGCTGGAAAGCAGCAACGCTAACACTCCCCAGCTTGCAGACTTGTTTCCAAGGTTGAATGAGCTGATGTCTGACACGTGGTGGGGTGAGTGGATGGATGGTATTTCCCGAGGGAGGGTTTGGAGGAGAAAGGTGCTTTGGTGCTTCCTGGGGCCTCAACTTCCTCATCTGTGAAATGGGGATCATAGTTGGACCTACCTCCAGAGGTAGGATTCCATGAGATCCTGCATGCAGAGTACTCAGAACCTGGCACAGAGTAAGTGCTCAGTGCTGTTGGTTATTGTAACGCTAATAACTATAATTATAATGATGATGATAATTATGGCTGCTTCTCCAGGCCTGGTTCCACAGACCAGTTGGTTCGCCGCTAGAACATTTGCTCCTGCTAGTTTGGCACACAACAGCCAACCTCCCCTTCCAGTCTGGGGAGAACCCCCCTCTGTGCCTGGTGCTCCTGGATCACAGGACTCCGGACTCACAAACTGAAGGTGGCAGGAAGGGGGAGTCGTCCACCCCCGACCCCTGGGTAAATCAGGGCGTGTGATTCAAACTGCACCAGCCCACGCTCCCCGACCCAGGACGTTTCAAACACGAAGGGATGGTTCCGGAGTCCTTCATGGCAGCCTGCTGCAGGGGGAGTCGTTGGTCTGGCTGCTCTGTCCCTGCCCGCCGTCCAAGTCCCCTCCCCTGGACGCTGGCTGGTTATCTGCGCTTCCTCAGAATCCCTTTTACGCCTAAGACAGACGGCCGGTTTCTGGTGTTTGCAATCCAGAACTCAAAACTGACGCTGGGACCAAGATTTGAGGGCCAGGACCTTGTTTGCAGATCCCAGGAAACACAGATGGAGAGGAGAGGGGGAAGACCGCGAAGAGAAGGCGGCCAGTAAAGGTCGCGTTGGTGCACAGCTCAGTGCCGTTGGCGGCTTACGCTTGCTTTTTCTCTCTGGGCAACTTTGGGAGGCAAATAGCAGACGCCCCCTCGGAGTTAGCTCACCTCAGGGGCGAGGGGGCTGGGCTGGGAGATCCTTCTGGGGCACGAGCTCCCTGGCCGTCCTGGCTTGCTCTGCGCTCGGGAGCACGCTTCTGCGGCCGGAACATCACCGACGTTCATGGCAAGCAGCGTGGGACACGGCCTCTGCCTTGACGGCTGTACTTACGTGGTTCTGCCGTGAGCTGTCGCTCAGCTCCTTAGCTTTCTTCCGAAGCATCGTGAGGGTCAGTCCCTCTCCAGACTTCAGCAAGAGGAAACCAAAGCTCGCCCCTGTCGGCCCCAAGTGGGAAGCGAGAACAGCCACTCTGTAGGGAAAGGAAAAAGGAGGGGCAGCTGAAAGCCAGATCCTCGCCCTTTGGGGGAGTTTGGGCGCCATTGATATGCTGGAGACAAACGATCCTCTCCTTCCTGGCCCGATGGGCACGGGACTTCCGTGCAGAGAAGAACAGGGGTCCGTCAGAGCGAATAAAAGGCATCGGAAGTCGAAGCAGATGAGCCAAACAGGATCCAGGTGGGATCCACGGTCCGGGATTGGGGATGAGCCAGCGACATTTTGCATTGTCTCTGGCTGGCGACGTTGCGTGGAATGCATTGGAGCAAAGGGAAAGATGAGCAAACCGGCCTGCTCTCCCTGTGAAGTGAAATTGCGTTAGTAGGGGCAGCCCCTCCGTGGGGGACAGCACAGCATCCCATGTTCACCCCTGGAAAAGGAAGATGTGTGCTTCCTCTGCTCCTACTGTGGAGTCCTGCGTGGCTCAGAGCTGGGAGACTTGGAGGGATGTACCAGGAATGCATTCCATGGCAAGTGACAGAAGAGCCAGCCTGTGGTGGCTTAAACAAAGTGGGGGCTCCCTTTCTGTCATGGTACAAGAAGCTTGCGGTGGGCGTTGGCTGGCATTGGCCGGAATCTCTGTGATTCTCTCGGCCTTTACCTCATGGTTGCAAAACGGCTGCCAGAGCTTTCAGCATTGTGTCCACTTTCAAGGCAGGAAGCAGAAGGGACAAGCTGATCCCATCCAGCTTTGCCAACTTTCGTATCCAGCAGAGCGAAATGTTTCCCGGAAACCATCCATCGAGCTTCTCTGTACACCTCGTGGCCAGAAATACGTCACATGGCCACATCTAGCTCCAGGAGAGCATGGGAGAGTATTTCACTTTTCCAGCCATTCTGGAGACTGTTCTGACTCTTGATTTTGTATATGCTTAAAGGGTACGCTTAAAGTCAGAGCATTTTCTTTTGAAACCACCTGAATTCACCTTAGCTGCGTCCCTTCTGTGTGTTCCTTTGCGTCACCTATAGATTTTGCCATAATAATGCTGCATGACAAACAGTGCCAAACCCCAGTGGCTTAAAGTGACAGCATTTATTTAAAAAAAAATTTTTTTTAATGCTTATTGATTTTTGAGACAGAGAGAGAGACAGCACAAGCGGGGAAGGGGCAGAGAGAAAGGGAGACACAGAATCCGAGGCGGGCTCCAGGCTCCGAGCTGTCAGCACAGAGCCCGACTCGGGGCTCGAACTCACGGACCGTGAGAGCATGACCTGAGCCGCAGTCGGACGCTTCACCGACTGAGCCACCCAGGCGCCCCCGTGACAGCATTTATTCAGCTTATGATCCTGAGGGTTGCCGGTTCATCTGGGCGCTTTATCTGAGCTCAGGCCAGCTCGTCCGTGCATCTGTGCTCAGCTGTGGGGCAGCCGGGTGGCTCTCCGGGTTGGGTGTTGGCTGGCCCGGGATGGCCTTGACTGGGACCACTGTGCTCTCCTCCAAGTGGTCTTACCCTTCAGCTAGTGTGGGCTCGTTCCTTTGGCAGCAGTAGAAGAAAGAGGGGAGTGCACCGGCCTCTGGAGGGCTCGTCCCCGGAATGTGATGCCTTCACTTTGGCAACTGATGGCCAGAGCAAGCGGTGAGGCCGGCCGGATTCAAGGGGTAAGGCGATAGATCCCGTCTCTTGATGGGAGAAGCAGTATTTCATACTGCAAAGGCTGTGTGTATCCAAGAACGTATTCCCTGGGGCCACTGAGACCTGGGCTTCTGTCCCCTGAGACCTTCCGCCCTGACTTCCGGTTAGTCACTGGTGCCACACCCTCCCCTTCCTTTTTCTTCCTCTTAGCAAGAAACAGGGATGATGTGTGATTATTATCATGTCAGTCACACAGTGGAAAGGAGAGAAAATGGCAGCCAGGGTTCTGCTGAGAGCCCAAGGGCTAGTCTTGCAGCCACCTGGGAAGTAAGGGGGATAGAAGATCACGCGATCACGCGGCTTTTATCAAATCTCGACTTGATATCTGAGTTCTGAGCCTTCACGGGCATCGAAGCTAGGGAACAGGTTTCTTGCCCGCCATATTAGCCCAGCATAGTTCACGGCCATGCAGCCTGGCTCCTTATGTGAACTGGGGCTTGTGATTTCTCTTCTCTTCTCTTCTCTTCTCTTCTCTTCTCTTCTCTTCTCTTCTCTTCTCTTCTCTTCTCTTCTCTTCTCTTCCCTTCCCTTCCCTTCCCTTCCCTTCCCTTCCCTTCCCTTCCCTTCCCCTCCCCTCCCCTCCCTTCCCCTCCCCTCCCCTCCCCTCCCCTCCCCTCCCCTCTCCTCTCCTTTTCTCTTTTTTCTTTTCTTTTGTTTGTTTGTTTTGACATGTCACCTGCTCCTGATCAGAGCCAGATAGAAGCCTCTTGCCTTTCCATCAGCTCAGGGGAACAGAGGCCAGGCTGGCGGGCATCCGTGCGGAGACCTTTTCTCCATCCCTCCTTCACGCCCTGATTCTATTTGGTTTCAGCCTTCCCTGTGTACACCTCCCACCCCACCCCACCCACCCCGCCACCTCTCTTCCCTTCCGCGTCTCCAGCGTTATGAGACCCGGGCCAACGGGGGAGGTCAACCTCAGAGAAAGGAAATTGGCATTAGTTGAGCACCGGCTATGCGCCGCGCCCCTTACCTACCTTGTTGCCTTCAAACCTCCCCGCATTTGGGTGCAGATCCACCCTGCTGCAGAACAGGCTTCCTTCTGGTCACAGTTGCATTTTAAGAGGGAGAAAAATAGGGAGAGGGATGCCAGCCTCCTCCAGCAGCAGCACCTGCTCACTCACCCCAGGACCTTTGCAAATGCTATTGTTTGTGTCTGGGATATGCTCCCTCCTCTGTTTAGCTAATTCTGACTCCGACATGATATTGAAAGTATTTAACAACTGGAGCGGCATGGGCCCTGACCAGTTAGAAAGGAGGCTCCCGCTTTGTGTGCAGCGTAGACCTTTTGTTTGCTGCCTCATGGGAGGGTCCTGGGGACTTGGAGGGGGACCGGGGTGCCAGAGGAGCACTCCCATGACTCGAAGAAGTACCTCCTTACTGATAGTAACGGTCTTTTCCTCCGGAAAGCCTTCCTGACCACCCCACGACATGCTCAGCATCAGGCCAGTTTAGGTCGCTTTATGGGATCTGGTGGCATCTGTGTGAACCCTCTCACCATGGCGTACTGGGTTAATCGCCTGTCTTCTTTGCTGGAGGGCAAAGACTAAACTCAGAGCCTGGTGTAGAACCTGAGAATAGTGCTCAGTAAACATCTGTTGAATGAACGAATGAGTGAATGAATGAATGAATGAATGAGTGAATAGCTGGTGATGGAAAGAACCATGCCCTTTGGTAGGCTTGTCCAGGTGTCGCTCAGGGATGGACAGTGGGCAGCACGGGACATCCTTAATTTCAGTCTTGCTGCTGAAGCCCGACTGGAGGAACAGAGAATGCCCGGACACAGGGGCAGCCGAGGTTCCTCTCTCTGTCTGGCCTCATGCTGGGGGCTGTGCCAGCCGAGGGGCATCCTGGGAAGCTAAGAGCAGTGGGGGATTTGAGAATGCAGGGGGTTGGGAGGACAGCCCCTAAGTTTTCATTTTCTAGTCCTTTCTAAAGGAACGGGCAAGGCGTGCATGTTTCTAAACTGTAGGTTCAACAGCAGAGCCCCGGGATCAAGAGCTGAGCCCTGGGGTCATACTGACATGGGCTTCCTCGGTGTCCAGCTAGGGGACCTGTGGCCATTACAGATCGCCGCTGACATTTACCGAGAGCTTCCCATGCGCCCGGTGCTGTCCTCAGCATCGAGTTGACTATCTCATTTAATCCTCCAAGTATACCCTCTCGGTGTAGGCACTGCCATTGTCCCCATTATACAACTGGGAAAACAAGGACCAGATGAGGGGAGCATGGCCGGGCAGGAAGCGGGGCGAACCTGGGGCAGCTGCGTCCTTCCCGCTCACCGCCACTCCTGTGGCGAACCTTCTTGTCTCTCTGAGCCTCAGTTTCCTCATCTGTAAAATGGGGCTTATGGTACCTAATTTGCAGGGCAGTGAAAATGCCAGTAAAGTGGTGCCCACTGGTGAAACGCTTGCCGTGGCCACAGCCTCTGCTGTAAGGACTTTTCCATTCGGTCCCCACCTCCCGTGAGGTGCGAGCTGTCATCCCCATTTTACAGGTGAGAAAACGGAGGCTTGGAAAAGCTCGAGGATTTGCCTCAGGCCACGTGGCCGGGGAGTGGAGGAAGCAGGATTTCAGCGACAAGGCCTGACTCTTAAGCAGTCGATAAACGGAGCGTGGGATGCTGGTGCCATGGGTACCGGATGCAGGAATCGGAGAGGTGAAGCATCTGCTTCCAGGCTGCTTGACTTGGGCTCCACGGGGTCGCGGCTGGTGGACACAGGCCTCCTGCCCCGGAGAGCTTAGCCGGATACACGGCAACATTTTTCTCGCTAAATGATAATAACTGCCCTTATTTACCGCACACGTGCTCTGGGCCAGGGGCTGCCTGAGCTATTTGCATCAGGGCTGTTGTCACCCCTGTGCAAGGATGAGACAGCAAGGCCCGGGGCGTCGATCTGACCTGCACCCTCAGCCAGAACAAGGCCAGCCTTAGCCCAACCCGGGCCCTGTCCCCCTGACAGCAGTCAGAGGGCTCCCGTGAACACCCGAGGCGGGCTGGGTCCCTCCTCTGCTCACGACCCTCCATGGCTCCCACTTCACTTGGTGAAAAAAAAACCTAAGTCCTCCTTGCAGCCCACAGGGCCCCCCAAGCTCTGCCCCATCCCCTGCCTGCCTTCATCTCCACCCCCCCCCCACGCTCCTCCTCACTCACTGAACTCCAGCACACAGGCCTCCTTATTGTCCCTTAAACACACCAGGCAGGGTCCCGCCTCAGGGCCTTTGCACTGGCTGTTCCTTCTGCCTGGAACGCTCTTCCCCCGGGTCTTTGCCTGACTGCGCCCTCATTTCCTTTGCTCAGATGTTCTTGTCTCCAGAACTGTAACTCGCTCGCCCCTCTCCTGACGCTTTCCCTCCCGCTTCTCTGCTCCGTTTCCCTCCACCCTGCTGAGGAGCAGCCACTGGACACATTCATTTTGTGCTGGTGGGTTGTGCTCTGTGTCCCCCGCCAGAAACCCGGCCCCATGAGGGCAGGGGCTTCGGTCTGTTGTGCTCGCTGCTGTGTCCCGGCGCTACAGCTGGATCTCGTAATGGCAGGTGCTCAAGAAATAACTCGCGGCATGAATTTTCCCAGTAAAATGCCCCGGGAGCTTTAAGCCCCTTTGTGGTGCTGAGCGCCTCCAAGGCCCTGCTCTGCCCACGTACTCCGTTATCTCCTCCCGGCTGGCTTGTCTCACTTGTTCTTTCTTTTTAAGAAAACAAGTTTAATTGTGGTGAAATATGTATATAACACAGGATGTACCCTTTGAGCCATATTTTAAATTATTTTTTAATGATTTCATGTTTGTTTATTTTTGAGAGAGAGAGAGTCAGAGCGTGGGAGGGGGGGAGGGGCAGAGAGAGAGAGAGAGACACAGAATCCGAAGCAGGCTCCAGGCTCCGAGAGGTCAGCACGGAGCCCGACGCGGGGCTCGAACCCACGAGCTGGGAGATCGTGACCTGAGCCGAAGTCGGACGCCCCAGCAACTGAGCCACCCAGGCGCCCCAGTTTATTGATTTATTTTCAGAGAGTGTGAGTGGGGGAGGGGCAGAGAGCGAGGGAGAGAGAGAACCCCAAGTAGGCTCACGCTGTCAGAGCTCGATCCCGTGACCCTGAGATCATGACCTAAGATGAAATCAAGAGTTGGATGCTCAACTCACCGAGCCACCCAGTCGCCCCTAGAACTTCCCTCCTTTTTAAGGCTGAACAGTATTCTGTTGTGTGGACAAGCCACGTTTTGTTGATCCATTCATTCGTCGGTGAGTATGTAGGTTGCTTGTATCTTTTGGCTACTTTGGAACTAGGCTGCTGTGATATTCGTGTGGATATGCAAGCATGCCTTTGGGTCTTCGGTTTCGATTCTTTGGGGGTGTAGACCAGAAGTGGAATGACTGAATTACCGTTCTTCCGTTGTTTACAAATCACGATTTAACTCCCTGGGGCCCTGGAGGTTTTACCGGCTAAAGCGTTTTGCCGACATTTCAAACCTAGAAGTAGGGATACCGGGTACAGTGCGGGGGACAGACGGCTCTTGCGTCAGGAGGATAGGTGAAATCCTTTGTTCCCAACACCACCTGTTCTGGTATCTCAGGAGCCCCCTTGTTTAAAGAGGCGGCCGTGGCCTTGGAAAGGTAGTAGTTTCATCAGAAAGGCAGCACCCACAAGCACTGTGGCGTCTGAGACGCGGTGTCGCACGTGGCCGGGAGCCCAGAGAAACCAGGACAGGTGCACTGGGGACGTGGACTGGGGATGGGGCTAATTTTAGTGGCTGACGAGGCTGCGAGAAGGCCATTCTAGGGGAAAGATACTGTGACTCTCTCCCTTTTATGAGCGGGGAGACCAAGGCACTGAACTAAATACCTTCCCCATTAGAAGCAGCGAACGAGCCAGGCAGAAGGGCGAAATTGCGGGGTCCAGGGAAAAACAAAGACGTATAAGCAAGAAGGGTCTCAGGGCATAGGAGTTGACTCTGAAATCCTGGAGCACGGTCACGTTGAAGGGAAGGGTGCAGGTGGCAGAAAGGGGCGGGGCATGTGGATTTGGCAATCAGGGATAGACGTGGTGAAAATTCTGGCTCTTTCGCTCCCTGGCTGTGGGGCCGCTCTGACCCTCGGTTTCCTCATCTGTGAAATACAGTGATGCCGCCTGTCTTTTACCATTGCTGTGAGGATGTCATGTGTCCAGCAGGGGGCATGCTTCAGGGTAGATTCTCAGTGTGTGGTAGTCATAGCTGTATGTTTGGGGACAGTATTGGCAGGTAAAGAGGAAACTTCTCAATCACTCGCAAATTGCGTACGGAGCTCCTACGGTGTGCCAGGCCCTTCAGACACAGTGGTCAACGGGACAGGCCCGGTTCCTGCCTTTCTAGAACCTCGGTGTAGCCACGCTGCGCTCATCAGCGTAATCATTCCCTGAAAGGGTGATGAGAATACCATAGCAATTAGCAACTTATCACGAGCCAGGCACTATTCTGAGCCTTTTGAAAATAACTAGCTCATTTAATCTTCACAGAGGGCCTGTAAGGTAAGAGCTGTTGTTCTGTAGGAGGGAACTGAGGCACAGAGGGGTCAAGTAACTTGCCCCAGGCCACACAGCTGAGCGAGTGGTGGAGCTGGGATTCAAACCCACGAGTGCGGTCCCAGAGTCCATGTTCTTTACCCCTGTGCGTTCTTGCTCGTCTGATAGGAACAGTCATTGATCGCATCAAGCTGTTGCTACGTGCCGTATTCTTCACACACGTCTCTTTGGACCTCTGCAACAATCCTTGGCTGGGTCTTAATCATCCCCGTTAAAAAATAAATATTTATTTATTTTGAGAGAAGCAGAGAGAGAGAGAGAGAGAGAGAGAATCCCAAGCAGGCTCTGAGCTGTCAGCACAGATCCCATCGTGGGACTCGATCTCAAGAATCCTGAGATCATGACTTGAACCGAAATGAAGAGTCGGACACTTAACGGACGGAGCCACTCGGGTGCCCCTTAAGGATCCCCATTTTGTGGAGAGAGAAAACGGAAGCACACAGGGGTTGAGTGCCTTGTTCAAGATCCTGCAGCAGGGACTCTTGGGGTCGCAAACTGGGCGTGGCCTTGGACCCCACATCCCAGCCTGCAGTGGCTCATAGAGGGAAGGCTCTCACTGGGGCATTGATCCTGTTTTCTCCGCTTCTGTAGACAGATAAGCACCCTGAACCCCCTCGCTGTAAACTGTGGGCTATAATTGGTTAGTGGAAGGTAAATGCTTTCGAGATGGAAATCGCTGTGTTTTCCTTGGGCATTGTTGCCCGCGTGCTCATGCAACACGGTGTGTGTTCCGTCAGACCTTGTCGACAAATTCTATCTTCCTCAAAATATTTTGCCGAAGCAAAGAGCATGTGGGGAAGACATTCGGAGACACGGGCGCAGAGAAGAAGCCGTTCTCCTGGGTTTAAATGGAACAGCAGAGCGGTTCAGAGCACGGATCTCACGTCTGGCCGATATGCCAGTTTTGGCACTGACCTCTCAGCACGCCGCGTGCCTCAGTTTACCCATTTGCCGAACGAGGAGGAGAACGGGACCTGCCTCTCACGAGCTTCCCGGTTCTCTCGCTAGCTGTCTCTAATCTGCCACTCGCCACGCCGTTAAGTGTTTTGTTTCAAGCATGAGACTTTTCATCCCCACAAGTGCTACCTGATCCTGGCACACCGGCTTCTTTTTTCTGTAGTAGTTTGTTTTTCTACGGCAGGATTTCTCAAAGTCAGCGCCGATGATGTTTTGGGCGTGATAACTTTGCTGTAAGGGACCGTCCCGTGCACTGTCGGACGTTGGGCAGCATCCCTGGTCTCAACCAAGTAGATTCCAGGAGCACACCTTCCCCACCCCCAGTTGTGACACCCCAAAATGTCTCCAGATTCTGCTAGATGTCCCACGGGAGTCAGAATCACCACCGGTTGAGAATTGCTTTATAGATAATTTCAGGCTAGGGGCGCTTGGGTGGCTCAGTCGGTTGGGCATCCGACTCTTGGTTTCAGCTCAGGTCACGATCTCACGGTTTGTGGGTTCGAGCCCCACGTTGGGTTCTGCACTGCCAGTGCGGAGCCTGCTTGGGATTCTCTCTCTCCCTCCTTCTCTGCAACCCCCCCATCTCAAAAATTTTTAAAAAAAAGATATCTTCAGGCTTATTGTGTATTTCCTTAAGTGTAACGTGCAAAGAATTCTTTTGTAATTAGTGTCTGATAACTTAAATATCTAATTTCTTTATGGCTTTTCTCCTTGTCTCTTTGTTGCTTTGAGTGTTTTACTATTCTTATTCTTGATTGTGAAACTCATTCTCCTTGAGATAATGCTGGGGTGGGGGGAGTTCTCTGGGGCCTGAGATAAAGGTGTATCTTCCCTGAAAGATTTGCATTTACAAATTTCCTTCCAGGCATCTGGGGTGCTCCCATTCCAAGGCCGTCTGAAACTTTTGGACCTGCCCTAGGTTGAGGACTTAGGACGCCAGTGTTTGCAGAGGCCAGCTTGTGGTTAAAACTTCTCGGAGCCTTTTCTTTTTCTGTTTCTCTGCTAAGTGCCAGAGTAACTTGCTTGAAAATCCCTCTGGAAGAGAGGATGGGGTAAATTTGCTCCAGGTTTCTTACCCTTGGGGCCCCATCCTAATTGGGGGGGGGGGTGTCCTTGCGTCACCAAGAGGGTTTAAAAAAAATTTTTTTTAAACGTTTATTTATTTTTGAGACAGAGAGAGACAGAGCATGAACGGGGGAGGGTCAGAGAGAGGGAGACACAGAATCCGAAACAGGCTCCAGGCTCTGAGCCATCAGCCCAGAGCCCGACACGGGGCTCGAACTCACGGACCGCGAGATCATGACCTGAGCCGAAGTCGGCCGCTTAACCGACTGAGCCACCCAGGCGCCCCCCGAGAGGGTTTTTAGACTTTATGCAGGATTTGTGATTGTTTTCAGCAAGAGGGGCCACTCTGATTACCGGGCCTGCTGTGTTACCAGAAACGGAGGTCTGTCGTGTGGATTATATAAAATAGCAGAGCGTCTAGCTCGGTGCTTTGCGTGTGTTGGCTGTTTTGATTTTTACTGAGGACAGTTGAAAAAGAAGCAAGAGCGGTGAAGTCTTGGCTTAGGGGCATCCCCCCCTCCAGGGCAGAGCGAGGGGGCTGTGGGGCGAAGTCAGAGAACGTGACCCAGGTCTTCTTGGATGGTGTTTCGGCTTTTAGCCGGTCTTGTCCAGAAGCCTCATTTATTTCTTGGGGTAGCTCTGGGTACCCAAGATTCCGCATTCCTCCAGGTGCAGTTTCTAAAAGAAAATTCTCTTTGGGACTCAGTTCTGGCCCATACGGTTCTGACTGCTCCGTTTCACCTTCTCCCCCATCTCCCCCCCCCCCCCCCCACCGAGAGATACGCACACACGCACACACACACACACAAACACACCCAGACCCATCAACTTAAGCTGTGAGCTGGGTGCTACAGATTGTCCCCATTCCTGACCGGACTCACTAGCCTCACACATTCTGCCGTGAAAGTACTCAGCGTACTGATTTGATCTCCTTTCTGTCTCGGCCTCTATTCCCAGAGCTACTTGGAGACAGGGACCAGTTTTGTCTATTTCTGAATTCGCGACAGCGCCGTGCCTGATACGCAGGCGGGACTTCTCAAGACGCGTTGCCTGGAGTTGCTTTCCCTTGAGCCAGACTCTCGTCGGCCCGAGGCAGGTTTAAGGTTGTAGGACTGTGGATCAGGGGTCCCCGAGACCACCTTCAGATTGGGCGATTTGCCAGAAGGGCTCGCGGGACCCCGAAGAGCCGTGATACTCGCAGTTCCAGTTTAGTAGAAGGAAAGGATAGAAATGAAAGACGCTGTCATCGGGGCGGGGGGGGAATATTCCAAGGTTATCCCCCAGGAGATAGTCAGGGGCCGGTCCTTTCTTTGGAATACCTACGGTTCTGACTATACAATGTAAATCTGACCAAGTCCTTCGCCTCGTGAAGTCCTCCCAAGGTGACCCATCGCTCTTAGCAGGGTCCTTGAGAGCCTGTGTCGTCTCTCCTCTCTACATCGAACTTTTTTTTTTTTTTTTTGAATTTATCTCTGAGAGGGAGAGACAGAACACGAGCAGAGGAGGGGCAGAGAGAGAGGGAGACGCAGAATCCCAAGCGGGCTCCGGGCTCTGAGCCGTCAGCACAGAGCCTGACACGGAGCTCGAACCCACAAACTGCAAGATGATGACGTGAGCTGAAGTCGGATGCTTAACCGACTGAGCCACCCAGGCGCCCCTACATCGAACTTCTCTAAGGTCTCTAGCATCCTGTGCTTTCTCTCACTGGGCAGCCTCTGGGGTGTTCACCCTTCTTTGTAAAATACGTGCTCCTCTCCCTCTCTGTTTGCCTTCACGTCCTAGAAAAGGCATCATTTCCTCCAAAAGTCCTTCCCTGAGCCTCCAGGCCTGTATTAGGAAACCTCCTGTTTCTCTGTGAATGCCCCTCCACCAGATTTCTTATCCTATCTTATCATTGAGATTTTAATCATCTCTTTTCTTCCCACAAGACTGTGGGCTCCATCAGAGTAGGATCCACCCCTCTGCCCCGCCCCCCGCCCCGCCCCGATCAGCCCCATTGTCACATCCCCAGTGCCTGGAACATCCCAGGTTCATAATCAGTGTTCATCATGTTATGTGGTAATGCTAATCTGCTGTAACAATAGTCTCAAAAGAACAGTGCTTAAAACAATAAAGAATGTTGCTTCTCAGGGCACCTGGGTGGCCCAGTCGGTTAAGCATCCAAGTTCATGATCTCACGGTTCACAAATTCAAGTCTGACATCGAGTTCCCCGCTGTCAGCACAGAGCCTACTTGGGATCTCTGTCCCCTTCTCTCTCTGCCCCTCCTCTGCTTGCACTCTCTCTCTGTCTCAAAAATACATTAACATAAAAAAGAAAAAAAGGACGTTACATCTCCCTTGCAGAATAGCTCCAAGCCGAGCCCTGCAGGTTGGCAGGGGAGCTCCCAGCCACAAAGTCACTCAGGGATCCAGGTTCCCACCCTCTGTTGGCTCTGCCACAACTAAGGGCGTTTGGCATCATTCACACGAAGCTGACTGACCATACGAAGACAGAAGAAAGGGGTGATGGGTATCCCCACCTCTCAAGCCTCAGACCCGGAAGTGGCACATGCGCGTCGGCTCGCAGACCACTTCTGGAAACTGTCACGTGATTGCCCCCAGCTGCCGGGGATGCTGGGATGGGTCACGCGATCGCCCCCAGCTGCCGGGGATGCTGGGATGGGTCATGCGATCGCCCCCCCCCCCCCCCCCCCCCCCCCCGCTGCCGGGGATGCTGGGATGGGTCACGCGATCGCCCCCAGCTGCCAGGGATGCTGGGATGTGTCACGCGATCATACCCCGCTGCCGGGGATGCTGGGATGTGTCACGCGATCGCACCCCACTGCCGGGGATGCTGGGATGTGTCACGCGATCGCACCCCGCTGCCGGGGATGCTGGGATGTGCAGTTTGGGTGGCAGCCAAGGGCCTGGCTAAAATGCTACAACTGGAGGAGACTGTAGGAGAGGGGTGGGTTTTGGCGGGTATCCAGAGGTTAATACTTTATTTATTCGTTTACTCATGTATTTATTTTTGAGAGAGAGCCAGTGAGTGTGAGCACGAGCAGGGGAGGGGCAAAGGGAAAGAGAATTTCAAGCAGCCTCCACGCCTAGCATAGAGCCCCGACGCGGGGCTCGATCCCACAACTGCGAGGTCATGACCTGAGGCGAAATCAAGAGTCGGCTGCTCAACCGACTGAACCACCCAGGCGCCCCACGACCATATTTATGGAATCAAGCTGTCAGACAGGCTGTATCTCATGAAGCTGCTTCAAGGTGAATGGATGGTATTGGGGGCAGAGGCACATCGGTGCTTAAAACAACAGAAATTTATTTGGGGCGCCGGGGTGACTCAGTCGGTTGAGCGACCGACTCCGGCTCAGGTCATGATCTCACGGTTTGCGGGTTCGAGCCCCGCGTCGGGCTCTGGGCTGACAGCTCAGAGCCTGGAGCCTACTTTGGAGTCTGTGTCTCCTCTCTCTGTCCCTCCCCTGCTCGTGCTCTGTCTCTCTCTGTCTCAAAAATAAGTAAAAACATTAAAAATTTTTTTAAAAAAAATCAGAAAGGAAGCGGGGCGCCTGGGTGGCTCAGTCGGTTAGGCATCTGACTTTAGGTTGGGTCACGATCCCACGGTTCGTGGGTTCGAGCCCCGCGTCGGGCTCTGGGCTGACAGCTCAGAGCCTGGAGCCTGCTTTGGATTCTGTGTCTCCCTCTCTCTCTGCCCCTCCCCCACTCATGCTCTGTCTCTCTATGTCTCAGAAATAAATAAACATTTCAAAAAATTTTAAAAAACCCAAAAAGCAGAAATTTATGGTCTCACCATTCAGGTGACCAGAAATCTGAAATCAAGATGCTGGCAGGGCCATGCTCCCTCTGAAGGCTCCATTTTTTGCTTCCTCCAGCCGCTGGTGGCTGCAGACATTCTTTGGCTTGTGGCCCTGAGGCCACAAGGAACTTGGCCTGTAGTCCCATGGCCCCTGTCTCTTCTCTTCCAAAAACTCTCTCTCCCTCTCCAAGTATACATGTGGGCACAGTTAGCTTCCCCCCAGATAATTCAAGAATAAGCCTCTCCTCTCGAAACCTAACTTAATCATACCTACAGAGACCCCCTTTTTCCCCCCCAACGAGGTCACATTTACAGTTTCCAGGAATTTAGATGTGGACCTGTCTTTTGAAGGGTCACCATTCAGCCCACTGTGCCCAGAACGTGCTTTGGAATTCAGCTTCTGACCTCTGAGGGCCTGCCCTGCTGTGTATGTAATGCCAGGAACTTCCTGCCCCCAGCATGCACTGTGCTACCTGGGAAAGGTGGCTTTCTGGAGGTTTCATTCTACTTAGGACATGGCAATCGCTGTCCTGCGGCCTTTACAGGAATTAATCGACTTCACTCTTGGTGTTTTCCCCAGAGAAAATGAGACACAGAGGGGTTAAGTAACTCGCCCAAGGATGCACAGTAAGCAGCAGAGTCGGGATTTGAACGTGTGTGATTCAAGTCTCCCTGTGCCTTCTAACCGCCTCCCAAGTGTTGTCCCAAATACTCTCTGAGCTTCCGTGGTGCCAAGTGCCAGGAAGGAAAAGAACACGGGACCAGGAGAGCCCATGACAGAGCTGGGGCGGGGGGTCCTGCACCTTGGTCTCCCACGCCCTGGGTCTTGTTTAACTCCTCGTGCTGGATTTCTTGGAGAATTCCAAGCCAGGTCAGTCCCAGAAAGCCAGGCACTTGCAGTGCGGAGCTGAACAGGGTCAGAGACTCCTCTGCTGGTCGTATGGGATCCGCCCTGCTGCCTCCAGAATGGGCTGTGGGTGGAATGTTCCATGTAGGGAGCCAGGTGTCCCCATTCTTAGCCCTCGGCCACTCTCTCCTGCTGTCGCCACAGCCATCGGGCGTGCAGAAACCCGGGCGTGACAGCTTTCCTTCCCTGGCCCTGCCCAGTGGAGTGGAAACCCCCCGGGACCCGGACGCCGAGCGTGTGCACACAGCACAGAGCTACGCGGCTCTGGTGCGATGCCTCCCTCCAGCCCTCCGGATGCAAGCGAGTTCTTGGCAGTTGCTTTCTGACCTGGACAAGTAGCTGCCACCTCCTGGAGCATCAGGCTGCCCACTCAGGGAGGGGACGATGGTCTCTTTGGATCCCTGGGAACATTCTTAGCATTGGCACCCTCCAGTCCGGTCCCCGCCAACCGTATGTGGATGTCAGAGTTTTCCAAATTGCGGCCAAACCTACACAGCATAAAATTGAACATTTTAGCCACTTCTAGATGACCCGTGCAGCCATCCATTGTTCAGCCGTTGTTATGCAACCGTCCGTCTCTAGGACGCTTTTCATGTTGCAAAACCCAAATTCTGTCCCCGTTGACAATGAGCGCGCCGTTCCCCTTCCCCTCCACAGCCCCTGGCTCCCTCCCCTCGACTTGCTGTTTCTATGAATTTGATGACTCTAGGGGCCTCGTAGAAGTGGAATCGTGCAGTATTTGTCCTTTGGCAGATGGCTTCTTTCACTTAACGTTAGGTCCTCAAGGTTCGTCGGCGCCGTGGTGTCTCAGAATGTCTTTCTTTTTAAGGCGGAACGGTATTCCACTGCATGGTTATCCCACATTTTTTCGTTCCTCCGTCCCTCCGTCGATGGACACCTGGACCGCTTCCTCCTTTCGGCCACTGCACACAGTGCTTCTGTGCAAGTCTCCGTTCAAGTCCCTGCGTTCAATTCCTTTGGGTAGATCCCCAGAGGTGGGGCTGGGCTGATTCTCTGTCTCATTCTCCGAGGAACCACTGTACTCAACTTGTGATTCTTTAAAATGAAGTCACGTTTCAAGTTCCATCACAGATACCAGCCACATTCCTGGGGCTCAGGAGCTCCTGGATCGGACAGCGTGGGTGGAGGGCACTTTCGGCATCGCGGCCCCGCTCCCGAGTCCTGTGGGAACCAGCCCAGGCACAGGCAGGTGGCGACACGGACTCCCCACACCTGCCACGGTGGCGTTGATGGCAAAACCAAGAGACCACACGTGCCGGCACGGATGTGGAGGAATTGGGCTCCTTGCACGCTGCTGGTGGGAACGCAGAACGGTGCACCCGCTACGGAAAACAGTGTGAAAGTTGCTCAGAAACTTAAAAATAGAGCCATCATATGATCCAACAATCCCACTTCTGGGATGTTCATCCAAAAGAATTGAGAGCAGGATCTTAAAGAGGCATCACCGCTCCGGTGATCACCGTAGCGTTTTGCACAACAGCGAAGGTCTGAAACGACCCGAGTGACCGTTGACAGGTGAGGGGGCAAAGGGGATCGGACACACACCTGCGGTAGAATATCGTCCCGCCTTTGAGAAGAAGGAAAAGCTGCGCTCTGCAACAGCACGGATGAATCTTGAGGACACGGTGCCGAGTGCAGGAAGCCTCGGAAAGGTGCTTGCCAGGGGCTGGAGGCGGGGGAGGTGGGGAGTGACTAATCAGCATCCCTCAAGGTTCGGCCAAGCAAGATGAATGAGCTCTAGAGACGCGCTATATACAGCACTGTGCCTGGAGTCGACGGTAATGCTGTGTGCACGGAGAAACTGGTTACGGGGCGCCTGGGTGGCGCCGTCGGTTAAGCGTCCGACTTCAGCCTGGTCACGATCTCGCGGTCCGTGAGTTCGAGCCCCGCGTCAGGCTCTGGGCTGATGGCTCGGAGCCTGGAGCCTGTTTCCGATTCTGTGTCTCCCTCTCTCTCTGCCCCTCCCCCGTTCATGCTCTGTCTCTCTCTGTCCCAAAAAAAAAAAAAAAAAAAAAGAAACTGGTTACGAGGGTAGAGCTCACGTTAAGTGTCCTCACCACGATAAAATAAAATAACAAAGAGAGAACTCTTAGAGCAAAAGGACACGGGCCAGAGCTGGTGAGAGACTCCTCTTCCAGCTCCAGATCTGTCGCTCACTTGGTAGGTGACCTTGGACAGGCTTCTCAGCCCTTCTGGCTTCTCATTGGTAAAACCGGGAGGTTGGTCTCCGAATGCCGAGGCCCCTTCCGGACCCAGAGCGGAGAACCTGTCGGTCAGGCTCTGACATCCACCTTCTCTCCCGGCTCCCGCCCACCTCTGTCTTCCCCTTGGGGTGAGAAAGCTGGCACGTTGTTGAGACTCCCGAGTGGGCCTTGGGGGATGGCGTCCGGCCCCATTCCCTACGCACCTTTTAACGTCCGCCCCGCCTGCCTCCACCCCCTCCCCGCCACGCCTTCCCTCTGTCTCAGAGAAAGATAGGATTTTCCATGCCCCCGGTTCTGTGCTTACCCTCGCTTCCCTCCCGAGCCACTGTCCTGACTGTCTCAAACTCCCTGGGAACGTGGCCCGCCTCCCGTGTCCATCTCAGCCCAGAAGGCTGTGTTGCCACCTGCCCCCGAATCACTCTGGGAAGAGGAAGAGTCCCCAGAGAGTGGCCAGTTGTCTCATTCAGGCACCTTAGAACTTCTCTTGAGAATTCAGAGGCGTGCTGACTCTCTCTCTCTCTTCAGCTCAGTGACGCTTCTTGGCTTGCCTTTCTTCTTTTCCGGTGACTCCTTCCCAGCCACCATCACGGGGTCATGAAGGTCTCCTGTCCACCTAGAGGACACCCTTATCACGTGATTCCCGAGCCGTGGCTGACAGCCCCAGGGTTTTAAACCCTTCGTTCCCTTCCAAGGTCCGATCCACCAACGCCTTAGCATGGCACCCAGAACGACCCTTACCTGGCGTCCACCTTCTCTCCCGGCTCCCGCCCACTGCTCACTTCTCGCGTTATCTCTCAACTCCCGTGCACGCGGCCTTCTCCTACCTCCCCACGTGGGCTCGTGCAGAGGTGGCCCCCTAGGGTCACCCTTCTGCCTTCTTCATTCAGGAGCTTTCTTCGCTCCTCCCAGCTGAGCTCTGTTGCCCTCATCGTGTCCCAGAGCAAGTGCCACATGCATCCAGCAGAAGTTAAGAGCCCGTACTCCGAACCCCCGCTGCCCGGGTTCAAGTCCTAGCTCTGCCATTTACTACCTGTGTGTCCTTCAGCAAGTTACGGGCTTCTTCGGGCCTTGGCTTCCTCATCTGTAGAATGGAAACAAGTAAGAGTCGCTTCTTTATAAAGTTCTTTTGGAGATTCAAGGAGACAACACGTGGCATGATGCTTAATGCAGGATTGTGAAAGGGAAGGGATGTGTCACCTTTCTATTTAAATCTGTGTCCCTGATGCCAAGAGAAATGACTGACAGATAGTTAGTGCTCACCGTAAGTTAATTAAGCCGCCGAAATTATCGCCTCTTGGCTGACAGCACCTGGGTTAGGATAGGCTAATTGCTGTGACAAACCACTCCCAGATCTCGGTGGCTGGGAGCATTATTCCTTGCTCACGTCCCAGTCTGATCAGAGGGAGAGGTTGGGCTGTGTTCCACACAGTCATGCAGGGATCCAGTCTCAGTCCGCCTTGTGGCTCTGCTATCCCCAAGGGCTGTGGGATCCTCGTCTGGACCCCCTGCAGTTGAATGCAGATAAGGGGAGAGAGAGAGAGTAGAGGGTCTTAAGGAAGTTTTAGGGGCCAGGCCCAGGAATGGTTTATATCACTTCCTCCCACATCCCATGGGCCGGATTCAGTCTTATGACCCGGTCCTAATGGAAGCGATGCTGGGACATATAAGGTAGCAAGGTGCCCAGACAGACAAGAACACGGAAATGGGAGAACACCTGAGTCCGTCTGTGTTGTGAGCCCACCCCACCCCCAAGCCTATGCTTGGTTTTCTCTGGTGAGCTCAACTCGAGTCACTTAAAGCCTCAGCCTGTTCCCCTCCTCGGTGGCACCATCCACCCCTCTCACCCAAACCAGGAGCTCAGACACCATCATTGCCCTCCTTCTCTTCCTCCTTCCTCTCGTCCACGTGAAATCTGCCGAACCCACCTCCCGAACGTGTCGGGGAAGTACGTGTCCACTTTCCTGCCCCCCACCCCACCCCCGCCACCCTTCCTGAGCTCAGGGTTTGTCATCCTTCACCTGGACCGCCTGGGCCTCTGGCCATCCTCCTGCTGGGCTTCCGCCCCCGGCATCCACTCCCCCCCCACCCCCCACCGCCCACTTGCTGAATTTCTGACCCAACTACTTTCATCTAACATTTAAGTTTAATCAAACCACTTCGGGGGCTCCTGGGGCACTCCGTCGGTTGAGTGTCTGACTCTTGATCGCAGCTCAGGTGTTGACCTCAGAGTTGTGAGTTCAGGCCCTGTGTCGGGCTCCGTGCTAAGGATGAAACCTACTTTATTTTCTATTCACTTCTTTTTAATGTTTTTATTTATTTATTTTATTTATTTATTTTTTTTAATTTTTTTTTTTTAACGTTTATTTATTTTTGAGACAGAGAGAGACAGAGCATGAACGGGGGAGGGTCAGAGAGAGGGAGACACAGAATTGAAACAGGCTCCGGGCTCTGAGCTGTCAGCACAGGGGCCCGATGCGGGGCTCGAACTCACGCACCGCGAGATCGTGACCTGAGCCGAAGTCGGCGTTCAACCGACTGAGCCACCCAGGCGCCCCTGTTTTTATTTATTTTTGAAAGAGAGAGAGACAGAGCATGAGCAGGGGAGGGGCAGAGAGAGGGGGAGACACAGAATCCGAAGCAGGCTCCGGGCTCCGAGCTGTCAGCACAGAGCCCGACGCGGAGCTTGAACTCATAGACCGTGAGATCATGACCTGAGCTGAAGTCGGACGCTTAACCGACTGAGCCACCCAGGCGCCCCAACATGAAACCTACTTTAACAAAAAACTCACTTCCCTTGGGGCGCCTGGGTGGCTCATTCGGTTAAGCGGCCGACTTCGGCTCAAGTCATGATCTCACGGTCCATGAGTTCGAGCCCCGCGTCGGGCTCTGTGCCGACAGCTCGGAGCCCGGAGCCTGTTTTGGATTCTGTGTCTCCCTCTCTCTCTGACCCTCCCCCACTCATGCTCTGTCTGTCTGTCTGTGTCTCTCTCTCTCTCTCTCTCAAAAATCAATAAACATTAAAAAAAATTTTTTTTAAATCACTTCCCACTTCAGAAACCAAAATCGTGGTTTTCAAACTCGTTTAAATCAGTGGAACCCTTTCCACCAAATAAATCTTACCTTTAAATAAACTTTTAATTTTAGAATCATTTTGATTTATAGAAAGGTTGCGTGCGCAGATAGCACAGAGGTTTCCTCACCCGGTTTCCCCGGTGTTACCGTCAGACATTACCACGGTACCCTTGTCAAAACTAAGAAATTAACCTTAGCTTACTATGATGAACTGAACTTCTGAGATGTTACTTGAATCCCAATATGTAAAGCAATAAAAAAGGAGCTCTGAAGCAGAAAATGACTTTCCAGCGTCTGGGTGGCTGAGTCGCTTGAGTGTCCGACTCTTGATTTCGGCTTAGCTCATGACCCCAGGGTTGTGGGATTGAGCCCGGGGTCGGGCTCTGCGCTGAGTGTGGAGCCTGCTTCAGATTCTCTCTTCCTCCCTCTCTCTGCCCTTCTCCCGCTGGCATCAGCACTCTCTCTCTCTCTCCCTCCCTCTGCCCCTCCCCCACGTGTGTGTTCTCTCTCTAAGATAAAAACAACTTTTTAAAACAAGAATAGACTGAAGGGATTGTGGATAAAGGACTGTGGAAGCGGGCACACTATTTGGGAGGCGACTAAGAAAGAGAATGGACTTGCCATTGAATGTGCTAGGAAGGGGGTCGGGGGGTGCAGATGAGGAGCTCAGCTTTTGGACATGCTAAGTGCTCTCTGCCGGCTCATGAGGGGAGCTGCGGCGTTGGCCGTGGAGCATCGGGGGTCCGAAGTTCAGGAAGAGGAGACAGGGCTGGAGATACAAATGTGAGAGTCATCAGCCTGTGGAAGTTATTTTTGGCTCTGAAATTGGATAAGGGAGTAGATGTAAAAGGCCACCAAGCACTGAGCTCGGGCTGGCTCTCCATCATTAAAGAGGCTGGGAGACGTGGAGAAAACAGCAGGCAGGCCTTTGGTGGTCCCAGCCGGAGCTGCTTGGAGGAGAGGGAGAGGCAGAGGCTATTGGAGGGATTACCAGTGGTTCTTCTGAAGAGTTTTGCCGGGAAGGATAGAGGGGGAGAGACGAGGTGTTCGCTGGTGGGAATTTCTTGGGAAAAACTTGAGTTTTCCCAGGCTCCAGGCTCCGGGCTGTCAGCCCAGAGCCCGACGCGGGGCTCGAACTCACGGACCGCGAGATCGTGACCTGAGCCCAAGTCGGACGCCCAACCGACGGAGCCACCCAGGCGCCCCTAGGCGTTTTCTGTTTTGAAGACAAGAGGTCTAACAGCGGATGTTATGCTGATGGGAAGGGCCCAGTAGGAAGGAGGAAGTCAGGGAGGCCAGAGAGGAAGACGAGGGTTGGCAGGTGAACTGGAAGGGATGGCCCCTTTGGTGTGGAAGGTACACGGGTCATCCGCAGACCCTCGAGGGAAGGCACCGCCCGGGCAGATGCTGGGGCCGGGGAGTAAGACGGGTGCCTGGTGGTACTTCTGTTCTGATGCTTCTGTTTTCTTACAATTTATCAAGGGAGGTTCACACAACAAACACTAGTTCATTCAGTAATCGCGGGGTGTGGCAGAGACATGGCGCCCGCCCGCGAACGTGGGATTGTTAGACCGGCCACCTCAGATGTCACTGACTCCACCTCCCCCCGCCTCCCACCACCTCGTCTTCCTCCTGCTGGATCTTAAGCCTTAAGACCCGCCCCCCCCAACTCATTCCAGAACTCTCTTCATCACCCCCCTCCCACACCCTCCCTACCGCGATCCTATCTATCCCCACCCCAAGGCCAGCACTCTTAGATCTATCATTCCGGGAAAAGTAACGTGCCAAACAGTCAAGATTGTATCAATGGGCCCGTCTCCGTGGCAACAGTCATGAATGAGCCGAGCAAGGTAACCCTGGAGATGGGAGTGAATGAGAAGTGGTCCATTGCCACGGAGACGTGCTGAATGGAAAGGCCCCCGGTAGCAGGGATACGTCACTGCGACGGAACAGTCAGCATGAAGTCGGCGTGCCTATTTTCGACTCGGAGCTACAAAAATACCTTTCTGCAAAGCTCACGATCCACCTCGCTCCTCTTCTGTGCCTCCTACCCTTCTTTACCCTTCATTCTACCCTGGCAACCCCTCGACGACACTCCAGGGGCCACCGCCTGGCCACCCGCCTCCCTCCCCGGGGCCTCCTCCTTCGACCAATGGCTGTCTAACCTTTCGAGACCAACAGTGTCCTCAGAGGCCACGGGCTGATGAAAAGAACACCGACTGACTCCACGTGGGGGGGGTCGGGGGCGGGGGTGCGGCACGAACAGTCCATCAACTGAGCCGACTCAAGCTCCCGTCTGTGACAGTCGCCTCATTGGTTAGACCTGTTCTCCAGCAGGAAACTGACCTAGTAGCCCGTGCACAGCAATGCAGTCCGATCACGCGGGCGATGTTGAACACGCCCTTAGCACCGCACGGAAGCGGCCGTAGAAACTAATAACTGTGTTTGCCTCTGTAGGGAGACCCCGAGAGGCTTGGAAATAGGCGTACGGAGAAAACTTACCTTCCGCGGTAAATGCTGTGCTCTTCTGAATTGCAGACTATGCGTGCGCATTATCGTCCACAAACCCGGCAGAAAATGGTCATTGTCTTGGTCCGTTCGGGCTGCTGCAGCCGAATACCAGAGATGGGGGGGGGGGGGGGGCCTTACGTGAGACCGGGAAATCCGGCAGCGAAACACTGGCAGATCCGCTGTCTGGTGAGAGCCCTCATCCCGGCTCACAGACGGCTGTCTTTTCACGGAGTCCTCACGTGGGCCGAGGGAGCTCTGGGGGTCTCCCTCCACCCCCACGACCTAATCCCTTCCCAAAGGCCCCAGCTCCCAATACCATCGCATTGGGAGTTAGGATTTAGAAAAACATAGGTGGGCAAAACACATTCCTGATGAGAAAAATGAGGCCCAGAGAAGTTACATGACCCACCCAAGTGGCAGAGCCGAGGTTCAAAATCAGGCAAAATCTGGATGCAGCGTCTATGCAGAAAAAGCAGGGTGTGACGGCTGCACATGTACCTGTGTGCGTGTGTGTGTGCGTGGGCTTGTGTGCTAGAAGAGGAGAGTGGGGAAAGAAGAATCTGCAGAAGGTCAGCGGGGACCGGGACTTCAGCCTGAAGACAGAAGGAAGCCATGGAAGGATTCAGACAACGGGTGGACGTGATCAGATCTTTATATATTTTTTAAGTTTTTTGATCTGTTTTGGGCGGGTGGGCGGAGAGAGAGGGAGAGAGAATCCCAAGCAGGCTCCGTGCTGTCAGTGTAGAGCCAGCACGGGGCTCGATCCCACGAACCGTGAGATCACGACCCGAGCCGAAGCCAAGAGTCGGACGCTTCCCCGACAGAGCCACCCAGGTGCCCCCCAGATCTTTATTGAGAAGGGCCACCCTGGTTGCAATGTGTTGGCCAGGATGCAAGGGTTTATAAAGGACTCCTCCTGCCTAAGTACGGGGATGTCTACCCACCCTCTCTGCCCAGCACAGTTATCAAGGGGCAGATTGGACGTGGCCAGGTTGAGTGGCCCCACTCGGAGGTCCCCAGTGGCTATGGAGTATATCAGCCTCTTGTCCCGGTCGAACCCTAACCTGTAGCTGTCTCACTAATGTAGGGATCAGGGCCCCTGCTTTGTAAAGCTATCTTGTAGAAAGAGCGGCCATCCGGCGGCGTTGGTGTGGGTAGCGAGAGAAGAAGGCAGCGTGGATGAATCCTGATTCCACCACCTCCTGGCCGTGCGACCTTGGCCAAGTCAGCCAACCCTTCTGTGCCTCCGTTTCCAGATCTGTAAAATAGGGCCGGTCCTAGCCTCAGGGAGTTGCAACTATGGCAAAATACACAGCACGTCATTATAACAGCGAGGGTGGTGAGGAACTTCTGTTCCCAGACCACCTGAGCTCAAATCAGGTCCCTCTTTTGCAAGCGCTGTGACTTGAGACAGGTTTCCGAACCTCTCTGGGCCTCACTCGTTTCATCTGGTCAGTGGGGATAATAATATTCCCACTTGCTAGAGTTCTGGAGAGAGTTAACTGGTATGATCCATGTAACGCTCTGAGAAGAGCGCCTGGCTCCTTCTAAGTGCTCAATAAATATCACAAGTCTCTGACTAATAATAATGCCTTCCTATCACCTCCATCGTCATTACTGTTACTAAGGGCCTCTCTCCCTCTGCCCTGTGTTTTGTGTTTTCTTTTTTCAACGTTTTTTTTTTTTTTTTTTTTTTAATTTATTTTTGGGACAGAGAGAGACAGAGCATGAACGGGGGAGGGGCAGAGAGAGAGGGAGACACAGAATCGGAAGCAGGCTCCAGGCTCCGAGCCGTCAGCCCAGAGCCCGACGCGGGGCTCGAACTCATGGACCGCGAGATCATGACCTGGCTGAAGTCGGACGCTTAACCGACTGCGCCACCCAGGCGCCCCATGTGTTTTGTGTTTTCTTGAATGGAAGTCCACACGTGGACTTCCGTCCTCAGGGTGGCCACATTTAGCATCAGCGACCTCTCCCTAAGCGCCATTAGCTCATTTCTGGAAAGCGCTTTCGAGCACCGCCTGTCTTGCAGATTGGAAACATCACTGGGCTTGCACGGTGTTGAAGCCGACGTTAGATCCTCTGTCCGGCAGGTGGAGGACAGGTGGATGGAGCCCTCACGCTTTCTCCCCCTGACCCCCTCTGCTTTGCTCTTGGCCGTCTCCTGTCCCGTTTGAGGCAGCCCGGGCCACTTCTTGCTGTCAGCTTTCTTGAGAGAGGGCGTCTTCCTGATGGAAGTCGCGTTGCCATTATGTCAGCACGGAGAAGCTTGTCCTCAAAATTAGCGGGAGTCCGAGAGCCACCGTTAGCTCGTCAGACGCCCAGCACACGTTTGTGCGGGTAGTGTGAGCCTGAATATGGTGCAGGGGTCAGCTCTGCCCTCAGGGGGCCTGCCCACTCTCCCGAGCTTTAGCCAGGAGCTGTGATAATTGTTTCTTTCACAGACACTTATATAGTACTTACCGTGAACCTTACTGGGTGCGCGTGTGCGTGTGGGTGCCTGTGAGGCTGTTCTGAGCGCTTGGCAAATATTAACCTATTTCATTGTCCCCACAACCCATTTTGTAGATGATAAGACTGGACGCAGACGGGTTAAGTTTCTGGCCCCAGGATCACACAGCTGGTGAGTGAAGGGGCCAGGATCGATCACGTGCGCCTCTCCATCCTTAGGACAGTCACCGGCCACCATTCTGTGAGCCTGTCCGTGTCCACACGCCACAGACAACCCTTGTCTATTTTTCAGACAAGACTAAAAAGCTTTGCTTTAAGATCCGGGATTAGTCGACTTGTCCGGGATTAGTCGACTCTATGCTGTGGGCTTGAACAAAACCAATTCCAGAAAACCTAGACCCAGGGGCAGATGGCCCAGGTTCAAATCCTGGCTCTCCCCCTGCCTTCTCTGAACTGGTTTGTTTGTCTGTGGAGTGGGGATGGTTATAGTCTCCACTTTGCTAAACTGTCGTTGAGTGCTCAAGGTTGGGTTTATATGCATAAAGTTCTCAGGACTTTTTGGGCACAGAGCAAGCACTTGACCCGAATTAATCCCTCCCTATTTACCTATCCGATGATTTACTGAGCAGTAACTCTATGCCAGGCAGTGTTCTCGGTGATGGGGAGACCTGTGACCTTATGATCTAGCAGGGTGGGGGGTCCCAAACAGTAACAGTGTGCTAGAAGCTAAAGGGTGCCCTGGGAAGACGGTAAAGTTGGGCAAGGAAGTTGGCGGTGTTGGGTTCAATGGGGTGGTCAGAGTAGGTCTTACTGGGAAGGTGACATTTGAGCATTTGAGCAGAATACCAGGGTGTCGACACATCTTATTACCATTTGGAGGCACGAATATGAATTTGAATTGAATGTGGGGCCAGTCTCCTCACTCACCCCCTTTAATTGGCCTGACATCCAAAACTTGGCTAAGGAAGGCTCACAGATCTTTATCCAGCTCCTGACCTGGGGAACATCACCCCTCCTCCGTCCCCGTTGGGAGAAGGCGCTTTCTCCCCTGCCTGTCTGCCAGGTGGTGGGGAAGGTATGAAAGAAAGGATTCAGAGTCATCTTGAAGCTTGTCCGATGGTGAGGACATGATGGTATTTGCTGGTAGGGAGAAAAATAGCCACGCTGAGGGAAGAGGAGGTATTAGTTAGCACCAGCTGCTGTAACAGATAAGACAAAAATCTCTGGCTTAAGGAAATACATGAGAGAAAAATAAATTTCTAAAGTACAGCCAGTAAGGGACAGGATAGGGTGGAGGGGTAGACGGCACAGGTGTGGCCTTGCTCCACACAGTCGCTCAGGGATGCAGGGTGACGGAGGCTCTGGCTTTTTTTTTCTTAATGTTTCTTTTTTTTTTTTTTTTTTTTTTTTTTTAATTTTTTTTTTCAACGTTTTTTATTTATTTTTGGGACAGAGAGAGACATAGCATGAACGGGGGAGGGGCAGAGAGAGAGGGAGACACAGAACCGGAAACAGGCTCCAGGCTCCGAGCCATCAGCCCAGAGCCTGACGCGGGGCTCGAACTCACGGACCGCGAGATCGTGACCTGGCTGAAGTCGGACGCTTAACCGACTGCGCCACCCAGGCGCCCCTCTTAATGTTTCTTGATGTTTGAGAGACACAGAGACAGAATGCGAGTGGGTTGGGGCAGAGAGAGAGGGAGACCCAGAATCTGAAGCAGGCTCCAGGCTCCGAGCTGTCAGCCCAGAGCCTGACGTGGGGCTCGAACTCATAAACCGCGAGATCATGACCTGAGCCGAAGTCGAATGCTCAACCGACTGAGCCATCCAGGCACCCCGACTCTGCCCTTTTTTAACATGCAGCTTCCAAGGTTGCTCGGAGAGTCTGTTCCCAGCCAGCAGGTTGGGGGCAAAGGAGAGTGGAGTGGAGGCAAGTGAGAGGTATTTGTGGGCGTGGCCAGGGAGGGATGAACTTCCCTTCTGACCCCATTCCACTGACGGGAATGTGGTCACATGGCCCCATGTCGATGCAAGGGAGACTGGGAAATGTAGTTCCTGACCTGGCGGCCATTTCCCAGCCACCCTGTGGAAGGAGAATGTGAATCTTCCTTCAGCACTCCATACTTGAACCACATTTGCACCAGGAATTCAGTCCACTTCCCACGCACCCTCCAACTCACTATGTACCAAGTACTGTTCTAAGTACTTTGCACATATCAACCCATTTCATGCAACAGCCCTATTAGCCACACTTACAAGTGATAAAAAATAAAAAAAAAAAAAACCCTGATGCCCAGAATAGTTATGTAACTTGCCCAAGAACACACAGCTAGGAAATGGCAGAGTTGGAATTAGAATCCAGGCGGTCTGGCTATGAGCCTCGAGCTTCGCATACATTTATTATAGTTAGAAGGAGGCTGAGGGACCCAAAAGACCTAATCGACTTTTTTTGGTCACTAAGAAATTGGCCACTTGTAAAAATGAGTTCTGACTCAAGATATCTCACCCCAGGGCAACCATGGTCCACTGGGTCCATGTCCTTGTTGGTCAGGTTCTAGATCACAGCTTCTTGGCCACAGCACTTTTGACATCTGGGGCCAGATCATTCTTTGTGTTCTGTGCGTTGTCGGCTGCTTAGCGGCACCCCCCGGGCCACCACCCACCACATGCCCGTAGCACCCCCCCCCCCCCCCGCTCCCCGTCATGACAGTCAAAAGCGTCTCCAGACACTTCCGTATGCCCCCTGGGAGATGAAATTACCCTTGGTTGAGAGCCACTGGTCTCCGTTTCGTTAAATATTATCCTCCAGTACAATGCAAGTTCAAGGCAGACGGACTTTGAAATTGCCAACCTTGTAAAAAAAAAAAAATGCAGATTTCGTAAAGCCTTGTGGTGGCAAACTGCTGAAATCACACCCTAAGACATTAACAGACGGGACCTGGACAGTGTCCCTCTGGTTAAAAATGAACCAGCACAAGACTCCGCCCACTCCTTAAAGAAAACGTTTGCACGTCCAGGGGGTCAAGACAGGAGCCACGGGTGGACCCCCTAGGGAATTTGAACATAAAAAGGATCCTCCCGAAAATGCACGAAGCAGACGTCTGAAGTCCAGGGTGGGACTTCTTCATCTTCACTGCACTGTGAGCGGGAGCTTTGGCTAATCCCCGTGTCACAGATGAGGAAACTGAGGCTCAGAAAGAAGACTAGGTCCCCCAGGCCTGGCAGAGCCAGGATTCAGACCCAGCCTGGCTCTAGGTGCCATGCTTGCAGGTTGTAGGCTCCGTGGCTGCCCTGAACCTGAGGGGCCCCCACTTCCAGAATCTTCCATTTGCTCCCCATGGCCCTTCCCCACTGACGAGAGGCGACAAGCCTCCCCACTCTTCCAGTAGCTTAGGAAACGTGATCGTGGTGTGTGAATTCACAGGGGCGCCTGGGGCTTTGGGGGGGAAACTGAAGCGGAATAGAGGCTCGAGGTGGGTTCTGGCATGGTGAGGAGTCTGCCTTTGTCTGAAGGAAGCAAGGAAGGAGATTGTCGGGGCTCGTGTAGAACTCAGGGTGCCATGAGTCTGTGTAAAACCAGAAAAAGAGGCATGTGCACTAGAGGGATTGGCTGCTGCCTTGGACCGGGAGCTTGAGGACTTGTCTTCTGCTAAGACAAAGAACGAAGTGACTCAGGTCTGCTCAGCTCCTGGCTCCCCCAAGCCCAGCATCCCTTCTTTTTTCCCTTCTCACTTTTGGATCCGGACTTCTGGTGACTCATCTCTCTGAGCAGGGAAGGAGGGAGGAAGTCAGAATTGTTCATTGACCATTTTCTTTCTTCAGTGACTCAGCTGTGATTCACATTTTAATTAATGGGGGAGAAAAAAACCTGATCAGTCCTAAGGCATGTGTCCCGTCACCCATACCTCGAGGCTGGTCGTAAGAAGAATGCCCCCCCCCCCAAACGTGGGACGCCCTGAATTTAACTGTGGTTTGTTTCCTCCATCAGTTCTGAGGACCCCTCCAGGTTCTCCAAGTTCCGGCTCCCCGGCGGGGCCCCCTGATCTAGAAGCAGCCGCTCCAAGCCCCGAAACTGTGGGTCTAATTCCCGCAGAGTTAGTCTGAGGTCACGGCAGGAAACAGAGTCTCGAGCCCTCCTGGGACAGCAGAAGGATCACGGGAGTGGAATAGCGTTTCCTGAGTTGGTCTTTGGCTATAATCCCAGGTTCAAGCCCTGCCTCTCCCATTCTTCCCCCCTCCACCCCCCTTTCCTATAAGTCTCTCTCCTCCCTGTGAGGAAACTGAGGCTGGGGAGTTTGCCCGAAGTAGACAGCTGGTAGGTGATTGGTCAGGATACAAACCCAGCCCCTTTCCACTCTGCTGCACTCTTCTGCCTTCCACTCGGCTGAAAAGAAACATGGAAGCTGACAGCTTATTCAACACATACCTCCTCACTGAGGCCTACTATGTACTAAGGGTCCACCAGGGAATAAGAAACGGGCCTGTGGCCTTAGGGAGCTGACATTTTAGCTGCCTAAGCATATTTGTCACTGTGTATTAGATAAGGTACCAGTAAGCGTACTGGAGAAGTGCTTTTGGCCATCACAGAGAACCCCCCAAATGTATAAAGGGCTCAAACACAATAGAACTTAGTGCTGGCACAGACCGAGTCCAAATTAGGGATCCTGGAACAGTGGGGCAGCTCTCCGCCAAGCAGGGAGGGCGAATCCCAGGCTCCTTCCATATTGTGGCTTCTTATCATCAACCCGGGGCTTCCAAGGTCTCTGCGCTCCTTATGGTGAAGCCGCAAAAGGGAAGAGAGTGGAGGGGGGCACCCAGGAAATACGTCGGGGCCAGGCCTAGAAGTTGCCCACGTGGCTTCTGCTCTCCTTGCCCTGGCCAGAACTTAGTTACAGAGCCGCACCTAACGGCAAGGCTGGAAAATTGAGGCCAGCTGAATGCCCAGGAAGGAGAGACACAGTGTATCCAGAACTGAGCTCCACATCTCCTTGGGTGTCCCCCCGATGGAACCTGCCTTCGGACAGCTTTCAGACACCCCCGTCTTCTTCCACCTCCTCTGTTTCTTAGCCTCCTTGCCCCGAGGAATTGCTCTTGCTTTGCGGTGAGGTGAGGCAAGAACCTGGTGGGATGTCTTTCTGCCAAGACTTATTTGGAAAAGGCCACAGAGTATCCCTGTCCCTTGAGGTGAGGAGACCTGGAATCAAGTCTCGCTTCTCTGGAGACCTTGGTCTCAGAAGCTGTGGGTTTTTGGAACCCTCAGATGGGCAGCCTTCATGGGTCATCCACTCTTCCCACCTTTTATCGGTCAAAGTCTCCACAGGAAACGAAATTCACCCACCGGATGGTTTCACATGAAGAGTGGGTGATTAAGAAACTCTTTAAAGTGGCGGGTGCAGGTAAGGGAAACCGGTAAAGGGATATTGAGATCCCATGAGGGAAGCCATCGCTATCCCCGATACTTTTGGAACTCAGCCGAGGCAGGGCCACGCAGGAAGGAGTAGGCTTCGAATCGGGGGAAGCAATACTCCAACCTCTCTCCTTCATCTTCTGCTGGTGCCTCCCATTGGCCAGACCCAAGCAGGAACCAGAGCAAAGCATTCTGGGAGATGTAGTCCACAGGGGTCCGCCTCACAGCGCACAGCACAAGCGAGAGTTGACCTGGGGAGCAAATGGGGAATAATCAGCACCCGCCAGCGTGTGACCGACTGCATACCCTTGTTTATGTGGTCTCGTCTACAGTGTAGCCACAGAACTGCACAATAGAGCACAGTGGCCACTAGCCCCACATAGCTACGGTAGAAAATACAAATGTAAGTCAATTAGAGTTCACGCAAGTGAAAAATTCAGTTGCTCAGCCACGTTTTAAGCGCTCACTGGCCACACGGGGCTGTTGGCCGCCATATTGGACAGCTCAGAAGAAAATATTTCCACCGTCACCGCAAGGCTCTGGTGTCACCTGAGCCCCCCCCCCCCCCCCCGAAGGTTATGGGATGGAAGAGAAAGGAGTCCGGGGTGAGGCTGGACAGTGAAGGAGGCAGTTTGGAAGGCAGGTGGAGCTATGGATCCGTGGGGAGGAGGTTCTCTGGGCGAAGGAGCAGAGGGAGAAGCAGGGAGGTTGAGTGAGCCACTTTGCTGGGATGGAGGCTGACCCCCCCAGGGCAGAGTAGAGTCAGAAGGCTTCAGTTCACGGACACTCAGTGGTGTGTGGTCTCAGACAAGACGCCTGGCCTCTCAGAACCTCGGTTTGGTCATCATTGAAGCGGGCGTCCACCCGCCTCCCATGACGACGATGCCTATGATGGGAGCTATGGAAAAGTAAGACCGTATGAGGTGGTAATTCTTGCCATCCCTGGAAATGATCACTGGGGTTAGAACGGTCCCAAGAGAACCAGCGAGGAGGGTTCCTTTCTTTCCTACCCGGTGACCCTTGTTTGGATCTTCAGTATCCTTCAGCATTTCTTCGTCTTTAGCCACTGCCTTATTAAATTCACCCCACATCTGCTTCCAATCTTTCCCCGATTCCTTGAGATCTTGCCCACGTTTTCTTAAGACATTGGCGGTCGCTTTCAAGAACTCCCTCCCTTTCAGTTTCCCTCAAGGTCGTCATCTTTTCATTTTTCTCCTCTGTCGTAGAGAAATCCACATCCCTTCGCTTTTCCAAGCCCGGTGCCGCAGAGTAGTTAGAAATGTATGAGAGACGGGATCAAAACCCAGCTCCCCCATGTACCCGCTGTGTGGCCTTAGAGCAGTGACTCAGCCTCTCTGATCTGCAAAGTAGAAGGAATGATAGGCCCTGCTTCATAGGGTCGTCGTGGGGATTGATTAAAACAACACACCCTGCCTGGCCCACGGCAAACACACCGTAAACATTACCTTCTTTCTAATCCCGCTTTTTAAAACTTGATATTGAAGTAGGATATACATGCCGAAAAGCACACACACACACACACACACACACACACACACACACACACAGGTACGGCCTGAGTAATTTTCCAAAACTGAACACGCTCGTGTAACCAGCACCCAAAGCAAGACACGGATTGTCCTCAACCCCCTGACACCTTCTCATTCCCTTCCAGTCCCTCCACCCTGACAGGGAACAGTGCGGATTAGGGTCGCCTATTTTTGAATTGTGAACACACGGAATCACACGGCACGCTCTTCTTGGCCTTCTTCCCTTGCCGCCGTGTGCGTGAGCTGAGCAGAGTTCACGGTCGTGGCCGCGTGTGCCGCACGGGGGGTGACGGGCATTGGGGCGTTTTGCACTTTGCAGCTCTTGCGGGGGGGAAAACCGCTTGTCTTTGGCGGGCCGTGTTGCTAGGACGGGGGTTTCTGGGTCGTAGGGAGGAGTCCCTTTAGCTCTGGCGAAAACCGTCCTCAGCAGTGGTGGGACGAGTCTCCACTCCCACCAGCTGCCACCGGCCAAGAGTTGAGCTTTTGTTTTTATTTTGATCTGGGAGTGCCTCTCCCTCGGCAGGGGCCCACTAAATGTCTGGGAATTAAATCGAAAACGTCCTCGTCCGGTTCCTCGAGAGCTTCGCTCCATCAAACGTCTCATTCGAACCTTCAGGCTCTGTTTCTGCACTCACTCTGTGCCCTTCTCCTTGCAAACTTGGACCCCTCTCCTCTAGCTCTCCCCCACTCTCATTCCAGTGTCTCGGGGACCGGTTTCCCTCCCGCCTCCTCCAGCCCTGCGATCAGCAAGGGATCGCGACCATGACGATGCCCTTCCGCAGGCCCGCGACCTGCTGATCTCCAAACCCGCCCGTCTGCTCGTCATCCGCTTCTCGCCCCCAGCAAACCCACCCCTCTGGAGCTCCCATCTTTTCTAGAATCACTTACCTCCTCTCTCCTTCTGGGGTTTTTACATCTGCTCCTGCTTTTTTTTTTTTTTTTTTTAAGAAAACACTGCACTTTAAGAGAGCTTCAGGAATTACCCAAAATAGAAACGTGTCCTTTTGTGTAATCCTGTACTTTAGAAGACAATTAAGTGGGAGAACGGCTCCATGCAAAGGTTAAGGTGCTTGAGAGGACTGTGTGTGAGTGGTAAGAACTTCACATTCACAGGGGAAAACGCAGGAGAATATCTGTGTGACCTGGGGTGGGGGAAGGGGTTCTTAAACAGAACTTTAAAAGCACAAACTCTTAAAAAACGTTGAAAAAAAAATTAAAAAAAAAAAAAAATGGGGCGCCTGGGTGGCGCAGTCGGTTAAGCGTCCGACTTCAGCCAGGTCACGATCTCGCGGTCCGTGGGTTCGAGCCCCGCGTCAGGCTCTGGGCTGATGGCTCGGAGCCTGGAGCCTGTTTCCGATTCTGTGTCTCCCTCTCTCTCTGCCCCTCCCCCGTTCATGCTCTGTCTCTCTCTGTCCCAAAAATAAATAAAAAATCTTGAAAAAAAATAAAAATAAAATAAAAGCACAAACTCCAAGGCCGATAATAATAATAATAATAATAATAATAATTGATGAGATGAAAAGTGAGATTTTTGTTCAAATAAAGATATAACGGGGACAGTTTAGGAACCAAACTGCCCGCACCCAGATCTTGCGTTACCATTTCCTGTGAATCCACGGGCAAGTAACTCAACCTTTCTGTGCCTCAGTTTCCTCACCAATAAAAGGGAAAGAATAGTATCTACCTACGGGGTTGCTAGGCGTTTCTTAAATGAGTTAATATTTAAAATCCTATAGACTAGCACCTGGTGCATGGTAAGAGCTAAAAGTGGTATTTGTTTTCATTTTTTTAAATGTTTTTAAATTTATTTTTGAGACAGAGACAGAGCATGAGCAGGGGAGGGGCAGAGAGAGAGCGAGACACAGGATCGGAAGCAGGCTCCAGGCTCCGAGCTGTCAGCGCAGAGCCCGATGAGGGGCTCGAACTCGAACCGCGAGATCATGACCTGAGCCTAAGTCAGACGCTTCACCGACTGAGCCACCCAGGCGCCCCCTAAAGTGGTATTTGTAAATAGAACGACAGAAAAATAATTGACCACAGATTAGTATCTAATTGCTATCCGTTAGGCTGCCCCCCCAACCACACGTGACTGTTTTAAAGGTAAATGAAATAAAAGTAAATACAACTTAAAATTCCGTTCCTTGGGGTGCCTGGGTGGCTCAGTCTGGTAAGCTAAGCGTCTGACTTCGGCTCTGGTCATGATCTTGCAGTCCATGAGTTCGGGCCCCACAGCGGGCTCTGCACAGACAGCAGGGAGAAGTCTGAAAAGCTAGCCAGTATGTGACGTGGTACTCAAAATCATTTGCAATCAGAAAGATGAAAATCAAAACAGCGAGTATTTCCGTGTGCCTCTCGTAGTGGAAAAAGTCAGCAAGGTGGATCAGCCAAGGGTGGGCGGGATGTGGGGACAGAGGAGACTCCTGCCCCCACTCCTGCGGGTGTGGCCTGTGCGGCCCTGCGGAAGGTCATCATCCGTGCCAAGTGGAGTTAATTCAGACTCACCAGCAGCTACGCTCCCAGGCAGTCATCCCAGGGAGATTTTCACCAGGTCTGTGAGGGGCGGTGCAGGCTTATTTGCTACAGCACCATCTGGGGGGCGGGGGGGAGCTGGAGGCACCTGGTGTCCATCCCTGGGGACGGGAATATGGCGGATGCACCTACGGAGCCCCCAGACTGAGTGAGAGCTCCAGATGGCACGTCTAATGGACCACCCAGGATGGGGCTTAAAAACCTGGTTCTGGGTGAAAACAGGAAACAACAGAATATGCTTAACTTCGTGCCGTCAATGTAAGTTAAAAATATAAGCCCTCAAAATAAAGCACATGTTTTGCAAGAATGCACTCCAATAAGACCGAATTAAACATTATATTGGTTGTCTCTTGGGAGAGGCGAGTGAAAGTAGGGTTTGGGGACACAAGGGAATGAATGAATGAGTGAACGAACGAACGAATGAATGAGTGAATGAGTGAACGGGCAAATGAACAGAGAGGGACAGTGCAAAGACCAAAGGTATCAATAAATGTGCCATGAACTAAGGAGAGCAATTAACTTGACTCTCTCTGTTTGAAGATTTTTTTTTTTTAAGGAATTTTAGAAATACTTTTTCCAGGAGGAGGTAAAAGCCAAGTGATATAAAAATAAACCTGAAAAGGATTTGCACGATCTATGAATGGCAAGAATATAGACTGCACGGGAAGCAGTTATGCTCCTAAGTACCCATCTCAGGAAGATTTGACCCTGGCCGTGGGGGCAAGTGTTTCTTCTAACCTGAGGTCAGGGGTCCACAGCGGCCTCCATCTCTCTCCTGCTTTCTGACCATGCTAACACCTCCCGGTCACTCTCCTGTCCTCCGTCCCCTCCCTCTCAGCTAGTGACCTCACTCTTTACCAGGAGGTCTCTCCAGCCCCAGGGCCTTTGCACATGTTTCCCTCCTCACCCACCTGGCACCTAGTAGAAACAATGCGATGACCGTTGCCTTTGTTGGTGGGTTCCGGCATAACTTACCCCCAAGTAACACAAGAAGAAGAAAAATGATGAAGAAGACCATTCTTCTTCAAATGATGAAAGCAACCATTTGTGTAGGACTTCCTAAGTCCCAAGCACATCACATAAACCCCCGCACCTATCGGGGCAGGTATATTGTCATGCCCGTCGTACGGCCCAGGAAACTGAGGAACAGAAGAGTTGAGTGACTTACCCGAGGCCACACGGCTAGCGATTGGAGGAACCGGGATTTGAACCCAGGCCGCCTGGCTCTTATCCACTAGGAAGGATGGCTGTTGTCCGTCCACATGACAAGAAGTCTGGAGGCCGGGTGGCTGGTTGCAGGGTTGGCTCCACAGCCCAGGGATGTCCCCAAGGAGCCCTTTCTGTCTTTCCATTGTGGCGTCTTCTGTGGAAGGACTTTCCTGGCAACCTTTACCACCCATGGTCCCAAGATGGCCACCTTGTTCCAAGATGTCTACACAAAAGCATCCAGCCAAAGAAAAGGAGGGGTTGTCTCCTGCCATGCCACTTTTCTCAGGGGAAGAAAACTTTCCCCCCCAGAAGCCTCCAACAGCCCCCAGCAGCCCCCTCAGGTCCTGTTAGATACATGACTGGCTCATTTGACCAGGGCTCCCGTGGAAAGGAATTCTGGGAAAAAAGACTTCCTGTTGGGTATTTTCTGACTCTGATGGAAGACGCACTCCACTGGCAAGGGAGGGCGTAGGATTGGCTGTTGGATAAACAGCCATCGTATCTTCCACAATCCTTTTCCTAGTTTAAGACAAGTCCTGTCTTCTACCCAGCCTTCTGTCTCTTCCAGAATATACTCTGTTATCATCAGGCTTTCCTACTTGTCACTTCCTCATTGTTTGTGCATGCAAGAAGCATTTACTGAGCACCTGCTGTATGCCAGGCATAGTTTTAGGTACTGGGGATACAGCTGTGAACAAAACAGATGAAAATCCCCGCCCTAGTGGGGTGAAGCAAGACTAGCGCCATCCAGTGGAACGTTCTCCGGTGATAGAAATGCCACAGTCCCCATGGGGCTATAGAGCACTTACAAGCCCCCCCCCCCCACCGCCGGCAAGACCCCCCAGTGACCTGATGCTCCTCATCCCTTGCACCCAACTCATCCCTGGGCTTCCCTGAAGACCAGTGACCTTGCCTTTCTCAAAACACTTTTGAACTTGACCCCCTAGGGTGAACCTCCCTGCCGGGTCTCCACCCACATCCGTGACTTCCTCTTTTTCACCAGTCTCCTTCCTCAACCACTTGTCTCTTAAAATGTTGCTCTTTCCCAACATTCCACTGGGGGCCCTTGGCTTCTTTCACTCTACCTCTGTACCACTCTAGGACATCTGGTCTACCATAACCCTGTTTCCCACCACTCTTTTCTCACTCAGCAGACATTTATTGAGTACCTGCTAGGCCGTAAAAGGTGCTACACACACGCGCGCGCACACACACACACACAACCTTTGTCTCTGTGGTGCTCACATTCTAGAAGGGGGGGGGGATAATAAATACAGCTTAATAAACGATATAATCATGGAGAGCAAAGAATCTCTTTAGCTAGAGGGGCCAGGGCCATCCTCTCTGAGAAGGCGAAATGTGACCTTTGAAGGACCTGAAGAGGGCGCCAGGCAAAGAGGGAGAGAGTTAAGGGGATGGGCATTTGCAGAAGAAGAAATGGCCACTGTAACATTCTTGGGGTGGGAAGGAGCTTTTCCTGGGGGAGGAACAGAAGGTCGGGGTGGCCGGAGTGTGGGGGGATAGGTCAGTCCGTGGGCGTCAAGTGATGCTAGGTCTTGTGATCCCGGTAGAGTTTGGATTTTATGCTAAGCCTGATGGAAGCCAATGGAAGGTTTTAACGAGGGAGTCATAGCAACTGGCATCTCAAGCTCAGCGTGTCCACAGCCCGGTCTTGATCCTCCTCCTAACCCACCATTTTGCAATCTCAGTTTCCCGCCACCCCATCCTTCAGGTATTTGAGGCCAAACCCTAGAGTCGTCTTGGATTCCTCTTGCTCCCATCCCACCACGCTTAATCCTTCCACGGGAAGCCCTGGCGGCTGCCATGTTGTTCTCCATAGCACTTCCCACCTTCTCACATACCCTATGTTTTCCCATTGTTTCTTTGTTCATGGCGGCATCCTTGGGCCCCTATAGTAGGTGCTCAATAAACCTTTGTTGAATAAGTGAATGGCCGTTGCCTAGTGGTTCCTTCAGAGCCAGGAAGCCATTCTTCCCTTCTGTCTTTCCCCCCATGGCCCCCACCCCATCCAACAAGCCGCCGGAGATGAAGAACCGGGGTTCTGGCGTGCTGGGGTCCTGGCTTTGAGGTCCTGCTCCAGGGTATGGACCTCCATGCATTAGCAACTTCTCTGGGCCCTAGTTTCCTCTGGAAAATGGGGCTCATCCTACCAACTGCTGGAATGCAGAATTTGATGAGCCCAGGCAAGCTCCCTGATGCCCAGCAATCAATGGCAGCTATATTTAAATTGGGGCCTCCTGTGTACTCCCACTGCCTTTGTCCTAGTTCCAGCCCTCATTACGCCGGCCTGCTCTCACCGCTCCCTCCTCGCTCTGCCTCCATCACTGCCCATCTGTCCTGTCAGCTGTCAGCCCTGTCTCTACCACGCCAACCCTAATCACATCCCTCCCCTGCTCCGAAACCTTATATGACTCCCACTGTCCATACGATAAGGCCCACCTCCTCAGCCTCCAGTTCAGAGCCTCCGGCGCCAGCCCACCCATTTCTCCCCAGCAACATCCTGAATGAAACTTAGGCCTCCGTAGAGCTTTCTTGGCCACAGAAGCCTTCTCCTCCGCCCTCCCCGCCTCCCCTCCTCATTCCTTCTCATCCTTCCAGGGCAGGGGGGGGGGGGGGGGTGGTGGTGGAAGAGAGTGCATTTTAGTTGCCAGTTAAGATTGCACGGGGCTGGAGGGAGGTCCGATGATCTGCATTTCTGAGGCGTGGACAGGTTAGGACAGAAGCCACACCGTGAGAAAAGGCAGGGCTAGGGTTTCGGTCCAGATCGCAGGTTGTGTGTGCGGTGCTGCTTCCCCATTTTCCTGCAGCCTGGGGCTGCAGGGACTTGTGTTTGAACCTCACCCACACGCAGGTTCATCTGAGGGCGGGGCTGAGCTCCTCTCCGGGCTCCCATTGGGTCCCGCGCGCAGCCCCGCCCAGACCGGCCGCATCTCACCCGGAAGTGCGGAAGTGCGTCTCACCCGGAAGTGCGGTGGCCTCGTCCCCAGGTCCCAACTTCTGGCCTTGCCCCGCAGGGGGCTTCATGGTCGTACAGGCCACATCCCATCTCTCCAGTGTTCGGAACCCTCTGTGGCTCCCGCGTCACTTGGAGAAGGAACCAGGTCCTCGCCACGGCCCACAGGGCCCTGTGTGATCGGCTGTCGCCGCCTCCCGCTGTCACCCTGGCTGGCTTGGCCTCCTCACCGGCGGCCTCACGCTTCTTCAGATGACCAAGCTAGTCCACACCAGCAGAGCCACACGCGTTGTTTGCTTTGGTTTTCTATGTTTGGTTGGGTTTTTTTTTTCCCTTCTCATTTATTTCTGAGTAGCTCGGCACGCTTCGTGTGCGCCAGGCGCCGTGCTGACCGCGCCACACGTATCAATTCAACGTCTTGTTAGTCCCCACGCCCCTTTGAGGTGTCGTCCGTACCGGGGTTACCCCTGTTGTACAAAAAGGGGAAACTGAGACACGGAGAGGAGTCCTGGCCTGTCCAAGGTCTCCCAGCTGGGAAATGGCAGAGCCGGGATTTGAACCCATGCAGGCTGGGCTGCTCAGACTGAACCACTTTTCCTGCCAGCTGGTAAAGAGCGCCGAGCCCCGAAGGGTCGGCCATTCTCCCGGGCCCCTCCCCACAGACCTCCGGGCCTCCCCGTGATTCGTTCTGATGGCGAGTTGTGCAATATATGGAGCATCGCCCCGACCACGAGTGATGGGAAACTTTCGCCCCTCTCCGTCCAGCATTTACTCATCACCATCAACCATGCACCGACTCGGGGTCTTTGCAAATCACCTCTTATCCTATAAGGCCGGTACTGTTAACGCTGCTTTCCAGGTCCTGACCCCGAGGCCCAGCAACGTCAAGTCCCGCACCTGTGGTCACCGAGCCAACAACTAACCTCAAATCCCACTCCTGTCTGACCCTGAAACCCACCCTCTGTTTTCCGCTCTGGCTTCTTTCTTCCAGCATATTGGCGACCGTTGGGACGGAGTTTGACCTACGGACCCTGAGGGCAGTCCGAGTGCTGAGACCGCTCAAGCTGGTGTCTGGAATCCCAAGTGCGTGAGTTTCCAACCCTGGCAAGGGGTCTGCTCAGGGGGTCCCGGGAGTCCTCAGTTTCCCCTCCGCAGAGCATCTCAGAAGGGGCCCCCGGGTGCCTCCCAGCCTGTGTCAGGGCAACCTTCTCTTGGGGGAAGCTCCCCAAGGGACCCCCCCCCCCCCCGCCCGCCCCCAGGAACCTGGCAGCCGGTCTGCTCCCATTCATTTATTGAGCACCTGCTATCTGTCCGGAGTCGTGTTGATGTTAGCTCAGTCAGTACTCACAGCTCTCCGCAGTTGGGCCTCGGCAACATCTCCGTTTGACAGGTGGGGAAACTGAGGCTCAGAGCGGCCGAACCGTTGGAGCAGTGTCACGTGGCTGAGAATGGCGGGACTGGGGCTCAGCAAGTGTGGCCCCAAGCCTGGCCAGTAATGCTCGTGGCAGTGGCGGTCACCACGGATCGAGCGCCCGCTGCCTACTGGACGCTAGGGACAGAACTTGCCATGCATCGAATGCCTTCCTTTGTCTTCACAGTCACCCAGGGAACCCATTTGACAGGTGACAAGGCTGAGGCTCAGGTTAAGTTATGCACCTGAGCTCTGACAGCTTGACGGTGATGAGCTCCAAAGTCCATAGGCATCCAGTGCTGCTTTCTTCTTCTCTCAGGGTGCTTCCATTCCCCCCCCCCCCCCACCTTTGGGGACGGCTGCAGTATTCAGGGTCAGAAGGAGGTTCAGCTGCAAAAAAAAAAAAAAACCAGGGCCGACCTTTTTTCTGTCCCACTGCCTCAGTTCGTCCTACCGCTAATAATTTGTTGTGTGCCAGGCACTGCTCTAAGTAGTTGCCATTTTTCAAGTTTGTTTGCCCTCACCACAAGCCTGTGAGGTAGCTTCTCTCATTAGCACCCTCTCCCCCGTCCTTGGCTCTTTCCGTCGGGTTCGTTGCCACCCAGATTTAAAGGGTAAGGTCTCCCCGATGACCACCAGCAGGGCCTTTTCGTGGAAAGAAGGCACGTCTTCTGAAGCGTCTGCAGGATTCCGGGAGCTGCCTGCATTGCATTGAGTCAGGGATCATCCCCAAGCTAACGCTAATAAGGGTTTCTATTAATCACCACCTACGATGGTGCTTTGGCAGCTAGGAGCTCCCTCCTTCAATCCTGAGAGGGCGGTGCTCTCCCAGTCCCCGTTTACAGATGGAGAGACCAAGGTTCAGGACGGTGACCTGCCTTGGTGAAGGTCACATGGCCGGGGTCGTTGACGAGGTCGGGGCCCCTCGATGCAGGCTTAGCGAGGTGCTCAGATGGGCCCTGCCTTATCTGGAGGGGGCTGTCAGGAGACAGAGAATGAGGACAGCGGGATGGAACGGGAAAGATGCCCAGGCAAGGATGCAGTCTCAGCCTGATCTCGTGGAAAGCTCTAGACTGTGAGTAGCCCCCTAGGTATCCTCCAACCTGAGGCAAAGAGACTGCTTGCTGGCCTTCTGTACCTCTCTGGTCACTTGCCAGGGGTGGGAGGCGGGGAGGCAGCAGCCGCCTGGGTGAGGCCGCTGTTGATAACCGAGTTGTACAAAGAGGAGGGGCAGCTGGGAGCCCCTAGCGGCTGGCAGGTGGGTGCAGGGTATCTGGCCCGGGGACTAACGCCACCCAGTGTTCGGAGCCTTACCCACCCTGCCAGGCGGGTGGACGAACATCGCTCTTCCATTTCGGACCCCCCATGGTTTCCCCCCACCAGGAGGTGCTAATCGTGAGCCGTGCGCGGAGTTCTGCTCATCAAGAAGCAAGGCCTCAGGCTTTTTGTTCGGACCCTCGTTTTCACCGTAGACTTCCCTGACCGCACGGTGGCCACAAACCTAGGATCTGACATCCCTCAGGCCTGGGCTTAAACCCTGGCTCTGTTATTGCTAATGCCCTGGGATGAAATCACCTCTCTCGGTCTCGCCTCCCACCTCTGCGAAACGGGGCTACGTGTGCGCCCACATCAAGGGCTGGGGGTACAAGCCGGTGAAATCATGTCTGGTTTCCCTGGGACCGGAACTAGGACATTGATTGCCTTCCCGCGTAGAGGTGGGGCTAACCTAACTGGAGCCTTTGCATGAATTAGGAAAAGACGCCCCCTCTCGGTGGGAAGAATTAAGAAAAGGCTCCCCTCTCTGGGTGGAGGCCGCCCTACACTTAGGAGGACGGCTCCGAAAGCAACCAGTCTCCACGCCTGTCTTGCCTAAAAGGTCATCAGATGACCCAGCATGTGTCAAATACTTCAAAAATACTTTAAAGTGAAAAGTGCCCTCACATACCGGGAGGGATTGTTCCCATTGGATAACGAACAGCCTTGTCATCCCGCCCTCAGCTTCGCGTGTGCTCGGGGTGCCTGGGGTTTGGGGCGCTCGCTCACGGAGCTGTGGGGCTCTCTCTGTGTCTCCCCAGGTTTACAAGTCGTCCTGAAGTCGATCATGAAGGCAATGATCCCCCTGCTGCAGATTGGCCTCCTCCTGTTTTTTGCAATTCTTATTTTTGCAATCATAGGGTTAGAATTTTATATGGGAAAATTTCATACCACCTGCTTTGAAGAGGGGACAGGTAGGTCCAAGCAGCATGATGTTACTTTCCCAAGCTTCCTCCCTTGGGGACGAGCTCCCGGAAGGGAGATGCAGGGTTTTGCTTCTTTTTCCGGGAAGCTGGGAGAGCTTGCTTCCGAAGTGCTGCAGGCAGAGCGAGGCGGGGTGAAATAGCCCTCGAGGTCTCGGTAGTTCTAGGGCCTTGCGTTGGGGTCCCCGGATGGCGTTCCCCCGCTGTCTACACACACGGGGACCCGGTAGCTTCCAGATCCATTTTCAGTGACGTTTCCTGCTCTCCAAACCCTTTTGCTCCCTGAAGCCCAAGTGCCAAACGGAATCAGATAAGGAGAGAAGCCTGTATGTCAGTTTGGGGGCCACTGGCCATCTTGGTGCAGACGGGCCCATCGGCAGGGCTGGTCACGGGGCGAGGGGACCGTGAATTCATGGGGTGGACAGAGAGGATGGTGACGCTGAGGGGGAGTCCCTGTCAGAAAAGAAAGAGGTTTCAGGCCTGTCTTGCTGGGTGGGCAGAGGGATCTGGCCGGGAGTGGCTCCCCACGGGCCATCTCCTCCTGGTGACCCCCAAGAGGCAGAGCCCTGGCCCCGGGCCGCCCCACGGGGGACGGAAAATGTGTATTCAAGATGTGCTTTCTCCTTCCTCCTTTTTCTCTTGCTTCTCCTGACTCCTTCTCTCCTGGGCTTGTGAAGTTTGCTCAATATGGGATGTCCTAATTATTTCTTTCCCCGATGAAGAAGGTGTTAATTGAGGCAGAGCTATTTTTGCGCCTGGCCTCGTCACCCTGGGCGGAAATGCAGGAGGGAGAGATACAGGGCAGGGCCCCTCGGAAAAGTCAGCCGAGAGCAGAGAAACCAGGACTCCTGGACCCTAAGTGTTGAGGTTTTATTGGGTTTTTCTTTCTTTTCTTTCTTTCTTTCTTTCTTTCTTTCTTTCTTTCTTTCTTTCTTTCTTTCTTTCTTTTTCTTTCTTTCTTCCTTCCTTCCTTCCTTCCTTCCTTCCTTCCTTCCTTCCTTCCTTCCTTCCTTCCTTCCTCCCTTCCTTTCTTTTTCTCTCCAGCCAAGCAGACACAACTGGCTTGGGCCTAGGTGGGGTTGTGAGGGCGCAGATGTGGGTGGGGCAGCTGCGGGGTGGGTAGGAAGCCCCGATTTAGGAGGATAACTGAAAAGCTCACGATTAAAAATATAAGGCGTGTGAGTAAGAGACCGATATAGACAGACACCCAGGCAGCAGGTTAATTTTAAAATATATTTATAACCAAATTCCTCAGACTCTCCGGACGGTTGCTTTTCTAGAAGCAGCCCTCAGAGTGTTTCGTGATGGGGGGCAGGGGGAGGGGGGACGGAAGGCTGGGTGGGGGGGTGGGAACGAAATCAAGAGCACCACGATGCAAACTTGCTAAAGAGAGTCAGGTTTCCAGCTGCACTCTTTTGTCATCGGGAACCCGGTTCCTGCACACCCAGAACTGTGCTCAGCCCTCCGGGAAATGCAAAGGTAAAGTGGAGGGCTTCCTGATTTCCAACAGCTTCCAGACAAGACTCCTCGTCTGCCACCAGCTCGTAGCAGTGAAGCCTGATGCGTGCTCTGATCTCCCCACCCTCGGCAAATATGAACGAACCTTCCGGAGCCATTGAAGGGAAGGCGGGACCGGCGTTCACTGGCTGACGCAGGGGGCCGCACGGGGGTGGGAACTGAGCCCGATGTGGTCGCAGGGTGGAGACAGAGAAGGTTCTGGACAGAGGCGGCCTTCCCAACCAACAGCGGTTCTCGTCTGCTATAGGAACCCGTGCATTTCCCCTCTCCCTGCTCTTAGCCTTTTGTTCAGAAGATTTTGCCTTCCAACCTGTATTTATTAAATCGCAGCCCCTGTCCCAAGTGCAGCGTGAATGAGGGAGGCATGTCCAGCCAGTTAAACGAGCGGCCAGTGTGGTCAGTGCTTCTCAAGCACTGAGTGTCACTTCCCAGAGTGGCAGGTGTCTCTTTGCATGACCTTTAACTGGAGTTTCAAAGGCCAATAAAATTCACACATTCCATCGTTTATTTCTCTCTGCTGCGTGCTGAGTGGAGGTTGGCATTCGTGCCCGTAGCACATACATTGAGATACATTTTTGTTTGGTGGAGAGCTTGAGTTTGCACACTGGGCTGCTTTCCTGGCGGACAATGTCGCTCTCTGAAATCCTTCAAAAGTGCGACTCACTGAACAGGACCCTCTCGTACCTGCTACTCTGGTCCAGTGGGGACACACCCAGGTCATTCTGTGCTCCTGTGTGCTCCTGGGGTCTCGCCCTCAATCCCTTGGAATTCAGACCCCAGCTCGGGCGCCCAGCCCAACCTCGCCACGAAGCTGTCGTTGGTTGTCTGCGAAAGCAGCATCTGTTGGCAAGTGTCTCTTTCCTTGTGGCATTTTTACAATCTGCCTCTTGCCGTTTGGGGAGAAAACTTAGCGCCTGTGCCTAAGGGTAAGTAAGTACTATGTGTACTGGCCTTCCTCGCCCCCAGAACAGCTCCCTGTGCCTAGTACATCTAAAAAAAAGGAAAAGAAAGAAAGAAAGAAAGAAAGAAAGAAAGAAAGAAAGAAAGAAAGAAAGAAAGAAAGAAAGAAAAAGGAGAGAAAAGTGAAGAGAGGAGAGAAGAGAAAAGGAAATGGAAAAAGAAGAGAAGAGAAAAAAATCAGGCTACAGAATAACAGCATAACACGACTGACATATTTGTCCTAATGGAAGTCTGGAGGACACAACACCCAACCATGGCACAAAGCACACAGCATATTCACCAAAACTGGCTGTATTCGGGAACATAGAGCACATCTCAACAGATTTTGAAGGACTGAATTATACAGAACATATCCTCTGACCACAGTGTAATTAAGCTGGAAATTGGTAACAAAAGAATAACTCAGAAAGTGTTTGGAAATCAAGAGACCTGCTTCTTATTTGTGGATGACATGATAGGGTATCTGAGATTTGCTTTAAAAAAATATTCTAGTGGCAAGGCAAAGTGTGGGGAGGGGATACGGATGAAGCAAGATTAACCCTGAGTTGATAAGTGTTAAAGTTGATGATAGGTACATGGGGATTCATTATACTATTCTATTTTTATATATCTGACTTAAAAAAAAGTATCTTGGTTATCTGTGGGTCAAAGAATATTTTACTTGCGCAATAATGACAATAATGCATGACAGATTTTGTGGGATGCAGCTAAAGCTGCACTCAGAGGGCAATTTGTAGCCTTAAAGAAAGGGAATGCATTGCGAAAGTTTGGGAAATGCACAGGAAAAATAATAAAGCTTAGAGAAGAAATTCCTAAAACAGACACCAATGACTAGATCAACAAAGCCAAACTTAACAAACGTTGATAAATTCATTCCAGTAGTCTTTGTTTTTGCAACACCATTGAATCTTTACAGCCCCTATTTCCCAGAGTTGATTTTCCCAGCCCCTTCCCCTGATTTTTCTCCTCTTCTCTTTCATAGATGACATTCAGGGTGAGTCTCCGGCTCCGTGTGGGACAGAGGAACCCGCCCGCACCTGCCCCAATGGGACCAAATGTCAGCCCTACTGGGAAGGGCCCAACAATGGGATCACTCAGTTCGACAACATCCTATTTGCAGTGCTGACTGTTTTCCAGTGCATCACCATGGAAGGGTGGACTGACCTCCTCTACAACGTAAGTGATGCAAATTTGGGGGCAGGTGGCCCTCCTGGACCAGCCAATTCCTGAGGCTGCATTGGAGGGACTCTGAACCAGAGAGGGAGGGGAGGTGCAGGTGCCCAGAACTTTAAGTAGAGGAGGCCCCTCAGGACGTGGAAATCCAGAAGGCACACCGATGCTGAATAAGTTTTCACTGTGCAAGTGTTTAAATATAATTTTAGATTTTTTTTAATATGTAAAGCTTGTGTGATTCAAAAACCAACACGGATAAGAAAAGTAATATCCTTGGATCTGTACAAAGGGGCTCTGTGCTGGGACCTTCGCTGGCCCTCTGCCAGCCATGCCCCTCCCCGTAGGGTGAGGCATCCCCGGGGCTCAGGGGACATGTCTACCAGGAACTGGCACCACTTACCCCACTTTCTAGACCCCACTCTTGGATCATCTGGGATTCTGGAATTTTCTGATTCCATGGACTTGCAGTGAGATTCTCCCGTGGGTCTGTTGTCCAACGGTGCCACATGTTCTGGAAGCATCTGTTGGCACAAATGTGGCTGGAGCTTAGACTAATGCAAGCAGAAATGCCCATGCATCTATGCATGAAGCCCCCTTCCCCTGGGCCAGACAGAGCCGTGCGTGGCCAGGGAGCAAGGCTGGCTTTGCTCACGTCGTGATCCAGTGCAGACATCTAGGTTCTAAATTGACCTTCCTAGTGCTTATGAAAGTATGTTTACAAAGGAGAGGCATAGAGCATATTTTATTTAGTAGCTTTTAAATATTTACAAGAGTATATGGGCCTCCGTCAGTACTCTTGTCCAAAATCTTGAAAATGTTAGAGACACATCCAAGGAGATGTATGCTCCTGTCTGCCCCACTTCTGTCCTGTTGCCTATCCCCCCACGATGTGCAACCCCTTTACTTCCCTGGTCTATGCTTTCAGTGTTACTTATGCAAATGTAAGTGTCATCGAATCCACATTCTCCTCCCTCTTTCTTACTCCAAAATGTAGCGTTCTATACGCGCTGTTGAGTTCTGTGATTTCCCCCCCCCCACCCCGTGACAACATATCCTGGAGATCTTTCCGTGGCAGGACACGTCCTCATTCTTTTGTACAGCTGCATAGTGCTCCGTTGTCGGGCAGGCCATGGTTTATTTAATCGGTTCCCCAGAGACAAATGTTTCAGTGGTCTCCCCGCCCTCTGACCCTGAGCTCCGTGCTGCCCTGACCTCTGCCACATGTATGTCTCTTCGCCCTTGTGCAGATACAGCTGGGGTCCGTGGTGTCCCTTCCCGGAAGTGGGATCACTGGGTCAACGGCTACAATGCCCTTGTAATTTTGATATTTGGGGGTGCAGGTTTTAGAGGCCCCTCCGCCCTAAACAGAGCACACCCTCCTCTCACCCTCCTGTGCAGGTGAGAGGCCCCCCCACCGCGCCAGGCCAGTCGCCTGTCAGCAGCTGGAGATGTGTGGAGTCGGGGATTCAGGATCAAGCACGAGGATGCCACGGGTGTAGCCACCCCGCGGGGCGTCCTGGGGCTGCTCCGCACGCATCCCTCTGCTGACTCACAGAAGCGTCCTCTCCACCTGCCCTGAGTGCTGAAATTGCCAGTGAAGGCTCTGCCCATAGGAGTCCTGGCTTGGCCTGCTGGGGAAGCAATCCCAGAGGGCTTCCTCCTGCGTACAGGGTTGCCGAACTCTCCTCTTGGTCCCGGTTCATGTTTCTTAAGGAAGTTTCCCCTTGGCGGGCGGAGGGAGATCTACAGGGACCCATCCTTCGGATCAGTGGCTCCTTTTAGCGTGGGGTGGAGAGTGCCGCCCGGGACAGGATGGCACAAGGGCCGTGGACAGCTGTGCGTGTCACACACTGCACATGTCACCACATCACAGGAGTGTCATTTGTATCGTAGGCGACACCAATGTCTACCACGATTCTAGTTTTCGACAAAAGTAAAGGATGTAGGAAAGACACACGGTGTTCTAATTTGCATGAAGACCTTGCCTGAGCACAGCCTCCCTAGGAACAGACTTCAGATCTGGGAGATGTTCAGTCTCTCTCTTGGGCCTCACTGGCAGACACCCTGGACAAAAGGTTACACCCAATTGGCAAAAGCTTGCGGGAGGGGGGGGCTTTTATGGGGCTCTAGGTCTTTGCAAGCATGGTGAGAGATGGGGGGCTTCAGGGGAAATGAACCCTCCTGGAAGTGAAACAGCTGGGAGCCAGGAAGGTTAAGGGAAGCCGGGCAGAGAAAGGGACTGGGGAGCAGAAGCTAAGAAAATTGTGAACACGGGCAAGGGTTTGTGTCGTGGGGTCAGGCGTCCGGAGAAGACGTCCAGAGTTTCAGGGGAAGACACTGGGGATGTGCTTAGTGGTGGGAGGAGAAGTGTGAGCACGACCACAGACTTCCAGAAGATTCTCTAGTCCTAAGCACCATCGTTGGAAGGGATGTTTGTCCTGGAAGCTTAGAGCTGAGCCGCCTTGGGGAAGCGGTGAGAGCACAGAGTCAGAGGCACCACACTGCCTGGGTTCCCATCCTGGCTCCCCCCCACCCCCGCCCTTTCCTTGCTGTGCAACCTTGGGCAAGTCACTTGGCCTCCCTGTGCCTCACTTCCACGTGTGCAGTATGAACAGAAGCACAGTCCTACCTCACAGGGAAGGAGGACTGGGTGAGGTGGGCGCCTGTGAAGTGCTTACAACTGTGCCTGGTCTGCATAGGCCAAACCCTCCCCCCCGGTGGACACTCCTTTCAGAAACATTTTCAGAATTTTACCCCGTAAAAAACTCCAGCAGCACCTGAGGCAGAGGAGTGAGCTGTGGGGTCCCACTTTATTCCCCACCCTCACCCCACTGGTAGCTGCCACTAACTCAGAGTAGCCTTCTGGAACTTTCCATGCGCTTACATCCCGCTGTCGTAGAAACCCCAGCAGTGATCTGGTACCACAAAGTGGTGGCTGAAACAGCAGACGTTCATTGTCTTGCGGTCTGGGTGCCAGAAATCCCACATCGAGGCCTAGGCAGGGCCAGGCTCCCTCCGAAGGCTGTAGGGGAGGATCCTTCTTGGCCTCTTCCAGCTTCTAGTAGCTGCCGACGGCCCTTGGCATTCCATACAGCCACCAGAGCCCCTCGTCGCCAGAGGCAGGGACTAAGGTGGCTGTCGTTGAGTTTCTGCCGCTGAGGACAGAGCAGTTGATTTTTCCAGGTTCATCTGGGCTCTCCTTTTTTTTTTCAACGTTTTTTTAATTTTATTTTTGGGACAGAGAGAGACAGAGCATGAACGGGGGAGGGGCAGGGAGAGAGGGAGACACAGAATCGGAAACAGGCTCCAGGCTCCGAGCCATCAGCCCAGAGCCCGACGCGGGGCTCGAACTCACGGACCGCGAGATCGTGACCTGGCTGAAGTCGGACGCTTAACCGACTGCGCCACCCAGGCGCCCCTGGGCTCTCCTTTTTACGTGCTGCCTTCGGCCAGCCCTGCCCAGCCCTAGGACACCCCCCTCAGTCCATCCAGCCACAGGCAGCCACAGTGTCTGGAACCTTTGTCCTCTGTTGTTGTACTAGAGCTGAGGACGGTCCAGACGCACATGCTCCAAGCGTCTTAGGATAGATGGGCGCAGATGCCGAGGGGACATTGCCTGCCTGGGTGGGCAATCCCAATAGCTCGCTTCTTTTCTCAGTGTCCTTGAAATCCAGCCGTGTGTTCAGTAACTGTTGAGCACCTACTGTGCGCTGGGCAATGGGCAGGTGACTGGGGACCCAGCACAAGAAGACAAAAATCTCCCCGCTCTCATAAGGGAGACAGACACAGGCAAACACGACAGATAAGGAGCTGGTCCTAAAGTGGGAGGTAGACAGCAAACGAAGGCAGAAGGCGGGCCATGGCGACGTGCCCTATGAGGATGGAAGCAGCACAAGGGGAAGGCGGGGCTGGTCTAGGTCAGGCAGTCAGGGAGGGCTCCTCAGAGGAAGGGACACGTCCCCAAAGGAGCAGAGCACCAGGCAGCTGTTTGTGGGAGAGCATTCGCGGCAGAGGGAACAGCAGCCGCTGACCTACACGGCGTGTTCGGCCCTCCTCCAGGTTTCCCCAACGACGACTGGTTTCTTTTCTTTGCCACGTGGCTTCCTGGTTAAAGCGCCTTTCAGAAAAAGCCTAACCTCCACTGATCAGCAGTGCTGTCAAAGGTTTATATCGGGATGTGCATCTCAGCACTACTTATAAAAATAGAACAGAGCTGGAAGCAAGAGGTTAAATGCCGTATGGTCCCTTTGTATGAGGGAATATTACGCCGTCATTAAAAAGCATCTGATGGGAGAATATTTAAGGATGCAGGGAGATGCTCACTGTCTAATGATGAGCAGGGGGGAATTGATTTTCTTTAAAAAAAATTTTTTTTAACATTTATTTATTTTTGAAAGGCAGAGAGAGACAGAGCGCGAACGGGGAAAGGGGCAGAGAGAGAGGGAGACACAGAATCCGAAGTAGGCTCCAGGCTCTGAGCCGTCAGCCCAGAGCCCAACGCGGGGCTCAAACTCACAGACTCTGAGCCAAAGTCGGACGCTCAACCGACTGAGCCACCCAGGCGCCCCGGGGAAGTCAATTTTCTGGAAAGCATGCCGGCGGTGCGCCTGGGTGGCTCAGCCGGTTAAGCAGCTGACCTGATTTTGGCTCAGGTCATGATCTCACAGTTGGGGAGTTTGAGCCCCGAGCCGGGCTCTGTGCTGACAGCGTGAAGCCTGTTTAGGACTCTCTGTCTCCCGCTCTCTCTGCCCCTCCCGTACTCGCACGTGCTCTCTCTCAGAAATAAATAAAACGTTGTTTAAAAAAAGAATCAAGGTGAGGTAAACCTTATGTCTTAGCTCAGGCTACCGTTACAAACAGCACAGAGCAGGTGGCTTAAACAACGGAAGTTTATTTTCTCACAATTCTGAAGACGGGAAGTCTGAGACAAGCGTGTGCATTTGAAAATAGAAGTTAGGAAGAAGAGACTGGAAAACACTACCAAGATGGCCTCTAGGATTCAAGAATCGGTATTTGCCCGATACTTCTCTGTATCACCACATTTTTCTGCAGAGATCACAATTTCCTTTACAATCGGGAAAAAAAAAATTTAAACTTGTTATCTATTTAGGAGGGGGGAAAAAAGATTATACCAGGAAACAGGGAGGAAGAGGGACCTGAATATTTTCCCAGTGTGCCCATGGTACATTGGGTGCTCTTTTCTTGCTAATGTGTCCAGAGAGAGCCCGCACCGAAGGGCTGATTGACATAGCAATGACAAATGGTCGTTTTTACTTGATTTTTTTTTTTTTTTTTACTAATTTTTTTTTAAATTTTTTTTTCAACGTTTTTTATTTATTTTTGGGACAGAGAGAGACAGAGCATGAACGGGGGAGCGGCAGAAAGAGAGGGAGACACAGAATCGGAAACAGGCTCCAGGCTCCGAGCCATCAGCCTAGAGCCTGACGCGGGGCTCGAACTCACGGACCGCGAGATCGTGACCTGGCTGAAGTCGGACGCTTAACCGACTGCGCCACCCAGGCGCCCCTACTTGATTATTTTTTAAGCAGGCTTCATGCCCACCATGGAGCCCAACGCAGGGCTTGAACTCGTGACCCTGAGATCAAGACCTGAGCTGAGATCGAGAGTCGGACGCTTAACCAACTGAGCCACCCAGGCGCCCCTGTTTGATTATTAAATAAGCAGGAGATGTCGTCATTTTAGAGTGGGGAGACCCCACCTTAAGCCAGCACCCCCAGGGAATATGTAATCGTGTGGCCCTTGATTGACGTGAGGGGCAGGGACCCCATGGGCTGTCTTCCCCAAGACTCACAACCCCTGCGTAATCATGAGCAAAACATCGGACAAACCCAGAATGGAGGGCATCCCGCAGGATACCTGGCCTGTCCTTTTCCAGACCATCAAGGTCACGATCAACAAGGAAAGACTGAGAAACCGTCACAGACCAGAGGGGCCGAAGGAGATATGATTGCTAGATGCAGCGCGGGGAACTGCAAGGGGAACAGAAAGGGGACATCGATGGGAAAACCGATGAAATCCAAATAAAGTCAGGAGTTTGGTTTATGAATAACATGAGAAGGAGAGGTTACCGCCCCCCCTCCCCCCACCCACCCCCCCGCCGAATTACAAATGAGAGTCGGAGGTTGAGAGCATGGCCTGTGGTTGTCAGCCAGGGACGTGGTGGGACCAGGTGCCCTGATCCGGTCTGGGAAGTAGATATGGGGGAAGGGAGAGAAGGAGGGAGAGAGAGAGAGCAGTTTAATTTTTAACGGAATAATTTCTTAAAGCTGTCTAAAATCCAGAGCAGGGGTGCCTGGTTGGGGGGGGGGGCCTCAGTCGGTTAAGCAGAGCCTGCTTGGGATTCTCTCTCTCCCTCTTCCTCTGCCCCTCCCCCACTCATGTACTCAGGCTCTCTCACTCTCGCTTTCTCTCTCTCTCAAAGTAAATAAACATTAAAACTTAAAAAATAAAGTCTGGGGCAGAAAAGATAGAAATCAGGAGCAAAAGAGCCTACCTCAGAGATTTCAGACATTTTTTTTGTTTTTGTATTTTGTTTTAAGGTTTGTTTGTTTTTTTTTGATGTCTTATTTTTTATTTTTTGAGGACAGAGAGAGACAGCACGAGCAGGGGAGGGGCAGAGAGAGAGAGGGAGACACAGAATCCCAAGCAGGCTCCAGGCTCTGAGCTGTCGGCACAGAGCCCCACGCGGGGCTCAAACCCACCAATGCGAGATCATGACCTGAGCGGAAGTCGGACGTTTAACCGACTGAGCCACCCGGGTGCGCCCGTTTTTGGCTTTATTGAGATACAAGTTTAAGAGGTACAGGATAATGATTTGACGTACGCATGTTGCACAACGATTAGTTAACACCTGTCACCTGATATGGTGACCAAAAATTGGTCTTTTCCCGCTTGTGATGGTGGAGGCTTGGGGAAGCTCAGGAGGGCTCTGCTGGGCCAAAGCAGCCTCGAGGCCGCGTTTAGGTGGTAGATACCAGGGATGGGAGGCGGAGAGGCTGGGGCCCTCCAGCACGTCTCACGGGGGCACCTGGGTGGCTCAGTCCGTTAAGCACCCGACTTCAGCTCGGGTCATGATCTCACAGTTTGTGCGTTCGAGCCCCGCGTCGGGCTCTGTGCTGTCCGCTCAGAGCCTGGAGCCTGATTCGGATTCTGTGTCTCCCCCTCTCTCTGCCCCTCCCCCACTCACGCTCTGTCTCTGTCTCTCAAAAGTAAATAAACTTAAAAACCAAAAAACAGGACCCTTCGTGAACAACCAGGGGGTCCTGGCAGGACAAGACATCCTGAGTTAATTTCTGGCCGCCATTTACAGAGTTCGCTGGGCGCCACATGTCTTCTTGCCGTTTCGACTGATCTGGGGAACAACCTTGTGAGACAAGACATTTTTCACCCCATCTTCCAGATGAGGAAACTGAGGCCCAGAGGGGTGAAACGACCTGCCAAGGTCCTATAGCCAAGGGTGGTGAAATCAGGACTCGAACCCGGCACTGGGAACTAAACATGATACCCCCTCCCCTCTTTCTGACTCTCCCCTTCTGTCTCCCTCTCTGTCTTGGTCCCTCTTATTCCACATCTGTCTCTGTCTCCTCCTCCTCCGCCTGTCTTCTCTGTCTCCCTCTCCCTCCCCGCCTCTCTGTGCTTTCCTGTGCCTTTTCTGTCTCTGTCACTCTTTATTTCTCTCTTTCGGTTAACGTCAGTTAAGTAAGCAGCAAAGTGTGCATAGTTGGTTGTGAATGTGTGTCCCTTGACACATGGCCGATCGTGGTTGACACTGGTCTTTGACCTAAACCTTTTTTATTCATAGATGCTCACTGTGGCCAATATCAAAGCATCAGACTTTAGGGGGCTTGGGATCACGCATTCATTCAACAAACATTCCTTGAATGCCTCCTGTGTGCAGGTCGTCTTCCAGGCACCTTGCGTATGTGGTGAATGGAAAAGACAAAAATCCCTGTCTGGGGGGAGTTGACATTTTAGCGGAGGGTGGAGTTGATCAACAACATAATGAAGAGATTGTATGTATGTGTGTGTCAAGGGCCAAGTATCTTAAATATTTTAGGCTTCGTGGGCCATACAGTCTCTGTTGCAACTGCTCAGTCACAACAAAGCAGCCACGGAGAAAATACATGAGGGGATGGACATGGCTGTGTGCCAACAAAGCCAGAATTTACAAACACAAGTGGCTAGTCCATGGGTTCTTTGCAGACTCCTGTGTGAGAGGGCGGTGGGAGCTTGGGGAGAAAAATTAAGCAGTAGAGGGGTTGTGGATCATCAGAGTGAGAGGTTGTAGTTCTCCTAATAAGCCCTGAAGGAGGTGAGGGGGGCCATGGAAATATGTTAAGGAAGGAAGACCCAGGATAACCAGTGCAAAGGCCCTGGGGCAGGAGCACGCCTGGTATTTATGAGGAGCAGCAAGGTGGCTCACATGGCTGGTTGAGAGAGTAAGGGCAGACGAGGGAGGGGGTGAGGTCCCAGGAGGAGACAGGCAGAGAGGCTGTATAATTTATCATCCAAACCGGGACAGTTTTGAAAGCAAACAGGTAAAGGAGGACTCAAAAAATAATTAACAGGCGTTGCATGATCTACAATGGGTGTAAACTGGGACATTCGACCTCCCGCACCACCACTGTGGGACCTTGGCTCTTTCACGGTCAAACCCACATCGTTTTTATCCGGGAGGCTGGGGAACTGGGTGTTCTCCTGAGCTGAATTTTTTTTTTTTTTTAACATCCTCTATACTTTTCTCTGAATGAACCGTTCTCAGAACATTAGAGGAAAATAAACCGTAAAACAGAAGGCACTTCAGAATTTTACTGGGACTCAGTCATTAATTTGTTTGATGCGTGTTACTGAGTGCTCGCTGAGCTCCAGGCACCACACGAGGCCCCGGGGCCGAGGCTGGGATGAATCCGCCTCTCCTTTAAGGCTCTCCTGGACCAACCATTATAGATGGAAACTACTATGTAAATGCAGCGAAGGGGTGAAGTAGGGGGAAAAAAATTCACTCTGTTGCAAGCCCGAAGGCTGGTTCTAACCCCAGCTGTGCTCTCCACACCCTGTGTGAGCCAGCAAATCACCTTGCCTTCCTCAGCCTCAGTTTCCCCATCCACCGGGTCTGGAAATTGTGGAAATCACGGGGCATTTTCGTTGGCTCGGAAGTCCTCTACTAAAGCGATAGTCCTCTACTAAAGCGATCGCATTCCAGGGAAAGAGCCTGATCCTTTGGACCCGACATAAATACAGTCTCGTTTCCTTAGTGTTATTTAAACAGTCCACCCCCAGGGGCCTCAGGGTTCCATGCATTCGCCATGCTGCCGATGCTTGGTAAGCACCTACTGCGTGCTGCTTGGTAAGCACCTACTGCGTGCCAGGTGCCGTGCTGGGCACTGGGGAGCTGACGTGTTAGGGAGCAAAGGCCATTTGCAAACAAGCACGTGTATGAATTGACTAGGTGATTCAGAGAGCAGAGCATGCTGGGAGAAGAATGGATGTCTGGCAGGGCTGGAGGGGGCGGCTGGAGGGAGTCCTTTGGGTCGGGAGGTCCAGGAAGGCTTCTCTGAGGGGGGGGCACTGTAGGAGCTGAAGGCTGAGTGGTGAGGAGGAATCAACCACACCAAGATCGAGGGGACTCCGGGCAGAGGCTCGGGGAACAGAAACACGTAGCACACTGTAATCTGGAACTTTACCGATTTCTCCATTGGACGTGCCGGAGACATTCTTTTTCCACACGCGCCTCCTGAGCTCCATGGAAGGGTCATTGAGAAAGTGACATTTGAGATGAAAGACGTGACGGAGCAAACCGAGGAGGCAGCAGGGTGTATCGGCCAGGAAAACTACGTTAGGCGGCAGTAACAAACATCCCCCAAAGTCCCCGTGACGTTAATAACAACAAATCTCCTTTCTTGCTCACGCTACATGTCCAGTGTGGGTTGGCAGTGGAGGAGAGGGGGCCGTGTGCAACATGGTCACTTGGGAGCCAGCTCTGGAGCCCCTAGGACATTGCCACTTGCTGTCCCAAAAGGAGAGAGACCCCTGAGGGTCCCACAGTGACACTTCAGTGCTCTGGTGCAAAAGTGGCACGGCTATTTCCATCCGCTCCTTACCGGCCAGCACCCATCGTGTGGCCGTCAGCCAACCACAGGGGGACCAGAACAGGCCATCCTACCATGTCACCGGAAATACTCAGTGACAGCACTAATGGGGAATAGTGTTCCAGGCACCAGGACTCCTTGAGCCTTTGGAGGAAAGACGGGACTGGAAGAGCACATCCTTTTCAGTATCACTGATGACAAGTGAGCAAGTTTCCATCCTCCTTCCGTTCCCCAGACCCAGACTTGTGCACACACCCGCCCTTTACCTGAACCGCCGAAGGAGTTCAGACCCAGGAGGGGAGGTTTGGGCCGCCCCACGTTCTCTGCCGTCACCGTGGCCACGGCAGCTCCAGCCTTTCTGCCTGGGAAATCTAGTTCCCGTCTTGCTCCCGAGCAGACCCCACGGGAAGCCCACTTGGTGATCAAAACCCGCGCCCGTCCCTGCACCAACTCCTTCTCCGTGAGTTGTTGGATCCAGAGCATGGAATGGAGTCATTTGGGCCAGACTGGAAAGAGAACACAACACGTTCTCTGCCAGTCCCAGGGAGAAAATCAAACAAGGGAGAGGGGAAGAGGGAGAACAGGTTGAGAACTAAGGACGCGGGCTGGGTGGGGAACTTGGACCCACCTCTCATTCAGTCATTCAACAAACATTTATCGAGCACTACGTGCATGCCTGGCCTTGTGCTAGGGAACACAGCAGGGACCCAAAAAAGCGCGGTCCTTGTTCCTTGTGGAACTGACATCCCAGCTGGGGGGATAGGCAGTGATCAGGAGAAATAAGCAAAGCGTAGAAAGGGTGAAGCGCTAAGGGCAAAGATAGAGCAGGAAATGGGGTTAGCAATGGAGGGTCATCAAAGAGGGCTTCCTGGAGAAGGTGACTTTTGAGCAAAGACCTGGAGGAGGTGAGGGAAGAGCCATGTAGGAATCTAGGAGGAGAGCTTTCCAGGCGGGGGTGGGGCAGCAGGTGCAAAGGTCCTGGGGTGGGGCTGTGCCTGGTGCATTTGAGGAGCCAAAAGGAGCCCATGTGGCTGGAGCAGAGTTATCCGAGGTTGGAGTGACAGAGGGGCTTGGGGGTGGGGGGGTGGGCTGCCATTACATGGAGGCCAGAAGTCCGAGACAAAGATGTCAGCAGGGCCATGCTCCCTCCGAGACTCTGAAAAGAATCCTCCCTCGCCTCTTCCTGGCTTCTCCTTCTGGCTGTTGACCCTTGGTGTTCCTTGGCTTCTCTCCACCCTCTGCCTCCGTGATCATGTGGCTGTTCTCTCCCCTGCGCGTCCCTTCTCCACCTGGTGTTTTCCTCTTTAAAAGGACGCCAGTCATATTGGACTAGGCCCCCCCATCACGACCTCGTCTTAACTCGATGGCAGCTGCCGAAACCCTATTTCCAAGTAAAGTCACATTCCCAGGTACCGGGGTTATAAATTCAGCACAGCTTCTGGAGGGACACAGCGCAACCCAGAACAGACCTTGGGCATGGAACTTTACCTCTCTGTGCCTCAGTTTCCTCACCCAGGAGGATGGGAAGGATTACGCACCACCTTTGGGGGTCCGTGAGAGGATTAAACGAGCTCGGGTAGACCGAGTGCCTGGCCCTGTGGATGTCTGTTATTCTGGCCAGCATGTCATGGCCCAGAGGGCCCTAAGCCCATTGGGGAGCTGGGGTGTGGGCAGAGTCTGAGATGAAGGGGCCGCCTTGGTTCCGAGGGGCCTCAGCCATTTCTCCCCATTCCATCCTGCCTCCCCCGCCCCCTGCCACCGACACACGCCCGCTGCTCTGTTCCCATCCCAAGCCTGTTTCCTGAGATGGCCCAGACTTTTTCTTGTGTTGGCTGGTAAGGGCTTTCTCTCCCTGGACTATATTTAGCCTAAGAAATAGGCATGAGAACCCTCAGCTGCCACAGCACTGGAAAGGAAAAGCACAAAGCCAGTCTTGCCTTCTGTCCAGCCCTGTTCTGCTGACTCCATTCTTTTTTTCCAGAACCTTCTAGCAGCACAGCATTGGAACTTTGGGTGTTTCTGGGAAGAAAGGCATGAGCTAGGAGCCCTGGCCTATTAATTGTCCCCAGAACCTGTCTGCGTCTGCGATGAAAGTTGACTTTGTTTGTTTGTCTTATTTTCCTTTTTTTTTTTTTTTTTTTTTTTTTTAATCACGGTGAAATCCCACAGAACACAAAATTTACCATCTTCCCCGTTTTTAAGTGTCCAGTCCCATGACATTAAGTACATCCTCATTGTTGGGCAGCCGTCGTCACCACCCATCTCCAGAACTCAATTACGTCTTGCAAATCGACACTCTGTCCCCATCGAACACTGACTCCCCACCCCCTCCCCCAGCCCCTGTCTACCTCCTGTCTCTGTGAATCTAGGGACCGCACAGAAGTGGAACCCTACAGCATTTGTGTCTTTATGACTGGCTTATTTCACCCAGCATAGTGTCCTCAAGATTCATCCATGTTGTGCCACGGATCAGAATGTCCCCGCTTATACCACCTCCTCAAAGGGTGCCCCATCAGGACCTCAAGCATCGTTGACTGGTTGGCCTGTTTTTGTGTTTCGTATATAACGGAATCTTACACCGATGTTCCTTTCTGTCCAGCTTCCTTCACTCAACACGCACTCTGTAAGGTTTCATGTGACAAGTGGCAGTCTTTCACTGCATGCTATGCCATTTATTTATCCTCCCTCTTGTTGTCGAGGGGGATTCAGATTATTTCCAGTTTGGGGCTATTATGAAGATCGCCACTGTGAACAACCTTGTGTGTGCCTTTGGCATACACAGGTTCACGGTTCTGTTGGGTAACTATCCAGGACTCAGGAGGGGAATCTCCGGGTGGTCGTGCGGGGACGTGACTAATTTCAGCAGCAGCTCCCAACCCATCTCCCAAAGTGGTTGGACCATGTGCTCTGGATTGAACTGTGTCCTCCCTCCTCCAGTTCATACATAGAAGTCCCAACCCCCAGCACCTGAGAATGTGACCTTAATTGGAAGTGGGGTCATTGTGGGAAGATGAGGTCATTAGGGGGGACCCCAATCCAGTATGACTGCTGGGGGGAGGAGGTGGGGGAGGAATTTGGCCGCAGAGACAGACATGCACACAAGGAGGACGTCACGCGGAGGTGAGGGTGGGGACCACAGCAATGCCTCTGCAAGCCAAGGAACCACTAAAGGGTGTTTTCAGTGAATCCCCAGACTCCAGGAGAGAGGCATGGGGCAGGTTTTCCCTGGAAGCCTCCAGAAGGAACCAGCCTTGTCGACACCCTGATCTTGAACGTCTGACCTCCAAGCACCGTGAGACAATAAATTTCCGTTGTTTTAGGCCACGCAGTTGTGGTTCTTCGTTACCCAGACACAGGACCCTCATCCACCATGTCACCTTCCCATGAGCAGCGTGTGACGATTACAGATCCTCTAGGCTTTCCAGCACCTGGCAGTATGTGTCTTTCTCATTTGGGCCTTTCTGCTTGGTGGCAGCAGCATTAGATGTGCTTTTAAAGGTGAGCTTTTAAAGCCACTCTTGGGGGCCCCACATTGTGCAGATGGCCCAGAGCTGATGAGCCACCCTAAAGCTCCCCTGCTCTGGCGGCTGATGCCAAGGCTTCTCCAGCACGGAGGTTAACTCCATGGGCTCTGGGATCCAATCCCATGTTCGTCACCAGCTGGCTCCGTGACCTTGGGCTGGCACTTTTGTCTTTCTGGGCCTCAGTTTCCCCAACCATAAAATGGGCACGATGATAAAATAGGGTATCCTGACTAACTAAGCTAATGGCTGATGTACTTAGAAGAGTGTCTGGCACGAGTAAGTACTTCATAAGCACTGCTTTTTTATATTTCTCTCTTTCTTTCTCTCTCTCTCTTCTGGATTTTCATCCCTTCCTTTTACTTCCTTCTTGGCACAGTGTTCTGTTCTCCCAGAGAAGAATGTTCTACTTGTGGACTTCTCCCCACCTTGAAAACTGAGCTGGGCGCTTCCAGGAATATTTTTGAGATTGACATTGAGGCTGCAAGGCACAGAGGAGGGAGACATTTGAGGAAAAGGCTCACAGCCCTGTTGGTTGTCTTGGTGATTTAACCCGGGAGTCAGACTCTGCCTTCATGCACCCTCCTGTAAGGGAAAAGTGTGACTGTGTCAGAGAGGAGGAGGGAACCAGGGGTTCATTTGTGCATTTTGATTGGGCTTTTTTTTTTCTCTCTCCTCGTGGATTTTGGTCTGGGAAGTTCTGAGTTTCATGCTGGTTCCTGAGTCCTGTGAGGGCTGCATGATTAGGAGGGGGCTTTGTGCTTTTAATGATACCTCTCAGGTTTCCCCCCACTAATTGATCCTGTGTTCTATTTCCTTGTCTGGGCTGCCAGAGCTCTAGGACTCCACAGGCCACGGACATTTAAGAGCAGAGCTCCCCCTTCTCCCACCTGTCAGGTCATACCTGAATCCCACTGAACACTCACCCGCTTTCCCTCCTCACCTCCCACAGAGCAACGATGCCTCAGGGAACACTTGGAACTGGTTGTACTTCATCCCCCTCATCATCATTGGCTCCTTTTTTATGCTGAACCTCGTGCTGGGTGTGCTATCAGGGTAAGTGTCTGGTACTCTCCCCATCCCACTCCCCGTCACTATCTTCTGACCATAAAGAGGCCATCGAACCTTTGTTTTCATACTCCAGGCAGAGGCAGAGAGTAGGCTTCTTCCCTTGTCTTGGGTTAGCCAGAAAGTTATTAGCAAGTCAGGTACAGATGCACAGGCTGTGCACTGCTGAGAGCACCCAGTAAAAGGACTCAAGGGGGCTGAAATCCAGTGCAACTTCGACTCACAACCCTGCACCCCTGGCACTGAGCAACCTCCACCCAGGAAAAGGGAGCTTCTTTCCAATGCAGACCTCTCATTCAGAAGTCTTTCCCAGCACACAGCCCATCACACAAGAAAATTCTATAGAGCGCTACTTCCTATAATTAACATTAAAAAAAAAAAAAAACCCAGTAGATTGGGTTTTCCCCTTCCTGTTTTCCAAATGGAAAATCTCAATATACAGTCAAGCATGCATTTCCATGACATATATTGTCCCGTATCCCCAAGATCGGGTATTGGGTGTTTTGTGGGGTTTTTTGGCTTAATCATAAATAGATTTTCTTTTTCTCATCACAAGAAGTCTGGGGAGCGGCATAGTGGCTCCACGGTGCCATCAGGGACCCCAGTTCCTTCTGGTTTTCTGCTCTGACGTCCTTACCAGGCAGAGGCTTTCGGTCTCGTGGATGCCTCATGGTCTGAAAGTGGCTGCCTCACACTCACAAGAGAGCCACCGCATGTTCCAAACACGAAGAGGAGGGAGGAGAAGGGAAAGGGGGGGAGGGCATATACGAGGGAAGGGAGGCTGTGGCAGGAAATCAGCTTGTGTCTCCTTGGCCTAACCTAAAAGAGGGTTTCAAATCTTCTTCACCCGGGAGTGCAGAGAATGAGAAGGCGGTGTGCAGCCTTCGGTTTGACTTGTTTCCTCTAGCTGGGGTGCAGCTGTTGGATAATGTGGGAAGCTGGCAGAAACACCCCCATCCCTGTGGTGCTCTCCCAGAAGACCTGAATCCTCGTGTTAAAGTCCACTGCCCTCCTGGGGTTTTCGAACCCCTAAATACGCATGCACACACACACACACACACACACGCACACACACACAGAGTCCCTAAAACATTTACAACGGCCAGACCCGGCTCTTTCCTGCTTCTGCAGGGAGTTTGCCAAAGAAAGGGAGCGGGTGGAGAACCGGCGGGCCTTTCTGAAACTGAGGAGGCAGCAGCAGATCGAACGGGAGCTCAACGGGTACATGGAGTGGATCTCAAAAGCAGGTGAGGCCCATTCATCCTGGGGCCTGGGAACCGAAATCCCAGGCCCCGGAGCGCGCACGGAGTCATGCCCGCGGCTTGAAGGTGGGTGAGGGGAGGGCCTGAGGGGGGAGCAAAGAGGGCCCCTGACCAAGGAGCCCCACTTCCCGGAGGCCGGAATCTGGGCTATGGCAGCGGGACTTCCGGGGTGAAGCCAGGATAGGACATCGCCTCCTCCGTTCCCGTCAACTTTAGTTTACGTCCCAGCCCTGCCGCCGCCGCCTAGCAGCGTACCTCCCTTGCCTGTGCCTCGGTTTCTTGGGTGGTTCAATGGAGACACGCTCACGCCTACCTTCCAGGGCTGTGGAGTGTGCAGTGAGGTGGTCCACACAGCAGGCACGTGTTTATTGGCTCAGCCATTCCCAATGCTTATGGAGCACCCACTCTAGGCTCTGAGGATGTGACAGAACAAAAGATGGGGCTCCGACGTTCTAGTGAGGGAGACAGAAAAGAAACAAGTACGGACAACGCGGGGTGCTCCCCAGTGCCAAGGAGAAAAATAACGCAGCTTAGGAAGTAGAAAAGAGTTGGAGGAGGTGGGCTGGTCAGAGAGGATCTCTCCGAGGAGGTGATGTCCGAGCAGACCCGAAGGAAGCCGTGTGGATGTCTAGCGAAGGGTGTTCCGGGCAGAGGGGATAGCAGGTGCAAAGGTCCTGGGGTAGGGGCAGCGTTGAGTCATAGCAAAGAAGCCGGTGTGGCTGGAGCAGGGACACGCAGGGCAGATGGGGAGGAAAGGAGGGCAGGGAGGTGGCGGGGGCCGAATCAGGCAAGGCCTTATGAGGAAGCTGGGTCTCATATTGAGGGACGTGGAGGTGGTGCTCGCTCTCCTGCTCTTGCTGACGTGGGCTGCGAGGCAGGAAGAACCGAGCAGCACGCTGCTGGCTGGTTGAGCTGCCGCGATCAGCAAGAGGAGAGCGAAGGTGGCCGGGCAGACCCTTGCCCTTCTGGTCCGAGGGAACGCGTCCCAGGAGAGCCCCGTAGACGCTGGAGCTTAACTCTGTGCTCTTCCTCCTCAGAAGAGGTGATCCTCGCCGAGGATGAAACCAACGGGGAGCAGAGGCATCCCTTTGATGGTAACTGCTCTGAACCTGGCTCGGGGGGTGGGGGGGGTGGCTCCCGGGGGGAGACCAGAGCAGCCAGTGCTGGGGGAACAGGCTGTTTGGTTGTCAGGGGCCTCCAGGGGATGGATGTTCAGAGCCCAGGTGACACCAAGAACAAACACAAGACCAGGTCAGGACCAGGAGGATACAGGGAATGGCAGGAATCTGCGGCTTTCGGGAATTTCAGGACGTTGGCGCAGGTTTTTTGTGTTCTGGCCTGCCCTTTCTGCTTTAACCCCGTGCCTCGGTTTTCCGCATCCGTGAAATGGGCATTATGATAATAATACCCACCTCATCGGATAGTTTATGAAGATTACATTAATGCTTGCAAATACAACGCCTACCTGACTCGAGGTCATGACTCACCGTCTGTGTTTGCTGAGTAAATAAATGGCCAAGAATCCGGCTTACTGTTCAGGACCGTGGTCTCACGGTTGGAAATTCCGTGAGACAGAGCAAGGGCTTTGGATCGAAAATACCAGGCGAGAGCAGGAAGTAAAGGAGCTAGGGTTTATCTCGGAGGGTTACAAAATGGATTTTACTACTTGCGGGGGAGGGGAAGAGGTGACCCACGGGGGTGTCTAAATCATTTTGTTGGAAGCGTGTGCCTGAACTCACTGTCCCCTGGAGAGCCCGTGGGGGAGGAGCGGAACCTACATGCTGAGCAAAGGGATCCGCAGTCCCGGCCGATACTAAAGGTCAAGGGTGGGCTGCCTTCATTAGGGGTCACTGTATATCCGGTCCCAGGCAGCCCCCAGGGGCAATGACAACTGAGAGCCCAGACCTCGGCCTCTAAAGTCAGACCGAACAGGACGTGGTTCTCGTCTTGACCCCTTGGGCAAAGTCATGTAACCCCTCCCCCCCGAGCCTCGGTCTCCCCGTCTGCAAAATGGGCATACTCTTCCCTCCCACCAGACCGGATTGGCGTGAGGGTTAAACCCAACACCCCGGCAGAGAGTCCTGTCCAAAAGGGTGACGTCTTTTTCTCTTGCCATGTTTCCATTGTTGGAGCTCTGCGGAGAGCCACCATAAAGAAAAGCAAGACCGACCTGCTCAACCCCGAGGAGGCTGAGGACCAGCTGGCCGACATCGCCTCCGTGGGTGAGTCCGTCCGGCTGCCTCCTGGCGCTCGGCTGTCACCGATGGCGTCAGAGATGCGCGCTGAAGGCCTGGGACCCTCCAGGCCTGCACTTGGATCCCTACTCTGCCCCTTGCCACCTTTGTCTCCTGGAGGAGGTGACGCGATTATGAGAATAACAGCGGCGCCTCCCTCCTGATACCGTCCGTGGAGCTTAAACTAAATAATCCACAGTAAGCATTCAGAAGGGCGCCCGGCAGAGCATAAGCTCCCAGTAATGATATTACGATTCGTCAGTACTCACGGAGGGGCTGCTCTTACGAAGGGCCGGCTGTGAATAGGATGGGAAACCAAATCCCGACCCGCGTGGGCCTTGCGGTCCAGGGCAGGACGCCGATGTTAAACAGGTAGTTCCCGAAATAAGCCTGTCGTGATCGTGGCGCTGCTGAGGAGACGCCCCGGGTTTGGCGTGCTCTGGAAGAATGGGGGGTGGTCAGGGAAGGCTTCTCGGAGGAGGTGACATTGAAGCTGAGGACTGCAGGATGAGTATAGGAGTTGGCCGTGGCTGTGAAAGCAGAGAGAGCCAGGCGGGAGGCTGTGCTCGGTCTGTTGCTGTCGGTTCTTGCCAAGGGCAGAGCCTGGGGAGGAGGGGACATTTGCTCTTTCCCTGCGTGCCCCTCCTGATTGAGACCGTGTTGCCTCCGACCTTCTCCGGAGAGACTAGATTATATTTTGAACAAAAAACTTTTTTCTTTGAGAGAGAGAGAGAGACAGAGAGAGCAAGCGGAGACGGGGGCAGAGAGAGAGGGAGAGAGAGAGAACCCCAAGCAGGCCCCATGCTGTCGGCACAGAGCCCGATGTGGGACTCAAACTCACGAACCTGAGCCCAAACCAACCTGAGTCAGGTGCTGAACCGACTGAGCCACCCGGGCGCCCTGAAGTGGGTTTTTAAACATTCCCAGTAATGAAAGTGGGAGAGCATCCAGGCAGGGGAAGTAGAAAGCCTTTAAAGGGAGGGAGGGGAGGAAGGAAGGGGAGAAGGGAATTCAACGTGTACACGTGGTTCTGATCCACGGGCACCAACCCTTCCATACTCTGCTGTTTTCGCTCCCCCCTGGTTTTTGACCTTGTGCGCTGGGTTTTGACATCATTTCCACTGCAGTCCCATCCTCCCGGAGGGTGGCGTCCCCGTAGTCGTTTGCTTAGCCGTGGCTCTGTCCTATGGTGTTGGAGTTTCCAGTGTTTTGCCCCCACAGAGGAGCACCACCGCGAGCATTTATGTACAATTACTGCCCCCACCCTTTGGGCGTGTTTCCTTGGGGATAATTACAGGATCAAAGATACCAACAGCTTTTCAACTCATTATTCACAGAGCCCTTCTGGGTTTCAGAAACACCGAACCCATGTATAAACCTGCCAAGCACTCATACGTTCAACGGATTCCCCCCTCCCCAGCCACTGCGTATATTGCCCATTTAATTCCCTTTCCCAGCTAAGTAGGTCTGTAATGACACCTTCAAGCTCGTTTCAATTTGCATTTTTAATTTCTAGCCACAACCCTCTTTTGCCTTGTAATGCTGGACTAGACGTCCTTCGACTTGTGGGTGCATCTGTGTCCCTCCTCCCACAGCAAGTTCAAGAACGGGAGCACTCCCAGCAGTGCTCTGTGTGTTTGATCCGTTACGTCTGGCTCACCCACCAAAAGATTGGCATACTCGAGTCAGGATCGCCACTGTGGATAAGATTGGGTACCTGCTCCTCACCGGTGGAGAGGTTCTTTTTCATCAGTCATTCTAGAAAAGATGGAAAAGTGATACTACCCGATGTTGGCAAGGATGTGGGGAAATGGGCATTGTCGCGTGCTGAGGGTAGGAGTTTGGTTTGCACGGTTTCCACCGCGTGGTTGGGTATTATTTAACTGTAGATGTTCCTATTCTTTGACCCGGCATTTCTGCTTCAAAAATATTTCTTCCACGTGTGCAAAAGTTCGATGCCTCTTCTCAACAGCGTTGTCTCTGGTGTTCAAAAGAGTGAGAACCAAAAGAGCCCGGCTGGCTCTGTCGGTAGAGCGTGCAACTCTTGATCCAGGGGTGGTGAGTTGGAGCCCCGTGTTGGGTAGAGAGATTACTTAAAATCTTTTAAGTGAAAACACACACAAGAAAATAGAGTGAAAACCAGAGACAACCCGCATGCCCAGAAATGGGGAGACGACTGAAGAAATTGCAGTATTTACGTACGATGGACTGTTACGCAGCCAGGAAAAAGAACATGGCTGCTGCTCGCATGGAAAGATGTTTGAAAGCGATTTCTCAGTGAAAAAACCAAGTGGCACGGCATTATGTAAAATGTATGATCCCATTGCAAGAACAATATTAAGTATGAGACGTACTTAAAAGTGTGGAAAAGTGTGAGGGATTTTCTTTCACTTTCTACACGACAATTTTCTAAAACGTACAAATTAGTGACAGGCATTTCTTTTGAATCAGAAAAGTAATTAAGTACGGTTGAAGTTACTTAAAAGCAACACAGACTGGGGGCGCCTGGGTGGCTCAGTCAGTTGAGTGTCTTGACTCTCGATCTCGGCTCAGGTCACGATCTCATGGTCGTGAGACTGAGCCCCGAGTTGGTCTCTGTGCTGACAGTGTGGAGCCTCCTTGGGATTCTCTCTCTGTCTCTGTCTCTCTCTCTCTCCCTCTGCCCCTCCCCACCCTGTGCTCTCGCTCTCTTTTAAAAAATTAATTAAGTACGTAAGCAAGTAGGTAAAAAATATTTTTAATTTTTTTTTTTTTTACATTTATTTATTTTTGAGACAGAGAGAGACAGAGCATGAACGGGGGAGGGTCAGAGAGAGGGGGACACAGAATCTGAAACAGGCTCCAGGCTCTGAGCCGTCAGCACAGAGCCCGACGCGGGGCTCGAACTCACGGACCGTGAGATCATGACCCGAGCCGAAGTCGGACGCTTAACCGACTGAGCCACCCAGGCGCCCCAGGTAAAAAATATTTTTTAAAAAAGCAACAAGAGACTGATTATGAGGACTCTGATAGCTATACAGGCTGGGAAGAATTTGGTGGAAAAGCAGAGAAAGCTTCACGAAGGAGGCGTTTGTTGTTTTGGTTTTTGGTTTTGGTTTTTGAAAAAAATGTTTTTAATGTTCATTTAATTTTTGAAAGAGAGAGAGAGACAGAGCGTGAGCACAGGAGAGGCAGGGAGAGAAAGGAGACCCAGAATCCAAAGCAGACTCCAGGCTCCGAGCCGCCAGCACAGAGCCCGACGCGGGGCTCGAACCCACGAGCGGTGAGATCGTGACCTGAGCTGAAGTCCACCGCTTGAGCGACTGAGCCACCCAGGCGCCCGGGGCGGGGGGGGGGGGGGTTTGTTTCTAAGCTGGGCTTTCTGTGGAATGGGGAGAGAGCATCCATTTGCGACGGCTGCCATAATAAAATAGCATAGGCTTGGGGGGCTTAACAGCAGAAGACTGGAGACTGGAGTTCTGGAGACTGGAGCTCCTAGCTCAAGGCGTCCATCAGGGTTGGCTGCTTCTGAGGCCTCCCTCCAAGGCTGTAGACCACCTACAGGACCTGAGTTTACGTTATAATTCGCTCGTTGAAGAACCTAGCTCCAAAGAGGCTCACATTCCGAGGTACTAGGGGATAAGACTCTGGCATATGAATCTAGGGGATCCAGGTCAGTACATAACAGGGGGGCCAGCCAAGAAGCCATGAGAGAGACTCACAGATGATTTGTCCGTGGGAGACCCTGCTCTTGAATTTGTGGCCGACGTAAGAGACCTTGCTCCTTGGAGAATGCAGTTCCAGGCTGGTGTGGGATAAGCACGTGATAAGGGGAAGGACGGGGAGCCAGAGTAGGAAACGGTCGGACTAAGAGCCATGGTTGTCCCGTGCCCTTTCTGTTAACAGAGCAGGCGACGTTCAGCTCTCCAGACGGGTCCCGGACGTAGGCCAGGGCCTCGGTGTCCCCGGACCAGGTTTGCCCCGGGCAAACCCACCAAACTCCAGCCCCTTTGCCTGATGGCTCAGAAACGCACAGGAAGGGGCCCCCGCTCCAGCCAGTACCCCAAAGGACACCTCTGGAATTCCAGTTCTGACCAGGAAATGACTTGACTTTCGTTTCCGTAAGTGAGACCAGCTAAGCGTTTCGGAATGAGGCCGGAGCCGTGCGTCTGCTGTCGAACCCTGGACGGCAGCGAGCACAGCCTTGCGCGGTTGGTGTTTCTCCCGCGCGGTCCAATCAGCCGCTGAGCGCCTCACAAAGCCGTCTCGTCTGCAGCTGACGAACATACTGCCGAATTCTGGAATTTGAGTCGTTTATAGGAACAGCTGAGCCGTGAATGGAAGCTGCCATCACAACCAGCTCTTCAGGAAAATCAGATTCCTTTTAGATGACTTTTGATCGGAAGCTCTGCGCGGGCTGTATCCGTCTGCCTGGGCCGCGTAACATAGTGTCAAAACTGGGCGATTGCTCGAATTCAACCCGCAACTTGGGCAGGAGGACCCGTTTCAACTTATGGACGATTTCAGGGCCACGTAAAGTGCCCCAAGTCCCCATCTTAAGCCTTGGTGGTGACAGGCTGCTGTCCTCATGGCAGGACATTCCAGACCACTACTGGTCACCTGTGGCTCTTGATCCCTCGGGCAGAGCCAGTGTGAGCAAAGAGGTACTTCATTCTTCTAATCAGATTTAGAAGTCTTAGCCCAAGAAAAAGAGCGTGAAACGTCTCTTTAACGTATTTCTATACTGATGCCGTGTTGAAATGATAACGTTTTGGGTCTGTTGGGTTCCATAAAATCTCTTATTAAATTTTTTTTAATGTTGATTTATTTTAGAGAGAGAGAGAGAGAGAGAGACAGAGCGCAAGCGGGGTGGGGGAGGCAGAGAGAGAGGGAGACACAGAATCCCGAGCAGACTTCAGGCTCTGAGCCATCAGCACAGAGCCCCACAGAGGGCTCGAACCCACGAACCGTGGGATCGTGACCTGAGCTGAAGTCGGACGCTTAACCGACTGGGCCATCCAGGCGCCCTGTCTTACGAAAATATTTGTAGAATCTAAGAATTGCCTGCAATTGCCATTCCAGAGAAAAGCTAGAGACAGGAATGTATAGAGAAGGGGAGCATGGGTCCAAGTGAGCGTGAGATACAATCCAGGTGGCAATACGCAGCTAGCAGGGACCTAGCACGTAGTAGGTGTTCAGTTAACATGCACTTCCCTTTTCCTTCCCAGTGGGTGCTGTGCTTGTGGGATATGTCTCTGGGCCAGTGATCAGGAAAGACTTGCTCAATAAATTGGCACATGAACTCGGTCTTCACTGGAGCACTGGGGGTTCTAGTCGAAGATTATGATGGCCATGGTGGCCAGCATGGGGCTAAGGCGTATTCTCCCAGCAGCCCTGTGAGTGAGCAGTGTGGTTGTCCCAGTTTACAAACGGAGGCACGGAGGCCCCAAGATGCGAGGTGTCTTGGCCAAGGTCTCCTGGTGGTTGGCAGTGGAACGGGTTTTCGGTGGGGCTCCAGCAGGAGTGGGGGGTGGGGAGCCTCCCGCCCACTGTGACTGAGCTCTCCCTCCTCCTCCCCACGGAACATCCCAAGCTGACCTGAGACCTTCAAAAGTCTCAATTCTTTGTCATGCCCTGTGGACGCCTGCGGATCTGGGCGCATCTTTGGGAGCTGCCAGAAATGCCCCAACTGAGAAGGGGCCGTGAGGAGCCCCGCTGGGGTTCTCAACGCCTGTGAGGTCAGGCAGCGATGGACATGAGGGAGAGAGGGTCCCGCCTCCAGGGCTGGCCAGCTGCCGCCGAGCGGGCATGTGTGTTTAAAATTTTGTGCGTGGGAAGGGAGGGGAGTGGCGCCCTGGGAGACGTTTGCCGCGTCCCATGATGCACCTGCTGGGTGGACGAATGAGTGAATGGACAAATCAACCAATGAGCGCATGAATCGATGAACAAGCTGGTGAACAGGGGAAAGAATGAATGAGCCAAAGAACAGTCAACCAACAAACGAATGCCCTTGAAGGTGTTCAAGAAGAGATCATTCAGAAGATAGGAGCTGCGAACCTACCCCTAAACCTGTCCGCTCTCAGTGCGTGGCATCTCGGTCCCTCCAGGGGCTCAGGCCAAAGACCTTGGCTCCTCTGTCTCTCTCACACCCACACTCGACCGGCAGCAGGCGTTGAAATCTCCCTGAAGTAACACATCCCCAGTCTGCCCACTCTTCTGCCTTCCCAGCCACCGCGGAGTCCAGCCGTCATTATTGCTGGCCTGGACCAATGCAGTCACCTCCTCCCTCTTCTTGCCCGGGCCTTCCAGACTGTTCCCCCCCCCCCCCCCCGCAGCAGCTAGAGGGCACTTGTGAGCAGCTGAGTCAGCTCTCCCCGCGGCCCCGTAAAGCCCCGCTCCGCTCGTTCCGCACGGTCCCCACCCTGCCCTCAGCTCCTCCTTCTCTCCCCCTCATCTTCTCCACTCCAGCCATACTGGTTTCCTTATGCCATTCCCCAGATAGGTCAGGCAGGCAGATTTCTGCCTCCGGACCTTTGCACTTACTGTTTCCTCTGCCCACAAATACTAAGGGGGCTTAAACCAACGCCTTCACCTTGACCGCTTGGCTTGAATATGGCAGCCTGCCCCATGGTCCCTCCTGAGGCTCCCCAGCCCCTTACACTACTGTGCTTTTTCTTTTTGCCAAAGCACATTGCACCTTCCATCACATTATTACTTTTTTTTTTTTTTTTTTTTTTTTTACCATATTTGCTCTCTCTCTCCCCAAATGGAGATTAGTCCCAGGAAGGCAGGGCTCTGCTAACTCGAGTGTCCTAAACACCTGGAGTAGAGCCTGGCACACAGTAGATGCTCCACCAGCAAAAGTGTATGCAGGCAGATTCTTTGCTGCTCACGTCTAAAGTGAAGTGTCCACGGAAACTAAATGTCCTAGCCACACCTCTTCCTGGAGGCTCTCCAGGAGTTCTCCCTGCAGCGAGGGTCCTGAGCAGAAGCTCCTTCCTCATTCCCCCACCGTGGCATGACCCCCAGAGCCATCAGATGCGGCAGAAGAGGGAGACGCAGGAGGTTGGCATCATCAGTGGAGGGCCATCTGTCTCCCCGTGACATCCAGAGCTCTCGTTGGCCGTTTCTGATACTATTATCTTTGCCTTCCTGTAAGCTCCAGCTCTGGAACGCTACGTCCCTGGGTCATGGTGGTTCCCCCCGGGGGGCTAGACGGCTCGCCCGGGAGGCTGATGGATCCCCTGGCCAGATTCTGTGCCTGGGCCGCGCGGTGGTTAATTGCCTCCACAGGAACGCCCTGACCTTCTCCGTCCTCTCCTCGGCAGGGTCTCCCTTCGCCCGAGCCAGCATTAAAAGTGCCAAGCTGGAGAACTCGACTTTTTTTCACAAAAAGGAGAGGAGGATGCGTTTCTACATCCGCCGCATGGTCAAAACTCAGGCCTTCTACTGGACTGTGCTCAGTCTGGTAGCCCTCAACACTCTGTGTGTTGCTATTGTTCACTACAACCAGCCCGAGTGGCTCTCCGACTTCCTCTGTGAGTACCGCCCGGCCCCGCCCCTGCCCACTCCCGCTCCCTTCCTCACACCCTTTCCCACCTGTGGCGCCGCGTGTTCCTTCCTTACCCCTTGTTGAGTCTGCCCTTTGATGTGGACGTGTTTGCAGCTGGCACCTCAACTGAGTCTTTGGGCCTGAGGGGCTGGAAGCTGGAATTCAGGCCACCAAATACTTCTGTGATTTTTTTTTTTTAATTTTTTAATGTTTATTTATTCTTTGAGAGAGAGAGACGGAGAGAGAGAGAGAACAAGCAGGGGAGGGGCAGAGAGAGGGAGATCATAGGAATCCCAAGCGGGCTCCGGGCTCCGAGCTGTCAGCGCAGAGCCCAGTGCGGGGCTCGAACTCAAAAACCGCAAGATCGTGACCTGAGCTGAAGTCGGATATTTAACTGACTGAACCACCCTGGTGCCCCTGTGATGCTTTTTTTTTTTTTTTCAACGTTTTTTATTTATTTTTGGGACAGAGAGAGACAGAGCATGAACGGGGGAGGGGCAGAGAGAGAGGGAGACACAGAATCGGAAACAGGCTCCAGGCTCTGAGCCATCAGCCCAGAGCCTGACGCGGGGCTCGAACTCACGGACCGCGAGATCGTGACCTGGCTGAAGTCGGACGCTCAACCGACTGCGCCACCCAGGCGCCCCCCTGTGATGCTTTTTAAAAGAGAGGCATAAGGGTGCTGGTGAAGGGGGCATTGGAAGAGAGACAGAAAGGGGTAGAGACTACAGGACAGCCAGATGGAGACAGAAACACACATGCAATTAACAGGTAATGTCTCTGGGGATGTTAAAATGAGTGATTTGTGGTTGAGAGAGGGGGATGCTTTAGGGGCAGAGAGTGGCCCTTATGTTGCCCCCATTTTCTCTGCTTCTCCCCTCTTCTTTCAAGCCTTCTTCTTCCTGCCCCCCCCCCGCCCCCGCCACTTTCCTCTCTAGCCCTTTATGACCTCCTTATATCCAGGATTCATTCCTAGAAGATCCGCCCCAACAACTATGAGAACATCTGGCTCCTTCAATGGCTACCAGGACCCTTAAGGGCTTGCCTTTCTGGGCCTATTCCAGGTTCCAGGAGTTAGCATGTGATACTATCAGAATTGATGGCCAGGAGGGGGTGAGGAGAAGCAGTGAGAGGTGGGGAGACCTCTGACCGGGATTTAAAAAATAAAGAGCTCTGAGAAATCAATAAGAGTAGAGTCCGGCGGTGGGGAAGGCAAGCGCACACCCTGGCTCTGGCCTGTGGGCCCCGAGGGAGGATTTCCCAACACCGTTTGCCTGCTGGCTGCCCTCCGCCTGCAGCTACTGGCCTGTCTGACTTAGGTTCGTAGCTTCTTGCCCCATCTGGCCTGGTTCGGGGTTGACCCAGACAGCCACTGGAGACAGTCGAGTCTTCAGCCTAGAGAGGCCTAGGAGCCTGGTCCAGGTCATTATTTCCTTGTAACCCTTATTGTTCTCCGTCACATTGGTTGACCCCTCAGGACACTCCCCAGGGGCCAGCTCTCCTTCTGAGAGCCCTGACCTAGTTCCAACCCTCGAAATTGAATTTGGTCCCCGTGGAGTCTTACAAATGAGGACTCTTCTTGTGTTAACCTCCTCTGGTAGTCTATTTTTAATCTCCCATATTCTCCACACTAATCACTTTGCTCTGTCTGTCCTGGTTCAGGAACAGAGAGTTGGGACTCCCCGTCCTGGGCTTCTGTGTCTGTAAAGGTCCGTTAGTTATCCCCATTTGAGGAAAAGGAGACACAGAGAGGTTAAGTGACTTGCCCAGGAACACACAGCTAGTGAGTGACAAAGCCAGGATTTGAACCCAGAATCCAAACTGTGACTAATGACAGATCCCTGCCCTGGGGTCACCAGATGACCTGGGTTCTCAGTGCCCGCTCTGCTCCTAACTCATCGTGTGACCCCAGACAAGTCACTACCGACAGCCAGACATCAGCAGAAAGCGTCTTCGTTTATAAAGCACCCTTTTATTTTATTTGCCACAAAGAAAGAAAGCAGGGCTACTATCTTAAACGAGGACATGTCGATTTTAAGATACACCCCAATTTCCCAGATGTCAAACTGAACAAAAGCGTGTGTCTTAGAATCCGTGAAGTGTGGTCGTTTCTCGGGGTCTCAGATTTCTCATCTGGAAATTGGGTTTATTGGGCCCTGAAAGTTCTTCCCGACCCTCCAGGGCTACAGACAATTGTCTCAGGTCTTGTGCATTGCCAGCAACCAGGTTGCCATGGTAACTAGGGGGCAGGTTTCCCAAAGTTGTTTCTGGTGGTTCTCGGAATGCACCAGAAGTTACAGCCAGATGTCCCTCGCTGATATGTTGGCCTGACGATCCCAGAGACCCTGGTTTCCCTCAGATCCTAGGAGCTCCCTGGAGTCCAAAACACTAAGGGGAAGGAGATCCGGTCAGGAATGAGTGTGAAGGACCTTGATGGTTCAAACCACCTCTTAAAAGAATGATAAAAGAAACACCCTTGACTTTCCTTTTTTTTTTTTTTTTTAATGTTTTATTTATTTTTGAGGCGGGGAGGGGCAGAGAGAGAGGACAAGAGAATCCCAAGCAGTCTCTGCACTGCCCGCACCGAGCCCAACGCGGGGCTCGAACCCACGGATCGTGAAATCGTGACCTGAGCCAAAATCGAGAGTCAGACACTCAACCGATTGAGCAACCCAGGCGCCCCAACACCCCTGGCTCTCAGACAGAATTACCTATGTGACCAAAACTGAAACTCTTGGAAGTTTGGGTCCTTTGTCTTCCTTTCTGTTTTCTTCCGCTCAGAAACCCTCCTTACCCCACCAAGAAAGCTCTCTCAGAAAAGGTCTTGAAATTAGCCATTTCTCTGCTGGTGCAAACAAATTCCCATATGTTACCTCTCCCCAGGGCGTTTGGACTATCATGCTTTCTTACCAAAGAACAAAAGTGCTTTATCTTGTCCAAGACTTTTAGACATCAACAAGACAGGATTCTACCGGGGGGCGTCAGATAGGTTTTCCAAGTTGGGAGAAGGGCCGTATCTTAGATTGGTTGCCCCTGAATCTCCAACTAAGCCCCTGACACAAAGGTTACTAAAAGGACACCATTACTTCAGTTTCTCCTTTGGAGCTCAGGCGTGTAAAAGTGGACTTATCATAACTCTTAGATTATGGCATCCTGGGCTCATTGTTATTTTGTTAGTCGGGCAGTTCGTTCGTTCGTTCGTTCATTAGTTTTAAAACGTACTGGGGCGCCTGGGTGGCCCAGTCGGTTGAGCGTCCGACTTCGGCTCAGGTCGCGATCTCGCGGTCCGTGAGTTCGAGCCCCGCGTCGGGCTCTGGGCTGACGGCTCGGAGTCTGGAGCCTGTTTCGGATTCTGTGTCTCCCTCTCTGTCTCTGACCCTCCCCCGTTCATGCTCTGTCTCTCTCTGTCTCAAGAATGAATAAAACGTTAAAAAATTTTTAAAAATAAAAAAATAAAACGTACTAAGCACACAGGAACCCACCAGCCAGCACAAAACCTGAGTCCTTGGCAAGGACCTGTGCCCAGCTGTTATCGTTGAACCAGAGCAAAAAAGTGCATGGTGGAGAGCCATGGAACTTTCCCCACTCCTTTTTTTTTTTTTTTAATTTTTTTTTTCAACGTTTTTTATTTATTTTTGGGACAGAGAGAGACAGAGCATGAACGGGGGAGGGGCAGAGAGAGAGGGAGACACAGAATCGGAAGTAGGCTCCAGGCTCTGAGCCGTCAGCCCAGAGCCCGACGTGGGGCTCGAACTCACGGACCGCGAGATCGTGACCTGGCTGAAGTCGGACGCTTAACCGACTGCGCCACCCAGGCGCCCCTCCCCACTCCTTTTTAAGATCGGCCAGGGGTTGGTGGGTTGGAGGGTGGGGGACAATTGTTGTTCCTCACTTTAACAGTGGAGAAACTGAGGCCCGTGGAAAGGAAGCCTTGCATAATCTTTAGCCAAGGCCCCCAACGACCCTCCTCTCTCCCTGCCTGCCAGGCCAGATGGATGGGGTTGTTATTAACAGGAAAGTCAGAGCCGCCTGGAACACCCCCCCACCCTGCCACGCACTCCACAAACCTAACTTCGTTTCCATTCTCCCCCCTCTCCCTTCTAGACTATGCAGAATTCATTTTCTTAGGACTCTTTATGTCCGAAATGTTTATAAAAATGTACGGGCTTGGGACGCGGCCTTACTTCCACTCTTCCTTCAACTGCTTTGACTGTGGGGTAAGTGCTCTCGTTGATAGGAAGTTCAACTCTCCGGCTCTTGCCAAGAACGGCTGATGCCTGGGCACATCAGAAAGGGGACAGTAGGGTCACGTCTGGACGTGAGAGACGCAGCTGAATGCAGAAGGAATGAGAGGGCAATCCCAGATACTGGTGAGGACACAGAGGTTCCCAAACCTTTAGCCACTGCCAGCGGGAGGGAAACGTTCAGGCCCTCTTTCGTTTATAAAAGTTCCAAACCAAAGGACCCAGTATCCCGTGGCAGCAAGATGGAGAAGTAAACTCTGGCACGGCCATATAATGGAATTCTCCACAGAAAGGAGAGGCGACCAGCCACAGACAGTGACAAAAATCAGCCCGTAGAGCAGGATTCCACTCCGCTCACGTAAGATCAAAAGGATAAAAACTAGACAAGTGTATGTTGGTTAAGGATGATGTTTGAGAACTTTAAAGGGGCAGGGACCTCAAAAACCGTCATGCTCAGTGAAAGAAGCCAGACCCAAAAGGTCACGTACTGCATAATTCCATTTCTGTGAAAGGTCCAGAATAGGCATATCCATAGAGACCAGAAGCAGGTTAGTGGTTGTGGGGAGGAGGAAGGAATGGGGAGTGACTGCTCGTGGGGAGACGGGGTCTCTTGGGGGAGCGATGAAAATGTCTCAGAACTGCATAGAGGTGACGCTGACCCAACATTGTGAACGCGCAAAATGCCACCGGGTTGCATGCTTTAAGTGTTTACTTTGACGTTCTGTGGGTTTCACTTCGATTTCTGAAAAAACGCAAGGAAATGGTTATTGCAGTACCCAGGGGCCCCTCGAGGCTTCTGGGGGTGGAGACCCTCACCCTGCTTCCGTGTGGGGGCATCCTGATTGGGTTCCCGTAAGGTTCGGGGCCAGGGCATGATTTCTAGGGCCCTGGACGCGAGACCAGGTTCTCTGCTCCAGGTTATCATCGGGAGCATCTTCGAGGTCATCTGGGCCGTCATAAAACCCGGCACATCCTTTGGAATCAGCGTGTTACGAGCCCTCAGGTTATTGCGTATTTTCAAAGTCACAAAGTAAGTCTCTGGAGCTCCCCCGGCATCCCAGCAGGGACGGGGATGGGGACCGGGGACGGGCGGGCTCAGCTGACCGGCCTGACCGCCCCTCCCCAACCCGGGCTCTGCTGGCAGGTACTGGGCATCACTCAGGAACCTGGTCGTCTCTCTTCTCAACTCCATGAAATCCATCATCAGCCTGTTGTTCCTCCTTTTCCTGTTCATCGTGGTCTTCGCCCTTTTGGGAATGCAACTCTTCGGCGGCCAGTAAGTGCTCAGCAGACTCCCTGACTTCCGCTTCCCCGGGGTCCCGTGCGGGGACAGAAGTGGGTCTGGTACGTCCAGAGACCCAGGCTCGCCTCCATCCCGCAGACCGCCCCCCTCGTGGCTCCGGGCGCCCAGTGTATTCACCCAGATGGGCGGGGTCCTGGGTACCAGTCAGGGTGTCCTTCTGGGGAACAGAGATGCTGGAGATGTTGCCCTGGAGACAGGATGCTGAGCTAAGCCCTCAGAGCACCCAGGGCAGGGCCAGCGTAAAATGCCTGTGTCCTCCCCGCAGGTTTAACTTCGATGAAGGGACTCCTCCTACCAATTTCGACACTTTTCCAGCAGCAATAATGACAGTGTTTCAGGTATGGTCTTCACCTGGCCCCCGTGGGCGGATACCTCTTAGTGCCAGAGACTAAAGCAACCATTCAGCATAGGAGGGGGGGTTCCTCGAATCGCTCTTTCTCCGCTTTGCCTTGTCCCGCTGTTTTAAAATACAGGTTTTAGAATTATTCAGGTACGGTGAGGCCAGCAGATCTCGTGAGATCGCACCCTCAATCAACAATGGTGGGTAAATGCCATTGGAAAGGCAGTCTGTTGTACTTGGAGATCCCAAGAGAGGAAGTCCACGGCAGGCCACGCAGGGCCACGAGGGGGAGGTCAGGAGGCAGAGAAGGGGGAACATGAGCACAGGCCTTTATTGTGGTTTCTGCAGGAAGGATCCCGCGAGGCAGGGTAAGCAGATTGAGAAGTGGCTAGCTGGAGTGATTTCAGCGGGGCTCTGGGCGTGGGGGCCATCTCGGGTTAGCTGATGAGAAAGATCAGGGGACTGTGGGCCCCGAGTGTAAGAGCCCCATAGAGGAGGTGGTTGGTTTGCATTTGAAAAGTGTAGGGGCGCCTGGGTGGCTCAGTCGGTTGAGCGGCCGACTTCGGCTCAGGTCACGATCTCGCGGTCCGTGGGTTCGAGCCCCGTGTCGGGCTCTGGCCTGACGGCCCAGAGCCTGGAGCCTGCTTCCGATTCTGTGTCTCCCTCTCTCTCTGCCCCTCCCCCGTTCATGCTCTGTCTCTCTCTGTCTCAAAAAATAAATAAACGTTAAAAAAAAAAAAAGAAAAGTGCACACCATGGGCAAGTTGGCCATTATCTCTAGGAATTAGCTGGCCCTGACTCCCTCCAGGGTCAACAAACCCCCCACCCCCGCCAAGTCACAGCATCAGAATACAGAAAATAGGCATGGTTACCACACCCATCCTCCCTGGATTAGGAGATGCCCCTGATCCCACATTCCAAGGCAAAGAGACCCTGGGTGCTCTCCCCAAACCAACTGCTGTATCTGTGTGGGCACATGCCCTGAGGGTGGGGACTGACCTGGCTGGTGGGCACATGCCCTGAGGGTGGGGACTGACCTGGCTGGGACCACCAGAGCCTGGTGGGTTCTGTCTCTTTGTGGGGTGGGGGAGACAGGAAATCTATGGAAAATGTGACTTCACTTTCTCCTTCCCTGGGGAGGTTAGTTTCTAAAAGAGAACCCCTGGACAGGGGGTTAGAAAGGGAAACTAGCCATGAAGATTGTTGATGGTGGGTCTTGAGCACAGGGGTTCTTGTCTAAGGGGGGGGGGGGGTCTGTCCCCCAAGGACACTTGGAAGTTCTAGAAACGTGGTTGGTTGTCACAGCCCTGGGGGAGTTACGCTACAGGCACCTGGTGGGTAGAGGGCAGGACTGCTGCTCGATACCCCACAGTGCCCAGGACGGCCCCTTAACAGAGAATGACCCGGTCCCCAAATGTCAGCAGGCAGGGCCGAGGCTGAGAAACCCACATTAACGGGTTGACATTTTTGGAGTTGATTCACATTTACTTTATCCTTGTGGAAATATTACAGAGGAGGGAAGTTGGATTTTTTTTTTTTTTTTTTTTTTTTTTTTTAGTGAGCGTGTGGGTGACGCACGCCTGTCCCCTCAGTCCATCCCATATGCATCAGGGAGACTGGTGTTTGCCAGCACCTGCCTCCCTGTGCCTGACACATTCTCCCGTCACTGGCACCCGCCCTGCCCCCAGGCACAGCAGGCCAGAAGGACCAGTGAATATGCGGCTTAAGCACCAGAAATTTATTTCTCGTATATCTGGAGGCTGGAAGTCCATGAGCAAGGTGCCTGCGGGGTTGGTTCCTGGTTAGGACTCTCTTCCTGGTTTACAAATGGCCACCTTCCCACTGTGTCCTCACATGGCATGGAGATGGAGAGAGACAGAACAAGTTCTCTGGTGTCTCTTCTTACAAAGGCCCCAGTTCCCATGATGAGAGGCCCATCATCATGACCTCATCTAACCCTGATTACCCCCCATCCCCAAATACTGTCACATGAGGGTTTAGATCTTAAACGTACCGGGGCACCTGGGTGGCTCAGTCGGCTAAGTGTCCGACTTCGGCTGGGGTCCTGATCTCACAGTTGGTGAGTTCGGCTCAGGTCGTGATCTCACGGTCCGTGAGTTCGAGCCCCGCGTCGGGCTCTGTGCTGACAGCTCGGAGCCTGGAGCCCGCTTCGGATTCTGTGTCTCCCTCTCTCTCTGCCCCTCTCCTGCTCACGTTCTGTCTTTCTCTCTCTTTCGCTCTCAAAAACAAACATTAAAAAAATATATGTTTTAGAGCTCCAACCTATGAATTTAGGGGGGCACAGCTCCATCTGTAGTGAATCCCCTGGTCACACGAGGCAGGACAGAGTTACGGAACGAGTTGTGACTCCCCCAGAGGCACCCTTCCCTGGAAGCCAGGCCGAGAGCCCCTCAGGGCAGGGGTGGCCCCTCCCACGCCCCAAGAGCCACCGCAGGCAGGCGCCAGCTCCGCAGCCAAGGCGTCTCCGCGGGGCCCGTGGCTGAGAGGGGTTGGCTGTGTGTTTCTCCGTCCCCTTTCAGATCCTGACGGGCGAAGACTGGAACGAGGTCATGTATGACGGTATCAAGTCTCAGGGGGGCGTGCAGGGCGGCATGGTCTTCTCCATCTACTTCATCGTGCTGACGCTCTTCGGGAACTGTATCCTCCGCGGGGCGGGGCAGGCGGGGGCGGGGCGGGGCAGGCGGGGGCGGGGCAGGCGGAGCAGCCGGGCTGCGAGGGACGGTCCTCGAGGCCCGGGTACCCGGGGTCCGAGTGGTGGTGCTTTCCCTGACTCCAGCGCCTGCAGACACCCTCCTGAACGTGTTCTTAGCCATCGCGGTGGATAATTTGGCCAACGCCCAGGAGCTCACCAAGGTGGAGTTGGTGGGAGAATGCTTCTCCCTCGGGCAAAGTTACCGCCTGCTTGTGGCCGATCAGCACTGTGCTGGGCTTGGGGGTGGAGACAGGGTCCGAGCTTTTGCCCCGGAGGCTCTGTTCCCCGGGAGAAGGAGCCCCCTCCCCCTGAAACAGTCTGTCTCTGATCAAGAGGATTCCACAGCAAAGAAGGTGGGGGGGCGTAAGGCTGCGGGGCTGCCACAGGAAACAGATGGCAGGCTCCACCCGAGGGCCCATTTATAGGGAGCGGGGAGCGTCAAGGGACCTCTCCAAGGAATGGCGCAGCCCCCAGGCCAGCAGGCACTGTCGCCACCCCAGACCTGAAGGGATGGGACAGGTGGGAAAACCCACACAGGGGCCTGAGGCTCACCTCGCGGCCCCATGAGCTTGGGACTGGCCGGACGTCGCCCCCAAGTGACATCAGTAAAGAATTAGATGCTGCCGGTGCCAGGCATCGCTGTTCTCTCCCTTTTGCAGAAGGGGAAACTGAGGCTCAGAAAGGCAAAGTCACTGGCCCCAGATGGTATGATAATAGCAGCTACTATTCACAGTAGCACACTATGCACGTCAGGTACTCGACACAGTTCTTGTTCTACAGTAAGTGCCCAATAAAGGGAGCAAAACTTCGTGTCAGCTGCCTCTTAGAGCAGCCTTGGACTCCCTGGAACTCGGATGCGTCTCAGCTGGGCACAGAGGAGGCAACACTGCTTTCAGGAACACAGCTCACACCCTTGGGAGAGCCCACAAGCAGGGCTGCTGGGAATGGTTGTACAGGTTGCGCACTGCACAAAGGAAGCTGGCACCTTTTCTGCAATTTCAGAGGAGGATGTTGGGAAACAGCCCCATCACATGAAGAGAACATGTGCAGAGTCTTCCTGTGAGCCCAGGAGGGCCAGGCCTGGGGCTTCCCTCCTCTTCATGGTCCCATCTCTAGTGCTTTGAGGTGTTCAGGACACGTTCGTGGAACTGAACCGAACTGAGCGGACGTTGCCAAACCCTCCATCTGCTGGCCCTGGCAGGGGGGAGAGAGAGTTTCCCGGGCCCCGCTCTGACTGGCGGGGTGGGGGGGTGGGGGGGTGGGGGGGAGAAACGGAAGGCTCTGGTACCCCAAGCACACGGCCACGAGCCTGGTCACCATGGAGCTGGCTGGCTCCAGGGGCTAATCCAACCGTATGCTCATCCGAGTTCCAAGAGCCCGTCCTCAGGGGCTGTCACGGGGGAGAGGGTGCACCGGGAGCATGGGAGAAGGGGAGAGAGAAAGGCAAGATCATCTATTTAGTAGGGACATTCTCCTCCAGACCAACTTGTTTCCTTCATTTATCCTGCAGGTATTTCTTGGGCATTTCATGAGGCAGGTACCCTGCTAAGCCCCCGATGTGTTGGTCTTATTGAATCTTCTCAGAAACCCCCGGAATCAAGTTCTCTGAGCCCCCCTTTTACAGATTGTGTCTTTCAAAAAGCATTTCTTGAGCACCTCCCGTGAGCAGAGCCTGGTCTAAGAGCCAAGGATATGGCAGTGAACAAAAAGGCAGAAAGCCCTGCCCTCGCGGGGCTGACATTCGGGAGGGAGAGACAGACACGAAATCAGTGTCTCGGGGTGAGAAGTGCTCAGGTGGGAGAGCCGGGGAGAATGGAAATTTTAGGTGAGGATAGCGAGGCACCCAGAGGCGACGTTAACAGTAAGCGAAGGAGCTGGGATTTGAATCCACGTGGGTCCAGAACTTGTGCTCTGACCCACGTGTACTGTTGCTTAAGCCTGAGCGTGTTTGATACTCGCCCAGGAGCTTGTTGAAAATGCAGATTCCATGGAGCCCAGCCCGGGGTTTTTCGGGGCCGGGGGCGGGGGGTGGGACCTGGGAGCCACTGAGGCAGGTGGTCCAGGGACCCAGCTCTGAGAAACGCTGGGTGAGATGCCAGAAGGAAAGAAGGCCTTCTGAGAACGGGGTGGCTGGTCGGGGCCCACCTCTGCGTGGTCACTGACAGAGCGTCCTGATCTGACCGTTTCCGAGGTGGTTAAGGTTGCTTCTGGCCCCAGAGATCGCAGTGCAGGGGGAGAGGCACCCTGCCACATAGCCCGACACTTCTTACTGGTGGGTTCATCTCTGGCCATTCCTTCCTCGTTGCTTTTCCTTTGCTTTTTCTTTGTGGGCTTTTCTGTTTTACGAACGAGGCCCTGCATGAAGGCTGAAGGAGGCTTTAAAGCCCCAAAACATCTTCTTCTGCGTTTGTAAAACATCTTCCACCCTCCTCCTCTCTGAACCTAACCGGCCGAGAATATAAGCTCCTCTCCCGATTCCCCTTCTGGAAGCTGTTGGCAGTGCACGGAATGGGCCAGGTTTTCTGCATGTGGGGGCTAGTCAGTGTTTTTAAAAAGTCTGGGTTTGGAGAGCTTAACCCAGAAGGTAGAGTGAGAGGGAGGTCTTCGCATTAATTTCCGGCTCGTTGAGATGGGATGCAGAAAAGTCTCCATTGTGGGAAAGCAAGGGAGTCTCTTTCCCCTTTGGTTTTCTCCTGGCTGTGTCCTAAAACAGGATTAAGAACGAGCTGGAGACTGAGCCTGCACCTAGAGGGGATAGCAGTACACTTGACCGACACGGGGCACCTGTTCTGATCTGTGGGCCTTCGCTCGGCTCGGGGCGGGGCGGGGCGGGGCGGGGGGGGGGGGGTCGACGCCCAGGCCACACCTGCTTGTAAATATTTTCCCATGTTGCCCTTTGGTGGCAGTAGGGTCAGCAGTGAGGCCCCAAGACCTGGTTCATGTTTTGTGAACAGGGACCCCGTGTGTCTTTTAGGATGAACAAGAAGAAGAAGAGGCAGCCAACCAGAAGCTGGCCCTGCAGAAAGCCAAGGAGGTGGCAGAAGTGAGTCCCCTGTCAGCCGCCAACATGTCCATAGCTGTGTAAGTGCCCCGAACTCCAGAATGCTGTCCAGGGTCCTCATGTCTACACCCTCCCAGTCAAGAATTTGGGGGCAAGGACCCGTCCCTGACAGGGGTGAGCTTTAGGAAGAGGTGCTTCTGCTCTACCTCCCACTTGTACTCAACAGATAGTGAATAAGCGCCTCTTACGTTCCAAGTATTGTTCTAGCAACTGGGGATATGGTATTAATAGGGGGTTAAGGCGCGTAGGGGGAGCCAGGGGTGGAGAGAGTTGGGACTTTAAATAAAGTTGCCGTGGCAGACCTGGCTGAGAAGGAGATAAGACCAGAAGGAGGTGAGGGAGGAGCCAGGCGGGGGGATCTTAGGGAAGATCATAGCAGGCAGCAGGAACAGTATATACAAAGGTCCTGGGGCAGGAATGTGCCTAGTGTGTTTAGGGAACATGAAGGAGGCCACTGTGACCGAAGTAGAGGGAGGGAGGGAGGAGAGTGGGAGGAAGTGAAGGCAGAGAGGTGATAAGCAGATCATGCAGGGTCACGGGTGGGCTGTGGACTTTTGATCTGAGTCAGATGGGGGCCATGGAGGGCTCTGGAGCACAGGAGGGGCAAGACCTGACTCGGGTGCTCATGGGCCCCCTCTGGCAGCTGTCAAGGGAACAGGTTGTAGGGAACAAGGGTGGGAGTCAGGGGACCAGGTTGGAGACTACATTCATTGGTCCATACAAAAGAGATCGTGGGACTGCAGTAGGGTGGTGGCCGTGGTGATGGATGTAGCTGAGTTCTAGACACATCATGAAAGGTAGAGTGGACAGAGTTCCCTGGCGAATCAGAGGCGGTGAGGTGGTGAGAGTTCAGGTATCTTGATTAAAGGGAGATGCGTTGAGCCAACCCACATTCTGCCTGTGTTGGATGTCCCAGGGACGTTGCACACCGAGGGACAGCACATGATGTGACGGTGGGGAGGGGGCTTTCTTTGCCATAGTGGGTGGCTGTGAAAGGAGAGCCCAGGAAAACACATAATCAGACAAGTGAGTTTAGGTGTGCAGTCTGTGGAAGGTGGTGGTCTGTATAAGACTATCAGTGGGGGCGCCTGGGTGGCTCAGTCGGTTGAGCGTCCGACTTCAGCTCAGGTCACGATCTCACGGTTCTTGAGTTCGAGCCCTGTGTTGGGCTCTTTGCTGACGGCTCAGAGCCTGGAGCCTGCTTCAGATTCTGGGTCTCCCTCTCTCTCTCTGCCCCTCTCCCACTTGTGCTCTGTCTCTCTCGGTCTCTCAAAAATAAATAAATGTAAAAAAAAAAAAAAAAAAAAAAACACACACAAAAAACTATCAATGCCCGCAAAAACCCTAGAGAAGTCTGTATACCCCAGACTGGGCTGCAGGCTGGCCAGCACCGGCCCTGTGGGTAAATAGGCACCGTTGGGTAAATAGGCACTGCCCAAGACTCCCCAGTGCCCACCCTGGCTCCCCCTGGGACCACCCAGACCCTCCACGACCCAGAATTAAAAGATCATGTGGACGATTCCAGAATCTGCTCCAGGCCAACGTCCACTGTGATGGCTTGTCCCGGAGGTTAAGATACTTTGACCATCAAGGCTACATCCCCCAGGGGGTCACGTGCTACAATTTGAGGAAGCGTGGAGAGGACAGCGGGCACACCCACCTGGGCTGAGACCCCCCCCCCCCCCCCATCAGTCACACCCAGAGACACCTTGCTGGATGGAGATGCCCACCTGGGCCAAGGCCCTGGCTAGGCCAGGATGCCCAGCCAGCTTGAGTTTTCGGCACAGGCCGAGCCACCTGGTTGGGCTGAAATACCCTCCCTGGTGGAGAGGCCCCCCAGGCCGAGACATTCGCTGGAGGGGCCTGAGCAGGCCACGTGGCCCAGTGCTCTAACCCCCACCCCCCACCCTTCCCTTGCAGGAAGGAGCAGCAGAAGAACCAGAAGCCCACCAAGTCGGTGTGGGAGCAGCGGACCAGCGAGATGCGGAAGCAGAACCTGCTGGCCAGCCGGGAGGCCCTGTACAACGAGATGGACCCAGACGAGCGCTGGAAGGCCTCATACGCCCGGCATCTGCGGCCGGACATGAAGACCCACCTGGACCGGCCGCTGGTGGTCGACCCCCAGGAGAACCGCAACAACAACACCAACAAGAGCCGGGCGGCCGAGCCCACCGTGGACCAGCGCCTCGGCCAGCAGCGAGCCGAGGACTTCCTCAGGAAACAGGCCCGCTACCACGACCGGGCCCGGGACCCCAGCGGCTCGATGGGCCTGGACCCCCGCAGGCCCTGGGCCGGCAGCCAGGAGGCCGAGCTGAGCCGGGAGGGGCCTTACGGCCGCGAGTCGGACCACCACGCGCGGGAGGGCGGCCTGGAGCAGCCGGGCTTCTGGGAGGGCGAGGCCGAGCGGGTCAAGGCCGGGGACCCCCACCGGAGGCACGCCCACCGGCAGGGGGGCAGCAGGGAGAGCCGCAGCGGCTCGCCCCGCACGGGGGCCGACGGCGAGCCGCGCCGGCACCGGGCCCACCGCCGGCCGGGCGAGGAGGGCGCGGAGGACAAGGCGGAGCGGAGGTCCCGGCACCGCGAGGGCAGCCGGCCGGCCCGGGGCGGCGAGGGCGGCGAGGGCGACGGGCCCGAGGGCGGCGAGCGGAGGCGGCGGCACCGGCACGGCCCCCCGGCCTCCTACGAGGCGGACGCAGCGCGCAGGGAGGACCGAGAGCGCCGCCACCGGAGGAGGAAGTAAGTGGGTGTGACCCCTGATCTGGGTTGGTGGCAGCGGTAGTAACGACGCCGGCCGTGTGGCCCGTTCCTCTGGTGGAGCGTCTCCGTCCTCTCCACCTCTCCCCCCACCGTCCGCCCCGCCCCCCAGCCCTGCGCCCCGCCCCCTGCCCAGGGCCCCGCCTCCCTGCCTGCACCCCGCCCGCCAGCCCTGCGCCCCGCCCCCTGCCCGCCGCCCTGCGCCCCGTCCCCCAGCCCTCCGCCCCTTCCCCAGCCCTGCGCCCCGCCCCCAGCCCTGCACCCCGCCCCTAAGCCCGCCGCCCCGCCCCCCAGCCCTGTGCCCTGTCCCCTGCCCAGCGCCCCGCCTCCCAGCCCTGCGCCCCGCCCCCAGCCCTCCGCCCTGCCCTGTGCCCCGCCCCCAAGCCCTCCGCCCCTTCCCCAGCCCTGCGCCCCGCCCCCCTGCCCTGCGCCCCTTCCCCCAGCCCGCCGCCCCACCCCCGCCCCCCTGGGCAGATGGATCCCAGTGTCACAGATTGGAAACCCAGGGGTGGAGCGCCTTGCCCAAGGTCACACGTGCAGTAGGTGGCGCGGCCAGAGGCTGCAGACCCACCATTTCGCCCTGGTGCCATGTCTCTGGGAACATCTATGAGAAATTCCCCGCGCCCCCCCCCCGAATTCTTGGCGCTGTTCCGTGTAGTTGCTGTGTGACCTGGCGCCGGTGACTTCACGTCTCTGGGCCTCCGTTTCCTCCATCTGTAAAATGAAGATGGGGGTCCACTTGGGTCGTTGCTGGAATGAAGAGATAACTCGTGCAAAAAACCCGGAAGAGCAGCCGACACCTTAAGTACTCGGTACATGCAGACCGTTTTTAGCTGTTAATGAGGCAGCCATCTTTTTTACCTGGTGCTGTGCCCGAAGGATCTGAAAAGCCACACTGGGCCCTCGGAATTGAAAGGAGAGCGGGGTTCAGGCTTCTGGAGGCCTGTTCCAGGCCAGAGCCCTGCCCAGTGGGAAACAGCATCCTCGTGTTCTTGGTATTTTGGAACACTCCTTCGGTCCTGTGGTGATTCTATATATAGGAGCCCAACGATGTTGAAACAGACATCGTTCTTATATTCATTGATGTCCCGTTAGTTTTCTTTTATATCACCACGAGGGCATCGTATTGATTTTTTAATGATGTGTTTAAGTGGCTCTGTTATATGACATAGGCACTAGGCCAGCACTTAACCAAAATTGAATGTGTGCGCGAATCCCCAGGGATCTTCTGAAGCTACAGATTCTAATTCCTTGGGTCTCAGGTGCAGCCTGAGATTCTGCCTTTCTAAGGAGCTCCCAGGGGACACTGATGCTGGTACAAGGACCACACTTTGAGTCGAGAAGAGTCCAGAGGGCAAAGTTAAGTGATGCAAGGCCCTGCGTGCAGAGTCCCCAGGAATGCGACAGCTGGAAATGCTGGCTCGCTCCGGGTGCTGTGGGCCGTTCAGGTGACACGAGGGAGTGGCCACCAGTGTTGAGGTTTTCCAAAGTGGAGAACGCCCCTTGGTGAAGTTCCATATGCGATCGGGTCTGGTGTTCCTTCAGTGCGTCCAGTAGCCGCATTCTGGGGAGATGGGGTGTGTATTTCACGCATACGAGATACGCCGATACGTAGAACGGAGTCACGATGACGCAGGTCATCACGAGCAGATTTTTCGGCCGTGTCAGGGACGTTAAAAAGTCGTGAAGCGGGGCGGAGGGGGCACGCCTGGATGGCTCAGTCGGTCGGGGGTCCAGTTCCTGATCTCAGCTCAGGTCGTGAGCTCAGGGTCGTGAGCTAGGCCTGGAACCTGCTTTAAAAAAAAAAAAAAAAAAAAAGAAAGTCATGAAGGAAAGGCTAATGTAGGTAGAATACAGCATTCAGAACCTAACTCCATCATCAAGGACTAGTGATTCACTGTTGCTGTTAATACTGCCACTGCTAATATTTACTATTATTGTCATTCTTGTTTTTATTTTTTTGTTTTATTTTTTTTTAATTTTTTTTTAAACGTTTATTTATTTTTGAGGCAGAGAGAGACAGAGCATGAACGGGGGAGGGTTAGAGAGAGGGAGACACAGGATCTGAAACAGGCTCCAGGCTGTGAGCTGTCAGCACAGAGCCCGATGCGGGGTTCGAACTCACGGACCGCGAGATCATGACCTGAGCCGAAGTCAGCCGCTCAACCGACTGAGCCACCCAGGCACCCCTCATTCTTGTTTTTATATTACTCCTGTGATCAGAGGAGGCAGAGTGACAGGGACAGAGCACGAGCAGGGGAGGGGCAGAGAGAGAGGGAGACACAGAATCGGAAGCAGGCTCCAGGCTCCGAGCCGTCAGCACAGAGCCCGACGCGGGGCTCGAACTCACGGACCGCAAGATCATGACCTGGGCCACCAGGCACCTGGGGTTTTTTTTGTTTTTTTGTTTTTTAATGTTGACTTATTTTTGAGGGGCAGAGACTGAGCAGGGGCGGTGCAGAGAGAGAGGGAGACAGAGAATCCCGAGCAGGATGTGGGGCTTGATCCCATGAACCGTGAGATCACGACCTGAGCCGAAACCAAGAGTAGGTCGCTCAACTGACTGAGCCGTCCAGTCAGCTGGATGGCTATTGCTGTTAATCAGTATTACTTACACCATTAGGATTTTCTCATCAGTAGATATAAAAAACATCTTTGCATCCATAGCCTTTAGAGTGACCACCCCAGCTCCTTCCTTTCACAGATGGGGAAACTGAGGCCCAGAGAGGGGAAGGGATTTTCCCCGGGCACCGCAAACCGATAGCAGCAGTGGGATAAGAACCCAGCCTAAGGGGTCTGCCACCTGCATTTTTCCTTTTTGTCATTTCTTAGACCTTTTCCCAGACACACTCTGTGTTTTTCCTTCTCCAAAACATTGATAATATACATAGGATTGTTTCCTTTCTGTTTCTTTCTGTCTCTCCCCCAATTACACCTCCTGTCTTCTTCGTCGGCGTCCCCAGCTTTAAATGCCCCCCGCCCAGCTCATCCCGGTGAAAAGTGGACGGAAGCACATTGTCTTTCATTCATTCTACATCGTTCAGTAGCCTCTGCGCCCAGATCCCCCACGCCGGGCGGCCGAGCCCGGTGGCACCCCGGGGTGACCAAAGGGAAGGTAGCACTTTCCCGGTAAAACGCTGTGGGTCCCAGACCTGGGCAGTTCTTCCTGCTGGACGCGGCTGAGCAGGGACATCTTTTGCCCAGATCTGTGTCACCCCAGAATTGACATCTCGGTGCCGTAATTCCACCAGCTCCCTCCCATCACCATGAAACCCAGACCCCAGGAAGAGCAAGGAGACATCCGGGACCGCTGAGCCCCACAATCTGTCCTGCGTGGGGGGAAGAGGGGTGCACCATCCATTAAGGCCCTGATGTTACAGCACCCCCAGTGAGCCTTAGCCAGTGGCTCCAGCACCCCCATTCCATGCCCCCAGGCTGTCCACTGCAACATTTTCTTCACCAAGTGGTGCCGTAGCTTAAAATCTGTGGGACCAGAGGTGCCTGGGTGTCTTGATTTTGGCTTAGGTCATGATCCCAGGGTCGTGGGGTCGAGCCCCGAGTCAGGCTCTGCGCTGAATGTGGAGTTTTGGGGATTCTCTCTCCTCTCTCTCTCTCTCTCTCTCTCTCTCTCTCTCTCTGCCCCTCCCCCCTCTCAAAATAAATAAATAAACTTTTTTTTTTTTTTTTTTTTTAATCTGTAGAACCAGAGTCCAGCCCAGCCCTTTCCCAGCTGGGGGACACCTGCCAAATGCCTTTGCCTCTCCGGGCCTCAGTTTCCTCACCTGTAACGTGGGCCTGATGCTAGTCCCACCTCCAGCAGAGGTGGCTGTGGGGATTAGAACCTGGTGACCCAGGGAAGCAGGACCGTCCTCTGCTCCTGGGGGCCTGAGCACGCCCCGGGCAAGGTGGCCATCGCCCCTGGCGGAAGGATGCTGAAGTGATTAGCTGTCAGAGGCACGCGGTGCAGACGGGGTTATGCAACCGGCTGCCTATTCCGGGCAGATGATGCACGTCCCCAGGAGGGAAGGGGGAAGGGGCCTGACTTCAAAGTTTTCTGCCCCTTTTGAGTTCTCCTTGGAGATCGATGTGCGGTGGCCTTGCAGGCTGAGCTCGGAAGGAAGGCTCCACAGCAGACAGGGTCGACAGAGGGAGCCAAACAGGACAGAACGCCTGCAGCCCCTCCATCCAGACAAGGGGCTCCTGGCCCCGGGCGGGAGGCTGACGTCCCCACGAGGTTCACCATGGTCTCAGCCGCTGTGTTCTTTAGTGTGACCTCTTCACACGGTGGCCGAGGGATCTAGGTTCTCTTTGAAAGAGAAATTCACCCGAGCCTGCTTTGTGCTAGGGATAGCTCTCTCTTGTTAGGAAAATCTGGACATATTTTTGGAGGGGCCACCGTTCGACCCACTGCCCTCTGACGCCGTCTGCCCTCTGACGCCCCCCGCCCAAACGCGTGTCCATTTCACGGGCGGCGTATACTCACCTCCCCACCCCAGCATCCCCAGAAGTCTAAACCTGTCCGTCACAGCACCAGCTGGGAGATCCTAAGTCTCATCCTCTAAGTCGGGTGTGGGTGAGACTCTGGGTAAGATCCATTTGGGGGCCAAATCCCTGTCCCTCTGTGGACGGGAAACTGGAAGGACAGATTCCCTGCCTCCAGAATACAGTCGGGGGACAGACGTGGGGTAGACTTTCCTATTCCAAAAGAGGGGTGTTGGGAAGGATGAAGGGTCACTGGTCCCAAGCACGTTCTAAACCCAGCGGGTTTAAAACCCGGCCCTCGGCCCGGTAACGCGTGTGTTCCTCATAGCGACTCGGGGAAGTTACCACGCCCACCCGGTGACCGTTTAGAAACAAGCTGAGTGTTTCTCACCAATGGTTACGTAGCACATCGGCTCCAGGATCTCCACCGTAGTCCCCAAGTTACAGGCAAGGTTCCGCTGCTATATTCCTAATTTTAAAACAAGGGACCCGGGGCTCAGAGAGGTTAATCAAACCCCAGAAGGTCACACAGCTAGCGAGTGGCTTTGCTGAGACTCAAGCCCAGCTCACTCTGGCCCACTCCCGTGACTGAGACGGGAGAAACCCGGCTGGGCCTGCCCTTCCGCCTCCTAAAAACGCCGGACTTTAGCAAGGTAAAATGCAGAACTAAAACGAAGAAGGGTTAGGTGGATGGACGTTTCCAGATCGGGCCTGGGCTGTGGTGCCTGCGATGGCTCCTGATCTCCCAGCTGGTCAACGAACGGTGTGATGATCTAAGTGCTGTCTCTTGCTCACTTCCGGTGTCCTGAGCAAGCGTGTGGTGGGGACAGCCTGAGAAAACAGTTTTCTATTACGACTCGGCTTCTCCAGGACTCAGTTTCCGCGTCTGTATAATGGGAGGCATCGTGACCCCAGCCTCCTAAGATTGTTTGAGAAGGGCGAGTGCCAAGGATGCCCCCGCATCCATCAGCGCTGGGCTAAGCCTTCGGGGAGATCTCAGGCTGCTTAGAGAAGCGGAGTGTCGGGTAGGGGTTTAGCAGTATGGGCACCAGAGCCCTGTCGTCTGGGCTCCAAGCTGCCTCTGCCACCAACTGGCTGTGGCTGTGTGGCCTCGGGCCAAGGCCCTTCCTGTTTCCAAGCCTCGGTTTCCTCATCTGTAAAATGGGACTAACAATACTACCCACTTCCCACAGCGATTCTGAGAATCACAGGAGTTGCTTTGTGGAGTCTGGTACACGGTGAGCTATTATGAGGAGCAGTGGAGGATACAGTAAGCAGAACTGGGGCAGCCTTTCAGGAGCCCCAGAGAGAGAAGTTCTGGATCGTAGAACCCTCTGGAGGGAGAAGTCATTGAGATTATAGACGACAGATGTCCTGGGGTTTCCAGGAAACGGACTCCACCGGGGCCGGCACACAGGGACTGGGGAAGGATGAGGCCCCTCGTCCGAAGACCGAGGGTCCAGAGGGGCGTGTGAGAGTGAGCAGAGCAGACTGGGGGGCCGGGTTCACTTGGCTCAGGCGGGCGGAGCTGGGGCCAGCCGAGGGGGCACCAGACAGGCCCTAGACCCCAGCCGCCCTCCCTGGGGCCACGGCTCCTGGGGGGGGGTGTCTGGCAAGCTAGGGGTGAGTGTGCAGATGGGGGGGAGGCAGGGGTCGATGAGCGGTCTGGGCCTGTGGGATTTCTGGGCCGCAGTGTCCTCATCTGAGAAATGGGGGCATTGGTTGACCATTCGACGAGAAGCGGCCAAGCGTGTGCCGGGTGCCAGGCCCTGTTCTGACGCTGGATGCACAGCTGTGAACAAGAGAGACAAAAATAAACCACTTGCCTCGCAGAGCTGATGTCCCGGAGGGCACCGAGGTGGAAAATCAGCCGGGACCCTTCACATTTCTGTCTCCTCCCCCCCGTGCCCCCGAACGCTCAGGCTCTTTTCTTCTCGTGTCCATCTGTGTAGTGTTAATTATTCGAGTAACTGAGGCACCAGACTCCTACCCACCGCGTCTCCCTCCCTCTCCACCTCCAGCCACACCAGCCTCCTGAAGCTCAACAAGCCTGTCCCCACTTCAGGACCCTTGCACCGGCTGGGTTCCCTCTGCCTGGGATGCCCTGTGCCCGTCACACCTGTATCCCCGTGAAAAATTACCCAGTTCACTTACCAGCTGTGTGGCCTTGGGCAACAGACTTAACCTCTCTGGGCTACAATGGTCTCATCTGTAAAACAGGTGCCAGTCATTACGCCTCGCGGGGCTGAGGACACAGGGGAGGTTACAAGTCAAGTGCTTAGAACGGCACCTGCGAGCTTGTGTTACTGAGGCGTTTGCTGTTATGACTTTTGTTATTTTTTACGTTGTTTACTTGCCTGTGTTGTTGTGTGCTCCCCCAAACTGGAATTTTGGGAGGGGACGTAAATACTGCAGGCATGTAAAGCCACGAGGCAACTGTACCCCTAGAGGGATGGTGTCCCCGTGTCTGCGTTAGCCACTCCAGAAAACACCGTGCACCTCAGTCCTGCCCAGGAGCTCATGGGGGGCCTGTAGGCTGAATGCAGGCTCTGGCAGAAAGTTGGGGCGGGGTCCAGAACATGCGTTCTATGCCTCTAACTCCTTTACGGGTCCTTTCTCGTTGGCCTGCCTTCTACAGAGAGAACCAGGGCTCCGGGGTCCCCGTGTCGGGCCCCAACCTGTCAACCACCCGGCCAATCCAGCAGGACTTGGGCCGCCAGGACCCGCCGCTGGCCGAGGACATTGACAACATGAGGAACAACAAGCTGGCCACCGCGGGGTCGGCCGGCGCCCACGACAGCCTCGGCCGCCCCGGCCTGCCCCAGAGCCCCTCCAGGACCGGAAACAGCACCGACCCCGGCCCCGTGCCAGCACCGCCCGCCGTGGCCTCGAACCCCCAGAACGCCGCCGGGCGCCGGGCGCCCAACAACCCGGGGGACCCGTCCGACCCCGGCCCCCCCAAGACCCCCGAGAACAGCCTTATCGTCACCAACCCCAGCAGCACACAGACCAACTCAGCAAAGACTGCCAGGAAACCCGATCACACCACGGTGGACATCCCCCCGGCCTGCCCGCCCCCTCTCAACCACACCGTCGTCCAAGGTGAGACCCCCGCTCCCCCTCGCCTGAACACATCACCGGGCGGGGCACCCGGGGTCCCCGGAGCGGCCGCCTCGGGCCCAGTCCCCGGAGGCTTGGCTGGGGGACCCTGGACATTTGAGCCTACCTCTCTGCCCTCGGTTTCTTCCTCTCAAAATGGGCACCCTCTCAAAATGTGGGTCCCGCCCCCACGGGACTGCCGGGAGGGTTAATATGTGTGCAACTCCTGACACTGTCCCCTCTCGGTAGGGTTTAGCGATATTGCCCGCATCCCAAATTCCCAGAGGGGAGCCGGGAAGCCACCATGGATCCTTCTGATGGAAATTGAGGGGGCCTCACATGATTCCCTAGAGCAGCGCTGCCCAAAAGAAATGCGACACAGGCCACGTGTGCAGTTTGAAGCATTCTAGGAGCCATATGGAAAGAAAGAAGGGAGAGAAGGAGGGAGGAGGGAGTGATTGAAAAAAGAAAAAAGAAAAAGGTGCAATGAACTCTAATAATAAGTTGCGTCTAACCCAAAGTGTTATTTATTGGTCCAAAATGCCACCATTTCAACATATGATCAGTATTTTTCACGTGATTAATCGTCTATTTTACGTTCTTATTCTTGTACTCTGTCTTAGAAATTCAGTGTGTTTTACACTTACAGCCTTTCGTGGTTTGGACTAGCCACTGTTGCACGGCTCAGGCCTAGACCCTTGAGAGACTGGCAGTTTTTGACCCCCAGACCCCCCACCACGTAAGATTGGGGTCAGAGGAGCACTAAGAACTTAGAAACGACCCACCGAGCTTATTATTTCTGAACTAGATGTAACTAGATGGTTCCTCTTACTTGTCAGTTCTGTGTAGGAGATTTCCGTGAGTCTGCTTAATAAACGCCCACCGCAGTCCCACAGGGTGACTCTGGTCACTATGCCCATTTTTCAGATGGAAATACTGAGGCTCAGGGACACTCCGCCTGCCCACAGACTCCTAGCAAGGTTAGGCTGCAGAATCAACGCTCAGGAGGGTAGTGACGCTTCCCATCAAGAGAGGGGTGTTAATGGGGGCAAACCCTGCAGTTTGACGAAGAGAGAGCTCAGTGTTACCATCTGTAAAGTGGGGCTATTGGGGCTCATGTCACCTGCCTCCAAATGAAGTCCAGTGGGATGGGGGCAGGTTTGTGTTAATATCCTGTGAGGGTCCCACCAGACTCAAGGTTGTCTACCGAGTGGTCGAGTGCAGGGACGACTCTGGGACCAGGTTCAAATCCGTGTGACCTTAGGCAAGTCACTTCACCTCTCTGTGCCACAGCTGCATCGTCTGTAAAACGGAGCTTTTCAAGTACAAACCTCGCGGGGTCGCGTGAGGATTCACCGACATACCGTGGTGCCTGGCACATAGTAGGCACGTTGTAAATGTCAGCCGCTTATTGTCTGCCCTGGGGAGCGGCCCGGAGCCCAGAGGCTTGTGGGAAATCACGGAGGAAGCCCTGTGTTGGTTCTTGTCCCCACAGTGAACAAAAACGCCAACCCAGACCCACTGCCAAAAAAGGAGGAAGAGAAGAAGGAGGAGGAGGAAGACGACCCTGGGGAAGACGGCCCCAAGCCCATGCCCCCGTACAGCTCGATGTTTATCCTGTCCACAACCAACCCGTGAGTACGGCCTGTGGCCAGGGCAGGGGGCCCGAAGTCAAGCCAGAGGGCAGGCGCAGACGGAGGGTAACGGGGAGAGTTGCTGCCCAGATCACGGTTAGTCCCATAGGGGGTGTTTGAGCAGATGAGAAACTGATGCTCTTAAGTCCTGTAAGAGAGAAATTTCTCATAAAGTACTGATTTGGGGGAGCGGGGAGACCCCTTCCTGCCATCAGCTAGAAATCCTTGTCATAAATATTCAACTCTACACGGTCTGTAATGTGAGAGGCACCCCCTAAGACATGGCTGCCTTGTGCAGTGCGCAACCTGTTACCGTCATACCTGGCGGCCCTGGTCCCTGAGCTCTGGCTCCTCACCTCTGCCCCACAAGGATTTGGATTCTAGGCAGATGGTCTCTGAGTTCCATAGCCCTTTGTCTTGGGCATCCTTGAGGAGGAAAGATTATTCAGGGGAGAGACTTATCACATGCGTGTCACGGTGGTTGATGGAGGGTTGCGTCTTTCCGAAGTCTATTTCTCGAAACCCTGGTCCCTCAAAATGCTTCCTGACCAAGAAAACTCACGTCACATAAATTGGGCGGTAACTGCTTTCTGTAACCTGCCTCTTGAGACTCTTGAGTCTCACTCTGCGTGCTTCCTTTTTTATTTGGTTGAAACTATCTATTTTGTTAGGGAAACACTTACGGGGCACTTAGTGCCAGGCACGGTTGTGAGTGCTTTACAAACTGGGAACAGAAAAAAAAAATTCTCATAATAACCCTATGGGATTGGTACTATGTGTATGCCCATTTAACAGATGAAGAAACTGAGGCCCAGAGAGGTGAAGTCACCTGTCCGAGTTCATACAGCAAGCAAGTGGGAGAGCCCAAACAGACTGACGCCAGCATCCCTGCTCTTAGCCACTCAGCCCTGCTGCCCTTCACACAACTTTGTGACATATTTATTAATATTATTAGCCCCACTTAAGAGGTTAAGTACTTAAGTGTTATCCTAGTACCCCATCAAAGGCTCTGATAAGGCCCGCGATTAATCATTTCAGTAACTGATTTTCTGGAGCCCTTACGATGTGCCAGGCATATATTAACTCTTTGGAGCCTCACATTCTTGTAAGGTAGGCACCATTATTACGGCCATTTCACAGGTAGAGCACCGAGGCACATGGGATAAGTAACTTGCCTAAGGTCCCTCCATTCATTAAAAAAAAAAAAAAAAAAAAGAAAGAAAGAAAGAAAGAAAGAAAGAAAGAAAGAAAGAAAGAAAGAAAGAAAGAAAGAAAGAAATCTGTTTAACCCAGAATTTCCCAATTTTGTTTGACCATAGGGTATTTTATGCATAAAGAACCCTTTCGTCTCTTGCAGAATCAAGGACAGTATTTCTTCCAACTCGTCCCGGGAATCAAGGTTTTCCCAGAGGGTTGTTTGGAAGTGAAAGGAACCTCTCCATAGGGCCCGTGCCCTCCCCTCCCCCCCGCCACCTTCTTGGGGCTCCGTGAACCCCCGAGAGGGCCCCCAGGGGGAAGATCTTGACACTGGGCGGGGTACAGAACCTTGGGAGCCAGAGAGCTCAGGTGGTGGTGGGTGACAGAAGGAGATTCCAGGAGGACGCCCGCCTGTCCCCACAGCCTTCGCCGCCTGTGCCACTACATCCTGAACCTCCGCTACTTTGAGATGTGCATCCTCATGGTCATTGCCATGAGCAGCATCGCCCTGGCGGCTGAGGATCCCGTGCAGCCCAACGCACCGCGAAACAACGTGAGTCCCGCTCCGCGGGCGCCCTGCTGGCCGGGCCGCTCTGCCACGGGCCACCTTCCCCTGCGTCCTCAACGCTGCCAGCCCGGCTGGAGGGAATGTCAGGGGTACCCCTGGGCACAGCCCTGGGCTCACCACGGCTTCCGGTGGGGCGGGGAAGCCCTGATTGGTCGCGTCTGCTCTTGGGGGCGGGACGTCCCTCGAGGGAGTTGGGACTGTGCACCCGGTGGGGGAAAGGCGGCCGAGGGCAGGAGGGGCCGGAAGTTGCTGAGATCCCCCGGCAGGGGGAGCGAGGCTCGCGTTAGGTGGGGGTGCGCACCCTCTGCCTGGAACGTAGGGAGTACCCAGGCAGGGGTGCCCCACAGGTATCCCCTCGGCCGCCGGGCCTCACCCAACAGACTTCTTGGCTCTGATCTTGGCTTTGACACGAGCTTTGAAAGAAAGGACGCTGCTTTTTTTTAAATGCTTATTTTTAGGGGGAGACAGAGAGAGCCAGTGGGGGAGGGACAGAGGGAGAGAGAGACACACACCTCGAAGCCGGCTCCGGGCTCTGAGCCATCAGCACAGAGCCCGACGAGGGGCTGGAACCCACGAACCGCGAGATCGTGACCTGAGCGTGACCTGAGCCGGAGTCGGACGCTTAGCCGACTGAGCCACCCAGGAGAACCAAGAGAAAGAACTCTCTTGGCGCAGAAACACAGCCTACACTTTCAGCTGTTTGGAGAGCTGCAAGGCTCTCCTTTTAGGGGCGCAGGGTCTGCTAACGGTGCCTGATAACTGAGTGGTGGTTGTGTTCAGAGCACAAGCCCCGGCACTTGGCATGTAAGTTCTCCCAGGTATCCCCATTGGACAGATGGTGAAACTGAGGCTCGGGCAGGTTCAGTGACCTGGCCGAGACCACACGGCAGAATCCCAGTGCTGCCTCCCCTGTCGCTCCTTCTGCTTCCCTCAACTGTGTCCGCTTTTGGAGCACCTGCTGTGCGCATGGCTCCCCTTAAGTCCTGCCCAGCAAGAATGGGCGCGTGCCTGTGGTTGAGAGGGGAAAGTGAGGCACTGAGAAGCGAGGGCCTGGCAGATTCCACACCGGTGGCAGAACCTCCTTCCCCAGCTCCTTCCTGCACGCCCCCCCCCCCATCGCTGCCCCCCTGCCCGGAGCCAGGGGCACATTTTCCGCTGGGAGCCAGGCCCTGCCGCCCTCGCTAAGTAGGTTAGGAGCCTGGTGAGGCTGGCAAGCCCCATAAATCAAGCCTGCCCGACAGCAGCTTACCTTGCACTTTCCCTTCCTTTGCAGGCCTGGCAGGGCCCCTGGGGACCCGAGGGGGGAGCTGGAAGGAAATAATTAGAACACGGCTCCCGGAAGAAACGAGCACCAGGGCAGAGCTGAGGCTGCGCTCTGTTCTCTACGGCCAGCTCTCCCCACCCCGGGGGACTGCAGGGAGCCAGGCCCGGGAGGGGGTGTCCCAGGAGCGGTCAGCAACCCCCCTGCAGACTCTAGGAGGTCAGAGAAGGCTCTGTCACTGGCGGGGGTACCGCTGCGGTTCCTGGACCTGAGGGAGCCCGGCGGGGCTCGGACCAGCCCCACGGGGCGTCTGCAAAGCCTTATCCCGGCCCCTGCCTGCTGCATTTTGCAGCTGAAACTTCTCTCCTCGAAGCCCTCCCCTCTTCAAGGGCACTGTGGCCCCACACGGCCAGCTGATGCCCGGGGACCCCCCGCCCCACGGGGCAGGAAGTGAAACAAAACCACCCCCCACACCGGGCACATCTCCTCAGTGCCCCCTTTCCCTCCCTCTGAAGTCAGGGTTCACATCCGGGGACGTCTGGAGACACATTTGGGTTGTCACGACTTGGGGTGGGCCACGGGGAGCTACTGGCACCCAGAGGGGTGCTCGGCCCCCTCAGGGGCACAGGGCAGCCCCCGCGAGGGGAATGCCCCAGCCCCAAGGGTCCACGCTGGATAACCCAACCCTAGCGGTAACCAGAAGGGACCTCCCTTCTGGAACGAGCTTAGCTACTCTAGTTTTAGTTGGGTGTTGTTGCTCATTTCTGACACGAGAACCGATGGAATAATTCTGTGCCTCTCTTCTGTCACCCAACCTTGTGCCCCCCCCCCCCCCCGCTCCCCAAGCTTGTCAACCCTGGGGCCTGGAGACTCCTTTGGCCGACCTGGTGGGTATGATGCAGAGGCTCTCTGGGACTTTGATCTGCGTTCCCCTGGGATAAATGAGCCCGAGCACCTGTTTGGAGTAAACCGAGCCACAGGAAGTTGTCATTTGCATAGGGCAAAGGATCCGCACATCCGAGAGAGTCAAACCTGATTTACTGGTCTCTCGGTTTCCTTGGTTTCCTCTTGTCCGACTTAATTCGGTTCTCCAGAGTTGTTTTTTTTTTTTTTTTTTTGATAAGATTTTATTTCTGAGTAATCTCCACGCGCAGCGTGGGAGCTCAGTTCTCCAGAAGTTGATTCCGCTGACCACGTGGCCTGCCCCTCCCCCACTCCCCTCATTCCTTTTTTCCTCTCTGCTTTTCTTTTCTTTTTTAAATTTTTTTTAATGTTTCTTTATTTTTGAAGGAGAGAGAGAGACAGGACGCGAGTGGGGGAGGGACCGAGAGAAAGGGAGACACAGGCTCCGAAGCAGGCTCCGGGCTCCGAGCCGTCAGCACAGAGCCTGACCTAGGGCTCGAACTCACGAACCGTGAGATGGTGACCTGAGCCGAAGTCGGACGCTTAACTGACTGAGCCACCCAGGCACCCCCTCTCTGCTTTTCATTCATTGCTTTATTTAGCAATTAATGAGCAAATAGTATGTGCCACGCACAGAGCTAAACGTCAAGGATTGACAGGGTAGGAGATGGTCCCTGCCTTCCCAGAGCTCACAGAGCGCCAGGCGGCCTCTGGCCCTGCTGAGCCCTCTGCCCGGTGCACCTAAACTGCTCTCTCTGCACCCAGATCCTTCCAGCACCTTGAACCTGCCAACCCCCCCACCTCAGGGAGCCAGCCATCCTGGCCACTCTGGGCCCCGATGGCCCTTCAAGCCCCACGTGTAACGGGACCACACAGATCCCCAGGACCCTTCCAGCTACCCATGCATTCATTCCGCAAACATTTCTTGAGTGCCAACTGTATGCTTGAGCCTGTGTTATGAGCTGGAGACACTACAGGCATAGCCAAACGTCCCTGGCCGCGTGGGGCTGACCTCAGGTCAGGAACGGGGACGATGAGGTTACTGATGACTATAACAAATGACAACAAATCGTTCGCGGGGGTGGGTGGTTGGTCTGGTAAGGAAAATTGCGAGCGCCAGGAAGTAGGACTTTAAACAGGCAGCAGGGGAAGGCTTCACCGAGCAAGTGAGAGTTGAGCCAAGCCATAAAGAGGGAATCCGGCAGGACACGGGGAAGAGCATTCCAGGCAGAGGTAACCACCTGTACAAAGGCCCTGCGGTGAAGACGCCCAGAGTGACGGGTGTAGACTGAACAAAGGACGGTGAGTGGAGGTGAAGGCATAGAGGTGACCAGGCAGATCGTTCGGGGCCTCGGGGGCCACCAGGAGGACTTTGGCCCTTACCTCAAGTGAGATCAGAGCCGTCGAGGATTCTAGGGCAGAGAAGGACCCTAACAGGACTCCGGTGCTCACGGGCGCCCTCTGGTGGTGGTGCTCAGTAAATATCAGCCCTTCCAACGTGCGCTTGCTGAGTCAGCATAACCACATCCTCCTGCCAAGGCCACACCAGAGCGGTACTGTGGCATGGCCTGGAGAGGGGCCAGGCTGCAGGCCGTTGCTCAGCCAGGTGGAGACCACCCAGCCCTGGCCCCGCACGAGGGAGTGGGGGGAGGGAGGGGTGCGGGGAGAATCCCCCCACCATGGTGAAGATGTGGCCGCAGATCTGCTGGGGGAGACCAGGGTGGTGAGTTTGACCCCCCCCCCCCCCCCCCAGTGTCTGGCTTAGAAGGCCGGTCATGTTTAGGACTTCTCACCTAGGAGACCCAGCAGGTCAAGGGCGTGGGGAGGTCAGACCGGTCGCCAACAGGGTTACAGTCCTCCCTGAACGTCCCTAAGATCACCTTTCCTTTATATTGAGCTTTGGGCAAATAAAAAAAAAAAAAAAAAAGGCGCCCTTCCCGTGGGTAAGCAAACCACCCTGAGTGGTTTTGTTAGGACTTTTCTGCCATCTGCTGGACAGTTTCATACACAACGTACTAATCTGCACTAGGAGACGGGGTGGGAGGGGCCCTTGTACAGTGCCCACCCTGCCCAACTGTATGTGGCAGCCGTGTTTCCCCCTCTGCTTGGAGAGTCTGTTCCTTGGGGACTTTGCTGGAGGCCACACGCTCCAGTGGGCCTTTACTAGGTTCCTGGGGACTCTGCTGGAGCAAGCCAGTGATCTGCTGCCCCTTTGCTTTGATCCCTTACAGGTGCTACGGTATTTTGACTACGTTTTTACAGGCGTCTTTACCTTTGAGATGGTGATCAAGGTGAGTGCTGAGAGAGCCAAGATCCAAGGGAAACTTCACTCTCAAGAATGCCACCCTGGCGCAGGTGGCTTCCCCCGGGGGGATTAGAAATGCTTGGTGTATTGGAGCAGCGGTGAGAACTGGAAGGAGTGAGTGAGGAGAGTGGAGAACCCAGGGCGGAGACATGAGAGCAGGGAGGTGACAGGGACAGATCCGGCGGGGCCTTGTGGGCCACGGGGAGAACTTTGACTTTTACCCCAAGCGAGGTGGGAGCCAGGGAGGGCTCTGAGCAGAGGAGGAACTTGACTCCTGCCCATGCCAGGGGCACCCTCTGGCCTCGCTGGGGAGGATGCGCTTGAGGGAGGGGCAGGGCGGGTGGGAGCTGAGAGCTAGGAGCAGGCGATTGTACCGGGCCAGGCAGAGGGTGGTGGGGGCCAGGCCAGGGTGGTGGAGAAGGTGGGAAGGTTCTTGGCAGGCTTCCTGGTGAATTCCACGTGGGGGAATGAGACAAAGAGGAGTGAAGGGGGGCATCGAGGTTTGGACCTAAGAACCAGCAGGCTAGAACTGCCCTTCGTGAGACGGGGAGGTCCACTGGGCTCCCCTCCGCGTGTCCCCTCCTGGTGCCCTTCCCCCCAGAGACTGGAAGGGTGGGGACTGCTCCCCCAAGTGGGACGAGGGGACCCGAGCACCGTCTCTTCTCACCCCTAGATGATCGACCTGGGGCTCGTCCTGCACCAGGGTGCCTACTTCCGCGACCTCTGGAACATTCTCGACTTCATAGTGGTCAGTGGGGCCCTGGTGGCCTTTGCCTTCACGTAAGTGTCCTCCTGAGGTTTCCACTTGCCTCTCTGCGCCCCGCCCCCGGCCGGGGGCTGCCCGTTGGACCAGGGAACGTGTTCTCAGGGCGTAGAGACGGGAGAGTGGGCTCTGGGAGGTGGGGGTGGGGGGGGGGAGGGGGGAAACATCCGCATGCTACGCCAGGAAGAGCTTCGACTGGCTTTTGCATGACGGCCCCTGCGGAGGAAGGAAGAGAAGGGACCCCACCTTCTACCTCCTCGCGCAGCCACGTCACTGGCCCCTCGCTCCGCTGCTTTCAGTAGAATAGCCCCGCCGGGACATTTCATGTTCCCTCTGCTCTACAAGCTCCACCCCAACCGCTGTCTCTTCGAGACCCCCTAAAAAGAAAATCAGGGAACGAATGTGCATGAGAATTCGGACCCCCCCCCCCCCCACCGCCCTGTGTCTGCAGGCTCAGTAGTTGTGGACCTGGTGACTCCCCTTGTGTGTCCTTCACGTGTCCCGGCAGGTCCTAAGACTCTCTGCCCTCTGAAAGGCCATGCATCGTTGTGCAACTCCGAGATGGCCCCTGGGTCGTGGGTAGCCATCCCAGAACGGCACCCAAGGGCCGGGCAGCCATTCTCTCCAAGATGGCACCCAAATTGTGGGGACCCATTCCAAGATGGCTCCTGAGCTCTGGGAAGCATCTCAAGGTGGTACCCAAGGGCTGAGCACCCGCGAGGTCTTAGGGCCCCGAGAGCGAACTCGGCAGTGCGTTCCTCAAGTTCTAGACATTTGGGGCAGGTTGAGGAGACCTAGCCGGCCCTTCACCCCCAGGTCTTCTTGGCGGACCTTGTGTGTGCCCACCGCAGTGGGTCAATCCCAGAAAGGAAAGTCTCAGAGGGGTTCCCACCCGCCTCACCCCCACAGTGAGAAATCAGAGGCTTCCCTCGTGCCTCTGCTCCCTCGCGTCCTTCTCACGGGGTTCTTGAATGGCCCCCCAACCCAATAGTGAAGACTCCGTTTGTCAGGAGGCCAGAGCGGTCGCTCCTTTCCAATTTAAGGACCAAAGCGGGCCACGCTCGGATTCTCCCCTGGGGACACGATACGGTCAAGTTGTGTCAGAACAGCAAGAAAGTTCCAGGGTTCCGGACGCCTCCAAGCCTCTGGAGCCCTACGACGAGGGTCCCGGGGCTGATCGTATTTCTGACTCTGGCCAGACCTCCCACCCCCTCTCCCCTTTGCCTTCTACTCTCTTTTCCTCTTTCTAGGTTTGCTCGTCTTCCACCTCGTCTCCTTTCTCTCTCCTTCTTCCTCACTCCCTCCGCCTCCCCCCCTCCCTTTTTTAAATGATTATTTCAGTATTAGAGCAGTCGAAGAGATTTTGTAAAAATCCAAAGTGTGACTACGTTATTAAAACGGTCAACACTTTTAAAAAGTAAAGTCAGTAAAATGCACAGCGAATGAGGGGAGAAAGATGGCCACAAATAAGACAGGGAATCGATGGCCTTCATATGTAAAAAGCAGTTACAAATCACTAAGAAACATGAAACTCAGTAGATAAGTGGGCAAGGGAAGGGATATAAACAGAAATTTTGCAGAATGCTGACAGCTAGTAAAAATGAAGAAAATTTTGCCTCCTTGGAATTTGGAGAAATATAAAATACAAACAAGATACAATTTTTTTCCTATCAAGATAGCACCAGTTTTCTTCAAAAAAAAAAAAAAAGATTTTTAGGGGCGCCTGGGTGGCTCAGTCGGTTAAGCGTCCGACTTCAGCTCAGGTCATGATCTCGCGGTCCAGGAGTCCAAGCCCCGCGTCAGGCTCTGTGCTGACAGCTCGGAGCCTGGAGCCTGCTTCGGATTCTGTGTCGTTCCCCCCCCCCCCCCCGCCCCTCTGGCCCTCCCGCACTCGTGCTCTGTCTCACTCTCTCAAAAATAAATGTTAAAAAAAAATTTTTTTTAAAGATCTTTGAAGTATATATGAGAAGGTAACGAAATACAGTCGTCCCTCCCTGTGTCAGCTATTTGAGCGATTCCTCCAAGGTGGCTGGAGGGCCCCACACTAGGTCCAGGGAAAATTTCAACTCAGAAGAGCCAAAACGTCTTACCTCCCTCAGGCTAGAATGAATCTGTCCCCCCCGCCTGTGTCTCCACCCCTGTCTGTCTCTGTTTTCTGTCTCGGATCCCCTGCCCTGCCCTGCTTCTGTGTCTTTCTTTCCCTTTCCCCTTTTTCCTCTTCCTTCTGACTTGCCTCTCTGGCTCTTTCCCCTTCCGTTTCTCTCCCTCCCTCCCTCCCTCTTTCTGTGCGCCTCTCTCCTTTTCCCCCTCCCCCCCCCCATTTTCTGTTCTCTGTTTATCACTTTCTACGTCTCTCTGTTTCTCTTTGCCCACCCAGCCCATTCAGCATGTGTCATGTGTCTCCTCTGTCCTTCTGTCTCGTTCATATTCTCTCTCTCCCTCCCTGTCCCTCTCTCTCTCCCTCTCACTCTCTCTCCCCCTCCCCGGGCCCTGGCCCTTATCTTCCGGGACGTGAGCCTGACTATCCACGTAACCTGGGCTGTGTGGCCTGGAGAAGGCGGACCCTTCGCCATACGCTCGGGCATCAGGAGACCCGATCCCCACTATACTCTGAGCAGCGGTGGTCTTTGTGACAAGGGAGGGCAAGTTTGGGCGGGCGCCTCTTCCATACTTCCTCAAGCCCTCCAGGATGAGGTCTTTCCAACAGTCCCCAAGTCTCCTAGGGCTCGGGAGGTGACGGGGACAGGGACAGGGGTGAGCACCTGTCGGCCACATCCACCTGCCCACACACAACCACCCCTTGGCCAGCTGTGCCCTGGGTGGTGAATTTTGCCCTCCGCGGCCACCGCTGGGTGTAGCACAGAAAAACTGGCGACTGACGTGTCAGCTCACCCTTGACCTTGGCGCTTTCCTCCCAGACCTCTGTCCGCAGCAAATGCTTCAGTGCTGAAGGAGCCTCCCCCTCCCTCCCCCCCCCATTCCCCCGCCCCACCTCCACCCCCCAGTTTGGCCTCACAGTTTGGGGAAGGGGTAGCCTCGGAAAGACCGGGGGCTTTCAACCATAGGACGGACTTTGGCCATAATGAGCTGGTAATTCACAATATGCTGTTTCTAGGATCCCGGAAGCTACAATTAGTCTCTGCAGTCTGCAAAATCAAAATTATTTTTTCCACCAAAAATCAATCCGCAGAGTGGATTCTTTGTGTTGCAAAAGAATCTGCTGGAGGGAGCTGATTTTTGTTTTGAATTTTCATTTTAAATATGAAGTTATCCAAGGGCATTCGAAACGAGCCTCCAACTCACAGAAATCTGGCAGCACACGTTTGTAGCGAATCTTTTCAGCTGCTTCTGCGAAGTTGCTACAGGCACAAAGCCAGCCAGCCCGTGACCTTGAAAAATCCCTGTTTTGAATGTTTGGCTTCTTGTTTTGGGTTTTGGTGTTTTTTTTAATCCCTATGCAAGGAAAAGGTCCAGACTGGGATTTAAGGGCATCCTATGAGCCTCGATGGGCTCGCAGATCTCACAGGAGCTGGGGGATGTGAGATTTTGCCAGTGGGATCCTGACAAGGGCCGGCAACTCTCGCGGGGTTTTGGAAGAGCTGACCGTCACAGGAGCACCTGTCTATGGTGGCCATAGGGGTGAGAGAGGCGGACCCTCGGGCCCCTGCCACACCCTCCCTGCCTTGCCGCAGACACTCCATCTGGTGCCGCCATGTCTCTTTCAAGGCAGGGCTGCAGGCCTGGTGCAACTGGCCAAACACCTTGATCAAGCCGCTCCTGCATGCCCGGGGTTAATCCGCCAAAAAGCCAGACAAGGAGCCCCCAGGCTGCTGCTTTCCTCCCCGGAAACGTTTCCGAATCCTCCTCCTGGCTGCAGGGTTCTGGCCTCTTGCCTGAGAAAGTCCCTGTAAGGACTTTGCTTATGGCCTTTCCTTGTTACTACATGGATGTCATCGTTGGCAGTTGTGGGGGTCTTAGCCTGAGTGCCCAACCTCAGAGTCCTCTGCTTACCTTTCTCCCTGGTCCTTTACCTCAGTTTATCTGCCCTGTGCCATCTTCTCATAGACAAGGCTGAGAACCCCAAACAGGTGTTAGAGTAGTCTCATTGCTTTAGAAAGAGGTTCCTGGAAGTCTGTCCGGTTTGTCTCCAGTGTGCAGGTCCCTTAGCCTGCTCCGTGCCTCGGTTTCCCCATAAAATAGAAAACCCCTCACCACCGCCTCCTGTGGGAAGCTGTCTCGTGATCCCCATTCTGTAGATGAGGAAATTGAGGCCCAGAGGGCGTGTGAAGGGAAGCAAGTCTGGCAGGATGGCTGCCGTGGGCCTCGGCTGTCAGATTCAGGGCTGCTGCCCGCGTCCCAGCCCTGAACCTGGAAGCTTCCACCAGTGAGCCGGATGGATGGCACTCGACGGCCTAGCCAGCCTGGGTTCCTCGAGAGTCGGGGGAAGGGGACACGAGCCTGCTCAGAATCTTGCTGTTCTGGCCTTTTGGGGTGGAGGCAAGGATTCTGCCTCGGTGCTGTGATTGTGGCCCCGTCTCGGATGTGGGAGAACGATCCCTGTGGTCCTCCAAGGGATGTGTCGAAGCTCTGCTGACAGTCTCCACCCCTCCTGCATCTCACCCGGATCTGTGTGTGTGTGTGTGTGTGTGTGTGTGTGTGTGTGTGTGTGTGCGTCCTGCTCCTTCTACTGACTGCGTGCCATGTCCACGTGACCGCCATTAACACAGCATCTCATGAGCCATCACACATGATATCATGCTCTGTGCCCCTGCATCGGGGTGGCCACCTGACATTTCTCAGCAGCTGGCGGATCACGATCCTGCCCTCACTGCCAAGAGTCCATCTGGCGCCGCCCCTCCTCCCTCAGGGCAGGCCGGCACAGCTGGCAGAGCGCCTTGATCAAGCCACTCCTGCATGCTCGGGAGCCAAACTGCCGGGAAGCCAAAGAAGGAGCCCTCAGGCTGCCACCTTTCTTATCCTACCCTCAAAACAGCCCCTGCACCGAAGGCATTATTTTTCTTGTGTGCGCTAAAACGGAGAGAAGATTTGAGCCCGAGATACACGAACCGGGGCTTGAATCTCGCTGGGTGACCTTGGGCAGGTCGCTCCCCCGCTCTGGGCCTCAGCTTCCTCATCTGGAAAACAGACATAACGGTGCCACCTTCCCACAGGCACGGGGACATTCAGAAGACTCCCATGTTACACCTGAAGTCAGCGGGTTAGGCGGAAGTCACTGTCCTTGAAAGACCTGTCAGCCGTCCACGAAGGAGAAGCGACACGATTCCATGTGCGCAGCGATCCCTAGATACGCTGAGCTTTGAGAACCCCTGAGATAAAATAAAGAGGGGGGCGGGGGAGGAAAAACCCCATCGGGAATATTCGTAGGCATTTAAGCCGTTCTGTCGTTAGAAACACCACCAACTTCGAGAGGGGCAGCGGGCGGGGGATTCTGGACAGTGCTTGCCCGGCGGCAAGGCTTCCATTCGCTGACGGCAGTCGGGTCTCTCTGGCCTCGACCTCCCGCCATGGTCGGAGGGTCCTACCGAGGCCAAGCCTGAGGCCAAAGAGGAGTTGTGCGAAGGTGGCTTCGTCTAGGCTCGCGTTTTCTCGGGACTCCTGAGAGCCGGCTCTAACCACAGCCCACATCGGAACCCTTCACTGACCTCCCTGTCCCTCGTCACGTAGGGGGTCCAGGCAAGGCCGTGGCTATTGTGTGTCAAGCATCAGAATCCCCCGGGTCTGTTTTGCAGATGAGGACGGTCCTTAGAGGCAGAGCTGGGGTCCAAACCCTGGTGCTCCCGACTCCAAAGCTCCCAACTGGCAAGCCGTTCTAAAACCTCCCAGCCCCGGGACCTCTGGAGGAAAGGGCTTTCTTTCTCCAGCTCTTGGCAGTGACCTTCAGGGGCGCATTCGCCTTGGGAGTTGACAACTCTCTGGCTGTCCAGCTACTTGGAAATTTGGCTTTCTCGGTGCGGTTGGGCAGTGCCGGGAGCCTGCCCAGGGCAGGGGACCGAACAGGGGCTTCCAGATGGAAGGATGGACGTCGGCCAGAGCCGCAAGCCTGAGGCTGCCGCCCCCGCCCCAACCCAGTGCCCGGGTGGGGCAGGGGGCGCTCAGGTGCGCGTGCGTGTATGTGTGTGTTCTGTGTTCTCTCTTCTGAGGCCGCTTACGATCTGTCTCTCCCACCAACGCCACCTCACCAGGAGCAGTACACGGTAAAGTTCTCTGTCTCTCTCTCTCTCATTTTGTCTCTCGTTCTCCGTGCTCTGGTGCAGCCACGTTGGTTCTGGGCCTCTTTCCATGGCCTCGTGTCCTTGCTGCTGTCCTGTTTTTTGCAGTGACCAGAGCCCCCCCTCGGTCTCTCCCCAGGGAGGGGAGCCCTCAGGGGTCTTGGCAGCTGCTTTCCATTGCAACGCACCATTAGTCTGGTTCTTGGCAGAGATTAGAAGGGACGTGAGGGAGGGGGGCCTCCCCAGGGGCTCCCTTCAGCAAGGCAGACAAGCACGGGGAGGTGATTCCCGAAGGAGTAAGCGTGTCCAGACCCCGAGATGGGAGAAGGGTGGAAACGCCTAACAACCAGGCCTTGGGCTGTAAGAGGAGGAAGTGGCCTCCCAAAGAATATCTACACTCTCAGCAAAGTGGTTCAAAAAGCGGGTGGTTTTCTGTGAGAACGCCTTGATCAAGCCACTCCTGCATGCTCAGGATCCAACCTGCCAGGAACACTCCTCAGTGCCTCCGTAAACAAGATTGTTTCTCAGCCTGGCCAGAGGGCACACAGTGCCTTCTGGGAGAGAGGTCCCCCTGATGGCCGGGGAGTCACTTTCCAAGGAGTGGATCTGCCCACGGGAGTCCTGTTTCCAAATGTCAGGCATTCGGCACTTCAGGATTTTAGCCGGTCCCGCTTACAACCTAGATGCCCCCTTGCTTGATGTTCTAGTACGGAGACTTCTGCTCTTCCCAAAGCAAAAGGCCTGAAAGACACTTGGGGAAGAAATAGCCGTTTCCCCATGCGATCCAAATTGTGTCCCTGTCCTGCTTCAAATTATCTCAGTGGCTCTCTTGACGTGCATCTCGTATTTCAGGGGCACGGCCTTGAGATAACGGTGACTTTGGGTTTCAAAAGGGAAAAACATGTTCCAGCTGAATCCTGGAGCATGGCTGTGCCCCGCAGGGTTAAGTCCAGTTCCCGCTCTTTATTCCCTGAAAAATGAGAGAAAAGAGATCTTTAAAAAAGGCGGGGGGGGGGGGGGGTTGTATCCAGATACACCATGAGAGGGGTCTCTGGGAGTTTTACACCTGACCCACGAGGTAACTCTGGGGAGATGTTTGCTAGGAGACCCTCAAAGAACTCTGATCTGGATCCATTCACGTGTGTCCTGAGATCACACGCCAGGCACACGGCGGGAGCTGGGACAAGAACCAAGATCAAAGGGAAAATGAACCATAGAAGAATAGGTCACAGTTTAAGCCTTTGAGAAGTTCTCTCTCTAAAGCCAGCAGCCAAAGACGAAGCAAAGATGATTCTGAAACAGAAGGAGGGTCTGGTAGAACCCGCAGGCAATCAGGGGAGGCTGTCGGATAAAGGGGCCACTTAACTTGGCTGCGAAGGCTGCACAGTCCTGGGAACGGACAGGTGGCAGAAGGGCCTTTATAGCAGCAGGGACAGTAGGTAAAAACAAACGGAGGCAAAGAGTCTGGCTGGGGCTTGGGGTGTGTAGCAGTCGATGGGAATGCAAAGGCAAGGTAAGTTGGGCTAGGGTTTGAAGAGCCTTGAATGCCGAGCCAAAAGCTTGCAGTTCTAGGCATTCAGATTTCTCCAGAAGGATTCTGAGAAGGAGAGTGACATGGTCATTGGCTTTGAACCACCGTGTGTGGAAAAGGTGGAAGGAGAGGGAGACAGGGAGCGGGTGGGGGGGGGGGGAGGGGAGCTGGGAAATGGGTAGTGGGACTCCAGCACAAGACGATGGCCAGGGACGATGATGGAGAGGTTAGGAGGGTAACCCACTGGGGATGGAGGACAGAAAGCTGAACGGGACCCGGGTTTCTGGCTTGGGCGACTGGCGGGTGGTGAGTTCTATTAACCGCAGGCCTCTGATGGCCGCACCCAATGCCCTCCTTTGGGGGGACCTGAATCATGGTTGGCTGAGGGTATCACAGCCTCTGCAGGGGCTGTACGGCTAGGGCCCCGGTCCAGTAGACCCTGCACTGAACCCCGTAGAAAAGATGGGTTAAGAGACCCTGGAAGAATGAGGCCTGAGACCCTGGCAGAGGTTCAACATCAGCCTCTGACGTCCCGGTTCTTTGCTTTCGCGCGGGCTCAGGGAATATTGAGGGAGGGCCACGTTAACTCGTTCCTGGATCCTGTTGGGAGGGGAGGCAGGGAATCCCGTTCTCCAGCACCAATGAAAGCCCACAGGGGCCACCAGCCGCCCCATGCTGGGTCTGAGGGCCACCCCATGCAGTTACACAGGCCCAGCCAAGTGGTGGAGGGCCCTTAACAAGTCCTGAGACCAGGACCACAGAAGGCCGTCTGCTGGCTACCTCTTGAGCCCAAACACAGCAGGGGTGCTCACCACTCTTCCCCAGCAAGGGCAGGCCAGCGCCAGGCTCACCCCAGACTCCTGGGCCTGAGAGGGCGGGGTCACGTGGAGTTGTGGGCCACCCCCCACCCAGACTGACTTCTGCTCCCTCTTTTCCCCTCTCCGTACCCTAACGTCCCTCCACAGTGGCAACAGCAAAGGAAAGGACATCAACACAATTAAGTCCCTCCGAGTCCTCCGGGTGCTACGACCTCTTAAAACCATCAAGCGGTTGCCAAAGCTCAAGGTGAGATTGGGGCATGTGGGAGGCCCGTCAGGGTTGCTGCCGTGTACAGTTGGGCAGGTTGAGCACTGCTCAAGGACACGACACTGAAAGGGGGTGCTGGTAACAGCACATCCATCGTAGATGGATGTATTTATTATTACAGCTTTCCAGCAGATGGCAGTAAAGTGAGTTGACCTGACAGAACCTGTGTTCTTGTGACAATTTTCCATGAGATGAAGCGTCTTGAGGTCAGGATCCCCTTTCCTAATTCCCACGAAGCTACCGTATGGGTAACAGTAGGGCACAACCCTGATGTGGGAAGCAAGAAACTAGGTTTCTGGCCCCACGTAGCTTTTGACTTTTCAGCTACCGGTTCCAGGTTCGAGTATCTCCTGTTCCACAACAGTGTGAACCAGTATTTCCCAGAGCTTGTCATTCAGGAGGAAAGAAAAGGAAATGAAACCCAGTCATTCAAACGCATCTTTTCAATTGGCGTTCCACCTGAGGACCACCTGTATCCTCTCTTCAGGTTTATTTCATCGATCACTTTTTAAAATTTAAGTGAACGTATTTTAAAAAGAAATTCCGTGTCAATGTTCTCAAGCGGGAAGAGCAGAAAGAACCCAACAGAAGATGAAACTAAACATGTTCCCAAAAGACAAGATACTGTTCTTAAAATCTAGCCTGAGAGGGGTGCCTGGGTGGCTCAGTCGGTTAAGCATCCGACTCTTGATCTCAGCTCAGGTCACACATGATCTCACGGTTCGTGACACGGAGCCCCGCATCGGGCTCTGCGCTGACATTGTGGAGCCTGCTCGGGATTCTTTCTCTCTCCCTCTCTCTGCCCCTCCCCTGCTCTCGCAGGCGCGCTCTCTCAAAATAAATAAGATCCGGCCAAAACGATTGCCTGGAAAGGACTTTGAACACGGGTTGAAAAGCAAAAGTATCAGGGTTAGCTGTTAACAGTAGCAATTAAGCAAGATCTTCTGGCTCGCTCGAAAGGATTGAAGACGTGGAAAGTGATTAAGTTCGTTGCCGTGCGATTCAGCACTATTTAGTGTCGGGCTCCTGCAGGCCCTAAAGAAATGTCCCCTGTCACCAGGACTTTGCACTATCGCTAGCCAATAGGTGGCCGCCCTTTGGACATGAAAGCTTGCTTGCATTAGAAATACGGAGAGGCCCAGCAGTATTCAGTTCTGCGGTTCTTCACCCTCTCCTGGGTCACGGCCCCCTTTAAGAGCCCCCATGAGGGCCACCTGGGTGGCTCAGTCAGCTAAGCGTCCGACTTCGGCTCAGGTCATGATCTCACAATTCGTGGGTTCGAGCCCGGCGTTGGGCTCTGTGCTGACAGCTCGGAGCCCGGAGCCCGCTTCGGATTCTGTGTCTCCCTCGCTCTCTGCCCCTCCCCCGCTCCCACTCTGTCTCTCTCCCTCTGAAAAATAATATTTAATTAATTAATCAAATTAGATAAAACATAAATAAACAAAAGCCCCCAGGAAAGCTATGCACTCTCTCCCTTGGGGAAAGCTGCCGAAGCCAGCCTGTAGTTCCAGTAGGTTCGAGGACCCTTGTCCGCTTGCGGTTAGGACCCGCTGCGGTTGGAAGCAGAACGGGCTGGGAGACATTCCGGGCCTGGACCCCTGCCTTCTTGGGCAGATGGTGAGAGGGCTCCATGTCACCCGGGGCAGGATCTCCGGGGCACCTGAAGTCGGCTCTCACCGGCACAGCGCCCCCTACTGCTCAGCGGTCCAAAGGGAGTGAGAGCGCAGCTCCAGGGGATGGGAAAAGGGGCCACGAGTGAAGCAGGGACACAGAATTAACAGGAAATTCCTTGTCTGCCCGTTCCTCCTGCCCTGAAGAGCTGTGAGCTTGTCCTAGGCTCAGAGAAGCCGCCCGTTTCCCGGCAGTTGAAAACGGCGGGTGTTGGGGGTTGGATGCACGGAAAGCCGGGACTGAGTGCAGCCCCAGTACCTACCTCCCAGAGCCGCGGGCCCTTAAGCGTGACTCGGCGTGGGGCCTGGTCGGTGAAATGGAACGATCGTGGGCTGCTGGAGGCAGCTGACCGGGCGGGCCCCCAGCCCCTCACGCGCTCTCTCTCCCCTCCACGCCCCCCGCCCCCCGCCCCCCGCCCCCCGTCCCCCCAGGCCGTGTTCGACTGCGTGGTGAACTCGCTCAAGAACGTCTTCAACATCCTCATCGTCTACATGCTGTTCATGTTCATCTTCGCCGTGGTGGCCGTGCAGCTGTTCAAGGGGAAGTTCTTCCACTGCACCGACGAATCCAAGGAGTTTGAGAAAGACTGTCGGTGGGTCTGCGCTCTGCTCGGTGCCCCCACCGAGGGGCTGGCGGGGGCGGGGGGGGCGGGGGGGGGGGGCGGCCGGAAGCGCGAGCCACCGGGCTTGGCGACTGGAGTGTTGGGCTCCGGAAGTGAGCCAGGGGCCGCCCGCTGGGGTCTGGAGTAGGGAGGACGAGCGTCGGGGTTGGAGCTCTAGGTAGGAAGCGCCCTAAGCTGGCTGCTTAACTCTTCATTCCGTCGCCACGTGGGATCGACCTGGGGGATATTAACACGCGTCCGCGTCCCCCTGTTTGAAAACCTTTACGGGCAGATGTGTTTCAGAATTCAGAATAGTTTGCAGTTGTTTGAGAAAGACCGTCTACCGCGTGTTCCACGCAGGACGTGACTCCCTCCGCTGGGTCTAAGGCATCCCTGTAATCAAACTTTCTTTTCTTTTTTTTTTTTTTGGCGGGGGGGGGGGGGGTCACGTGACTGTTTGCAGCAAATGGGACGAAAAGCAAGTATAAAGAGCTTCAGGTCCAGGGGGGTCAGGTTTTGTCGCCAAACGAATTAGATCAGAGGTGGACGGACTTTGTCCGCCAAGGGCCAGATGGCGCGTCACTTCTGCCTCTATGGAGTCCATGGTCTCAGCTGCAGCTCCCGTCGTGACACGGGGCGGCCAAGGGCACCTGGGTGGCTCAGTCGATTAAGCGTCCAACTTCAGCTGGGGTCATGATCTCGCGGTTTGTAGGTTCAAGTCCCGCGTCAGGCTCTGTGCTGACAGCTCGGAGCCTGGGGCCTTGTTTCAGATTCTGTGTCTCCCTCTCTCTCTGCCCCTCCCCCACTCACACTCTGTCTCTGTTCCCCCCCCCCGCCCCCCCTTTCTCTCTAAAAAATAAATACACATTAAAAAAATGACACAGAGCAGCCAGACAACACATAAACAAAGGTTCCAATAAAATGTTATTTCTATATTTTTTATTTATTTATTTTTTAGTAATCTCTACACCCAATGTGGGGTTTGAACTCACTCACAGCCCTGAGATCAAGAGTCGCATGCTGTTCCGTCTGGGCCAGCCAGGCTCCCCTAAAATTTTATTTCTAGAAACGAAAACTTGAATGTCGGTGTAAGGTTCATCTGTCACGAATGCAGTCTTTCGATTTGCTTTCAACCACTTGGAAACGTAGAAAACCCTTCCTAGTTTGTGGGCCGTACAGAAACAGGTGCAGATTCGGTCTGCGAGCCATAACGTTCACCCTCTGAGTGAAGAGGAAGATATTTGGTTTTCAGAACTTTCTAGACTTTGGAGTTGTGGGCCAGAACTTGCGGGCCTGGAGTCCCGCCCCGCCCGTCTTTGGGTCATCTTCATGATGGAAATTCTTTTTTAATTTTTTTTATGTGTATTTATTTTTGAGAGACAGAGAGAGAGGGTGGAGGAGGAGTAAAGAGAGGGAGACAGAGGAGCTGAGTGAAGCAGGCTCTGCATTGAGAGCAGAGAGCCCGACGCGGGGCTCAAGCTCATGAACCGCGAGGTCATGAGCTGAGCTGAAGTCAGACGCTTGACTGACTGAGCCACCCGGGCGCCCCCTCGTGGTGGAAATCGCTAAGCCCTTACCGACGGGCCCAGCACATGCTGTCGCCGTGTAAAGTGTTACGGGCAGCCTGTCGTTATCTCGGAGGCTGTTCCCTGACGTTGGAAAGACTCCATTCGGCCACGGGTCTGGGGCTAAGCCTTGTATCGCCGCCCTAAAAAGGAGCAGCCCCCGTCCCCCTCGGCCTGATGGACCCAGAAAAGTTCCTGTCTCTCTCCCTGCTCTCAGCACCCCCCCAAGCCTGAGGCTCCCCCCCCCCGCCCCCCCCCCCGCAGGACTGGAAGTTTTCATGTTGGAAGACAGTGCTGGGTCCTGAGTCAGCTCTCCCGCTGGGAGCAGGGGCCGTGGCCTCATCGGAGGACCTCCAAGGGGGTGCGCACGTCCATCAGAGAGCCGCACGGGGGGCTTCCACTCCCTGGGCTGAGGGATGCCATGTGGGCTGGTGGGCCTCCTCGTCCTCTTACCTCTGGTCACCAAAGATGAGGGTCCCCTTCCTCCGTTGACTAACGGCCCCTATTTTCCGCATCAGCGGCAAGTACCTCCTGTACGAGAAGAACGAGGTGAAGGCCCGGGACAGACAGTGGAAGAAGTACGAGTTCCATTATGACAACGTGCTCTGGGCTCTGTTGACTCTCTTCACCGTGTCCACGGGAGAAGGCTGGCCACAGTAAGAGGCCCACCAGACAGCGCCACGGGGGAGTCGGGGGCCCCCGGGGAGCAGGATGGGGAAGGGTCTGAGAGCCCAGCGCTGAGAAAGGCCTGGACGAGGAGGGGTTTGCTCCCGGCTTCCCGAGGTGGAGACCCCGCTGGGTGCACAGGGGGCCCTGTCACCAGAACAGCAGCCTGCCCGCGTGGCTAGGCTCGTTTGGGGCCGAAATGCAGGCCTCCCTCCGTGCAGTTCGCCGAACCCTCAGAGTCAGGGCCCTGCACCCTCCCAGATGGGGTGCTGTTTCTAATTTGCAGAAAGGCTCCATGGACGCAGGCAGCCACGTCCTCTTAACCCTTTCTGTGCTGGTGAGCACAGATCTCCAAGGACAAGGCCTGGACGTGGCATTTTCCAAGTCCCTTTGACCACGGGACCGTTCCTCACCCGGACAGGGCCAGTCAGGGTTGTGGTGAGGCTGAATTGTGCAAGTCCAGGGCCGGACCCATGCACACGGACGGGGCCAGTGCTAGCCCATACGGCACCTTTGGGCAAATTTTTTAGGAAGCGCTTCCTCAACAGACTTCACTTCCATCTGTCAGAATGTGGTCGGCATGTACCGAATGATTTTGTTCAAATAAGGTACTTCGTGGCCACCTGCCAAAAAGTTGTCCTCATAAATGCACAAATCTATCATGTCTCCAGTACGAATGGCACCCCTGAGGCACAGAGCCCTTGAGCAGTGCACAACCTGTGCAGCTGTTCAGAGCAGCTCTGCAGACACACACTCCCATGTTCATCCCCACTACACCTTCCCAGCACCACCACCTGTGCTTAAATGCCCCCCCCACCCCAGCACACACGCACTTAGGTGTGTGCCTCCATGACTCCCATACACCCTCCCATCCATCCCCACCAGCCTGGTTTCCCATCCCAACTTGGCGAGGCCTTAGTGGGTGAACTTCGACAGGTCACTTTAAACTGCCAAACCTCAGTTTCCTCATTTGCAAAACGGAGCCAGTAATGACCTCCCTGAGAGGGTTGCCAAGGCCATAGATAAAATCATTTCTAGCCCCTGATAGCCCCCGGGACGCGGTGGGAGAGGTAACTGAGAGCGTTGTCCACACTCCCCCCAGACGAAGGAGGAGGGAGCTCTTCTGGCTTCGTAAGATCACCACAGGAGTCGGGGTCGGAAAATAACGACTATTTCCATCTCGTTGCTGTTTTCTTTTAATGTTTCCCTCCGTTCCCGTTGCTTGTCCCGCTTTCCCCCTCCCCCTGCTCCGCGCCTCCCAGGGTCCTCAAGCACTCCGTGGACGCCACCTTTGAGAACCAGGGCCCCAGCCCCGGGTACCGCATGGAGATGTCCATCTTCTACGTCGTCTACTTCGTGGTGTTCCCCTTCTTCTTCGTCAATATCTTCGTGGCCTTGATCATCATCACCTTCCAGGAGCAGGGGGACAAGATGATGGAGGAATACAGCCTGGAGAAAAATGAGGTGCCGCTTCCCAGTTGCCTCCTTCACTTAAAAATTGACAACTCCCGCCCCCCCCATCGCAGGCACACACACAGGCACACGCGTGCGTCCCGAAAACAGCTTCTGGGGGCATCTGGGGAGGGCGCAGCAGCATCCTCCGGGCAGCATTCCGTCTGTAGGACGGCCCTTCATGGGGTTCTCGGAGGAAAACACACCGAAAGAAGGTGTATGTATCAGTCAGTTCAGACGAGGTTATGCCACAGTAACAAGCATGTCCGGAATCTCAGTGCCAGATGCCCACACAGGGATCGATTGATTTCTTGCCCAGCACCGCACGTCCAGGCGGCTCTGGTCCACGTTACCTTTATTCTGGTTGCTCTCCGAGACACTTCAGATCAAGAAGAGATAATGGCAAACCACTGTGCACTTTCGGGGGCGGGGGGGAATCTGTGCCCGGAAGCGACCCTTCCATCCACCCATCCACATCTCACTGGCCAGAGGAAGTCACACATCTGTGTCTGATGTCCGTGGGGTGGCGAAGTGTAATCTCCCCGAGGGCAGGGTGGTGAATATTTGTGAGTGAAACTCCAGTCCTCCCGAGAGAGCGCAGATGTGGCCCTTGGCTCTTCTAGAACCGTCCAAGCTCAGCCAGGTGGAGGACCTGGGAATGCATCCTTCCTCTGCTCTGTTGGCCCCTCACACTGAATGGCCATTATCCCTCCGTCCTTCGAAGGGAAGGAGGAAACGAAGCAAAGAGCTCAGTAGGAAAGAACGGTTAGGTTCGGGTTTGGCCCGCTTGGCAGCTGTGCTGCCTCAGGCAAGTGACTCAGCCTCTCTGAGCCTGCAAAGTAGGGTTGCTGATGGCGTCCCACGTGGGCAGATGACGACTTCTTAGGGAACCGCGGGTGTTGGCAGGAGGAAGCGGGCGTGAAGACCCAACGGGCGTGAGGAATCCTGGCTGGGGGCAGGCTCGGCTGACGTGCCCGAGGGCCGGGGGGGGGGGGGGTGGGGGGTGCCCCGTGTCCAGCCGCCGGCCTCTCTCCCGCAGAGGGCCTGCATCGATTTCGCCATCAGTGCCAAACCGCTGACCCGACACATGCCCCAGAACAAGCAAAGTTTCCAGTATCGCATGTGGCAGTTCGTGGTGTCCCCGCCTTTCGAGTACACCATCATGGCCATGATCGCCCTCAACACCATCGTGCTCATGATGAAGGTGAGCCCCCAGCACCGCCCACACTGCCCACGGCCACCCGTCCCCCCCCCCCCCCAGCAGAGCGGAGCCGCCTGCCGCGAGTCTCCCAGACCGAGCCCCTTCTGACGTCACCTGCGGGGACCTTCCTCCAGGAAGCCCTCCCTGGCCTCCCGCAGCGGCACGAGGCACCCATCTAGCGGTTCTCCCGCGGGCCGTAATGTCGGTGTTGGGTTGCCCGGCCGTCTGCCCCACCGGCCTGTGAGCTCCACAGGGGCCAGGCAAGTCCCGCTCAGCCCTGAATTCCTGGGGTTTGGCACATCCCTGGGCGTGAGGGAACAGGAGGTCCTCAAGAAACGTGCGATGGGTGAAATGAGAAAGGAGGGGCAGGTAAGGACCTTGCAACCCTTGGGGCCGCGGAGTCCCTTCCGGGTGAAAAGCCAGGACCTTGCACCCTGTGGTCTAAAGACCCAAGGGCAGGATTTAAGCCCAACTCCGCTGTTTGACTTAGCATTTAACTTGGCGCCAGGGGCCAGCAACTATCAGGCGTCAGTTTCCCCGTCAATGAAACGAGGACAATAATAACGGCACCTTCCTCCCGACCTCGAGCGGGGGTGAGGATTGAATGAGGAAGTCCAGGCAAAGACACGGGCACATGTCTCGGCACTTTGAAAACACTCGGTCCCTAGGCTGCCAACTTTTGAATTGGCAAAAAAGCAGTGCGTGCGTTTGCTTGAAATGCTTCTCCGCAGGCAAGCTCTTTTCTCTTTCCATCGTTATAATCCTTAAACGGTTCCAAACAGACAGAAAGGAATAGTACAGCACAGCGCTTCTCGAAATGCAGTGCGTTCACGGATCATCTAGGGATCTTGGTAAAATGTGGATTCTCACCCAGCAGATCCGGGGTGGGGCCCCAGGATGCAGCAATCCCCGGGATTGCTGCGGGTCCCTGAATACCCGGTCTCTGTCACCCAGAGGTGCCCATTTGGAACACGCTCTGTGCTGGCTTCATCTGTTCTCTCTCTCTCTCTCTCTCTCTCTCTCTCTCTCTCTTTCTTGTGATTGTCATTGTTGTGAGGTGAAATTCACATAACATAAAATTAACCAGTTCAAGCGCACCTGGGGGGCTCAGTCGGTCAAGCATCTGACTCTTGACCTCAACTCAGGGTTGGGAGTTAAAGCCCCAAGGCGGGCTTCCGAGTCCAGCATGGAGCCTCCTTAAAAAAAAAAAAAAAAAATTTAACCATTTAAAAGTGTGCAATTCAAGGGCAGTTTTGTACAGTCACCACCCTGCGCAACCATCACCTCTCCCTACTTCCAGAACATTTTCATCACCCCCAAAGGAGGACCCGTCCCCGTGAGCAGTCACCGCCCCCCATCCCCCTCCCCCAGCCTCCAGCAACTGCCAGTCTGCGTTCTGTCTCTGTGGATCCATCTATTCTGGACATTTCATCTATTTTTTTAATGATTATTTATTTTGAGAGAGAGAGAGAGAGAGAGAGGGCGCTTGCACACGTGAACAGAGGAGGGGCAGAGAGAGGGAGACAGAGGATCCGAAGCAGGCTCTGCGCTGTGAGCACAGAGCGACCAGGGGCTCGAACCCACACACCCCGAGATCATGACCTGAGCCAAAGTCCAACGCTCAACCAACTGAGCCACCCAGGCGCCCCAATTTCGTCGATTTTTTAAAATTATTTTAATGTTTGTTTATTGTTAATTTTTTTTAACGTTTTTATTTATTTTTGAGATAGAGACAGAGCATGAACGGGGGAGGGGCAGAGAGAGAGGGAGACACAGAATCGGAAGCAGGCTCCAGGCTCCGAGCCGTCAGCACAGAGCCCAACGCGGGGCTCGAACTCATGGACCGCGAGATCATGACCTGAGCCGAAGTCGGACGCTCAACTGACTGAGCCACCCAGGCGCCCCAATGTTTATTTATTTTTGAGAGAGAGACAGAGTGCAAGCAGGGGAGGGGCAGAGAGAGAGGGAGACACAGAATCTGAAACACGTTCCAGTCTCTGAGCTGTCAGTACAGAGCCTGACACGGGGCTCGAACCCACGAACCGTGAGATCGTGACCTGAGCTGAAGTTGGACACTTAACCCGACTGAGCCACCCAGGCGCCCCAATTATTTTAAAGATACCACAATATTTTGACCTTAAATTCTTCGGTATGTATTTCTAATAAATAAGAAAAAAAAAACAAATAAGAAATTTTCCTATATATTCTTTTCTTTTTCCTATATATTCTTATGCTTGACAAGATTTCTCTAAGATACGTATTGAATTGTCCCCAAAGTATCTTTTACAGTATGGGTTGTTCTCTGAGCCAAGATCCAAAGGGCTACACATGGCCTCTGGTTGTTGTCTTTTATTTTTTATTAATTTTTTCATGTTTATTTTTAAGAGAGAGGGAGAAAGACAGAGTACAAATGCGGGGGTGCACAGAGAGAGAGGGAGACACAGGATCCGAAGCAGGCTCCAGGCTCTGAGCTGTCAGCACAGAGCCCGACGGGGGGCTCGAACCCACAAATCATGAGGTACTGACCTGAGTCAAAGTCACATGCTTAACCCACTGAGCCACCCAGGCGCCCCTGTTTGTTGTCTTTTAAATCACTGTCTTCCCCATACCGTTTTTTTTTTTTTTCTTGCCCCATGCTGTTGACTTTTTGAGGAAACCAGCTAAGTTGAATGAAAACTGTCCCACCTCTGGGTGCGTTAGTCTCCTCGTGGGGTATTGTGACTTCTCCCACCTGCCGTGTCTCCTGTAACCTGGTCCTCAGGGCTGAAGGTTATAAATTTGAATATAATTAAATAGTCTGGGCAAGAAGACTTCATAAGGAAGTCTTAGAGTAGCAGTTATCTCTGGGGCAGGTTACTGACTGGGAAAGGGTGCAAGGAAACTTTTGGGGGTGCTGGAAGTGTTCTGGGGGGCAGTCTCATGGGAGTGCACAGCTAAGGATTAAAAAGGGGGGGGCGCTGCGCCTGGGTGGCTCAGTGGGTTAAGCCTCGTACTCTTGGTTTCGGCACAGGTCGTGATCACACGGTTCGTGGATTCAAGCCCCACATCGGGCTCTGCCCTAACAGTGCTTGGGATTCTCTCTCTCCCTCACTCTGTCCCTGCCCTTCCCCTGTTCTTGTGCTGCTGCTCTCTCTCAAAATAAATACATAAAAGATCTGAAAAAAAAAAAAAAAGAAAATCCCGCATTCCATCCGGAGCCGCATCAAGCAGGCAGTCCTGGAATCTGGGGTGCTAAGGTGGGACTCAAGAAAGTGCTTATTTGGATGTGAAAAGATTAGCCCAGCCCAGGAACAGCTGGCCGGGGGGCCTGGGTCACCTCCAACAGCATGTCGGGAAGCCCAGTGTCCAGGTCTCGCCTGCCCCAGGACGGGACAGTCACAGAGCCGCCTCCCCAGCTCCCCCCCCTGCCCGCTGACCCCAACGTCCTTCCTCCTCTCTACTCCAGTTCTACGGGGCCTCGGTTGCTTATGAAAACGCTTTGAGGGTATTCAACATCGTCTTCACCTCCCTCTTCTCTCTGGAATGTCTGCTGAAAGTCATGGCTTTCGGGATTCTGGTAAGTACGGCCTTGGGGCTAGAGCCGTGCATCGGGGATGGTGGGTGATGATCTCCCCAACCCCAGCGGCAGCTTGAGCATCCCTCCAGTGCCCACAGACCCTTGTTAGCCATTCCTGCGCCTGCCAGATAACAGCAAGGAGACCCAGCCCTTGCCAGGCGCATGCACCTGCCGTCATTCCTCAGAGCGATCCAAACTGGGGGGCGGGGGTGGGGGGGCGGCGATTGCCATCCAGTTTAAGGAAACTGAGATCCGGACCGGGCCGAGTCCGTGGTGTCCCAGCCGTTCTAACCACAATCCACAGTCAGGCGTACCTTTTGCGAGGGAGGCAGCACCCAGACGCGCAAATAGACAACCGACGTGAAGTTTTCCAGAATCCAAATCCTGTCTCTGCCTTCGGCACGGGCTCTTCCACTGATGGCGGAGCTTTTCTTTTCTAAATGCAGTTGGTCACCCGCTAGCCTGTCTTCATCTCCGACTAATGCAAGTGGTCTTAACCTGAAGCCCACTGATCCGTGGGTGCAGGGGAAGGGGGGGGCGGGGGGGGGAGGCTATGAACTTAGACGTGAGCAAATCACGTCTCTAGTTTTCACAAGCCGCTAACTGGACGTTAACATTTCCTTCCATCTTGAAGGCAGACCAACCCCTGCAGTGTGACCAGTACTCTCTGTGTCACCGATAAAAATCAGATCTTTCCGTAGCGCATGACAGAGGCAGCAGGTTCCTCCAAATTTTTGTTCGTGTTCAGCCTTGCTTCGGACGCCGGTGACCGTCAAACCTACCGCCAGAAATTATTTCATGTTAATGAAGAAATGCGTTAATCATTAGATCACCGTTTAAAAATAGTTTTTGATAATTGTATTTCGGCGTAACAGGTGCCCTTGCAATCCTGGGTATTTTATTTTATGCATTTACAAAGCTTCCTCTGAGAAGGTCTTCCCAGGAGGCCAGGGAGGTTCACAGCCCCCCCCCCAAAAAAAAAAGCCAAGAAGGCCTGAACTGAACTGATGGGTTGTGTGATGGGACCTTCTAGAAGGTCCCCCGTGAGTGGCCAAGCTCAGACTTAGAACAGGATGCTCCCCTCTTGCCCACCCACTTTGTCCACCTCTCTGAGGAGAGTGGCCCACAGCCTGTGGCCTCGCCAGGCTGTCAGCGAGGTGGAGGCTGGATTCCCAAGGTGCAAAGGGTGTTAGTTTGGACACCAGAGAGGCCTCGATTCAACTCACATCCGGGCTGTGTCACCTCACCTCTCCATCGCGAGGGCTCGTCCTCTGCCTCTTCCTCAGAAGAGCCCTTGCGAACCCCAGTGTGCCTGAAGGCTGAGGGTGAGGGCTGGCATGGAGTGAGCGCCCCATAAATGCCAGGAAGGGTCGCCATGAGGCCTTAAAATTGAATGATCCCCCAGAGCCAGCCCCGGAAGTTCAGGCTCACTTGGTCAGGTGGGAGCCCCAGAATCCATATCTTTTTTTTTTTTTAATTTTTTTTAACATTTATTTATTTTTGAGACAGAGAGAGACAGAGCATGAACGGGGGGAGGGGCAGAGAGAGAGGGAGACACAGAATCGGAAGCAGGCTCCAGGCTCTGAGCCATCCGCCCAGAGCCCGACGCGGGGCTCGAACTCACAGAGTGTGAGATCGTGACCTGAGCTGAAGTCGGACGCTTAACCGACTGAGCCACCCAGGCGCCCCTGAATCCGTATCTTTAATGAGTGCCCCAAGGGGAGTCCAAGATACATCTAGTGTTGAACACCAGGCAGAAAGGGGAGGCACCCCACAGCCAGGGCAAGGGTACTGACTCTGCATTTCGGTCCTGGGGATGCCACCAGGATGGGTCACAGAACACGTATGGGGGGGGCAGCAATCAGGCTCTGGCATGCCCGTATCAGGGTGCAAACCCCTTTCTAGCTGCGTGGCCTCAAGCAAGGCACATGGCCTTTTTCTCCTGTTTCCACATCTACAAAACAGGAGTACCGTGCACCCGGCCTCCCAGGGCGGAGGGGAGCGTGGTGTAGGTTCAGACGCGGGACCTGCCCAGCCCAGTTGTGCTGTACGGTTTTTGTAACCCCCGTCGATCTTCTGGTAAATGAAGCGGCTTAGGGCTCCACCCTCCCCACCCCCGACCATCCCCCAGCGGCCTGCGTGGAGCCGCCCCCTCTGGTTTGGGTGAAGTTCACCATGTGCAGTTTAGGCAATGGGGTGGGAGGGAGGGACCCTTGTCGTCCAGGGGCTAAGACCTATGGCCAGACGCCTAGAAAGTCGCCTTCATTTGGACTCCCCCCAGAAGCACAGCCTGAGATCAGGACTGAGTGCGAGGAATTTATCTGGAAACCCAGGGAACTCAGTGTGGGGGAGAGGAGTGAGGCAGGAGCCAGAAGGCAGCCAGTACAAGCATGTTATGGAGCCAGTTCCACAGTTCCCTTGAGGACCAGCAGGAGGCAGCAGAGAGCGGATACTGCAGCGGCTTTCCACCTGAGGGGAGAGCCGGGGCATTTATCCTCCAAGGCCCATCAGTCATAATCAAGGGCTGCTCCCAGGGGGAGCCGTTTAATTTGCAACCAGAGAAAGACCCTGGGCAGAGCAACCGAAGGTGTGTAGGGGAAATATGAGGGGATATGGGCAGGGCCCCAGCAGCATCTGCCAAAATACCAAAAGTGCCAGTGGAACATGAATTCCTTTTAGATGATTAGGAAACAGCCTCCATTCATTGAGCACCTGCTGTATAACCAAATTCCACCCCCCGGCTTCACATTCATTATCTGATTGCTGTTATACCCCTGTCTTCCAGAAGAGGGCTCCAAGGCCCAACCAGTCCCAACTCCGAGAACCTTTCGTTCCTACGCGCTGAAAATAGTTTGAGCCGGGAAAGCACAGCTCCAAAGCCTGAGTCCTTCTCTGTGAGGCAGAGGGGCTGCCTCAGGGCCAGACGCTCAGGGGAGGAACAGACCAATCAGAAGGGGACCTGCGAGCCCCAAGCTGGTCCCCGCTTTGTGAGGGTGCTGAGAAAGCCTGCGTTAGGTGTGGGTCCCACTGAGCCTGGAGGGGAGGGCTGTCTGTTTGAACCAGACCCTTGGATTCAGGCAGAGGTGCTGCTCGGCGTGGGCTCAAACGGTGTGGAATGTTTTCACAAATACTCCTCTGCGCAAAACCTGTTGGCTGTAACTAGACACAGGCGGCCCCATCCAACCGCAAGGGGACCAGAAAGTGCAGCCTGGCACGTGCCCCGAAGGCGTTTCATGCCCCTGTTACCTTTCCCCTCCTTCAGATTAGGAAGTGGAAGAAATGAGAGGTTAAGTCACTGGCCCACAGCCATACAGCAGGATGGTAACAAAGCTGGGATTCGAACCCACAGTCCAGTGTCTTAGCGAGCAGGTGTGGTCTTGAACACAAACCCTAGACTCGAGCTGAGTTCAGTCCTGACCCTTCACCTCTGTGCTGCTCACCTCAGAAGGTGAGCGGCATCCCCCTCCGAGCTCCCGTCGCCTCGGGTAAAGCGGGTGACAATCCTTTGCTCTGAGGGTCCATGTGAGGATCCCAGTGACATTGTTTATAAACCATCTCGGGTCTCAGGGAGCCCTCAGATATGTCAGAGAGACAGGCAAGCCCAAAGGACAGCCCTCGTGCTCCAGCAGAGCGACACCGGGCCTTGGAGGCGCCCCCTGGGGGCCAGGAGAGCCATGGGGGTCCCAGGGAGGGGGACTCAGAGCAGGTGATATTAAGCAGCCCATACAGCAGCACTTTGCTATTTGAATGACCACGCGTGTTGTGGGCACTCGGGCTGATCAGCAGCCGTGCCCCTAATGCACCCCGGGGCCGGCCGTGGCAGCCGGGCGTGGAGCCCTGTGTTGGCATCTCTGTCTTGTGGGTCCCCATTCTAGAATTATTTTCGTGATGCCTGGAACATCTTCGACTTTGTGACTGTTCTGGGCAGCATCACTGACATCCTCGTGACTGAGTTTGGGGTAAGTTTCCCACCAGCTTCTCTCTGGATAGCTCCCGGCTGGGCGGAGAATGGGTGGCTGGGGGTGGGGGGGAACCTTCCAAAAGCAGCGGTCCCAAAAGCCACACCTGACTCGGGCCAGCACTTGACTGTGACCAAAGAGGGAGAAGCGGGGACCCCAGGGGCAAGGGCAGCCCCTCGGGAGGGCGGCTCAGGGAGACGGGGGGAGCCCAAAGCCACAGCTGTGGGGCCAGCACTGCAGTGTGAACTTTCCTGCATCTCGCCTGTTGACCACTGAATCAATAATATGGATGAGTGCACTGAGATAATTAAAGGATCCCAAGGCTGAGCCCTACCCCCAAACCCCACACAGTGTTGGGGACCCAGAAAGAACCAGCTTCAAGTCCGTTCTGTTTGAACTAACCATCTTCTGGTTCGTGGAAGGAGGTTGAGGAGGGAGCCGTGGCCCTGGAGCCAACAGGGGATCCCACTCCTAGGTCCCCAGGATGTCCACCCTCTTCTGTCCCCAGGCTTGGGAGGCTTGCAGCTTGGGGAGGGGGGCGGTCCCTAGACCTCCGTGGTGGCCCCATAGGCCACATCATCCTTCCCCCCATCTGAGAGACTCAGGGCCCCAGAGCTCCTATCTCAGATACCCTCTTTGGCCATTTTCGAGTAAGCCCAGGCCTGGGAGCCCTCAGGAAACTGGTGGGGAGGGTAGGAAATCCTCATAAGGGGAGCAAAAAGGGCAAAGACTGTTGAAGCCAGGGGTGGGAAGGGATATCAACCTCATCAAAATAGCAGTAAAAATAATGGCCGACTTAGTTGCGTGGCAGGCACAGTGCCAAGCGATTCACGTGGATCAGTTCGTGGTACAGGTCAGGGGGTCAGTAGATAAAAGGATTCCTTTGGGAGGGTTTAACTGAAGGGATTGGAAAGCAGAGACTACTCACAGAGAGGAGGGGAAGAGGGCCGACCAGGATGGGAAAGCGCGGGGCTCCCAGCCACCGTGAGGAGCTGTCACCTGCCCAGGTGCTGAAGCGGGGAGGAAATCTGAGCTGGGGTGGGGAGGGGCCGCCCAGCAGGAGCCGTGGACCTGCGGGGACACAGCCTGTGCCCGAGAGGAAGGCCAGAGCAGGCTCAGGGCATCAGGGGAGAGATACCCAAGCCCATCTCTCCCCCCGCCCTCCATCTCCTGCCAGTGCTTCCCGTTGGCCAAGCCTAGCCAGAAGGGAGCCAGAAGGCCAGGGAGCAGGGGGTGGGGGAGGTGCTCAGAACAAGCAGAGAAAAGTGGAGAATACACGTGGTTGGGCTGTGGCCCCATTTCACAGATGAGGAAGCTAGTGCCCAGTGCTCGGGGAAGCGAGGGACCTGCCCAAGGTCGTGCACGCACCCAGACCTGGTAACTCCTGAGGCTCACCGGTGGCCCTGGGACGGCCCATTAGAGCCCCCAGCAGAAAGGGATCGATGGGCCCATTCTCCCATCCTGGGAGGCCGACGGGACGAAAGAGCTACACAGAAACGGAGGCCACTCTCTGATGTGTCCCCTGAGACCCCCCCTCCCGAGTGGTGTCCTGGCCATACTTCTTTGCCCTGAGCTCCACTGAGCCAGAAATTCTCCCTTCCCTTCGTCCCATCCCTAACACCTTCCTCTAGGGAGGTCAGCGGGGGTATCCCCGACCTGGGCCCCGTGCTCATCTTCTGTCCTGAGTCTCTAAGAGGTCCAGAGCTCCGACTGGCAATCATCCAGCTGAGCACAAGACAGCTTTGAACCAGTACGAGAGGTTGGAAGGGTGGCCCCGCACCCCCCGCAGAGCACGTGGAGGGAGTTGGTTGAAACCTCCAGTGGCCGGGAGTAAGCGGTCCATAGGGCTGGACCCCCGAGGCCCGGGCTCTGGACTGGCAGGACAGGGAAGGGCATCAGGGCTATTCAGTGAGTCGAACAGCCCGCCCCACGAGCTGTTTGACTTTGCCAGCCTACGTCACCTCTGCTCCTGTAGCGTGGGGATAACTGGTGTAATTAACCTCCCTGGGTCCTTGCCAGCTTCACGTTCACACACGCATCCGGTAGGCACTCATTGAGCGCCTGCTGTGTGCCAGGCACTGTTGTAGGTGCTGGAGACCGTGAGCAAAGCCAGACCAGATAAGAACGCCCGCCCCCACAGGGCTGGCATTCTAGGGAAGGAGCTGGCAACCTTTAACACGCGTGAGCGAGCCGCGTGAAGGGTTTGGCACAGAACCTGCCAGGAAATAGATCGTTCACAAATGGCGGCTGTTATTCTTACTGCTACAGCTGTTGCTATTATTACCGGGAGCGTCCTTGGGTCTGCAGTGGGCCTTCCACTGTACTTGGGTTTGCCAGTCACCTCCCCCACCCCAGCCCCCGGGGCCCTGGATCAGAATCATTTGGAGGGGAAGGTGGAGGCTGGGTGTGTGGACCCTTTGAGGATGTTATGCTCCTCCCAACCTGGGCTGAGGGGAGGCCTGCCCTGCGGGGCAAGGAGCCCACAGCCACCCCTTTCTGCCTCCCAGGTAAGCCCGCCAGGTTCAGGCCAGAACCCCGCCAGGCTGAGGCAGGGGGCGCCAGACGCTTGGGAGGGCAGATCCCCCGGGTGGTGCGGGAGGGGGAAGGGCTGGAGGCCCACTGGGCCTCAGCTGCCGCCCCCTAGTGGCCGGGTGACGGGGGTTTGCCCTGCGTGCGATGGTTAATGACTGTTTCTTGTCTTGTCTCTTTTCATGCCTGCTCTTTAAACTGTATATTGGCACAACGCCGTCTGAAAAACTCATCCAATCAAAATGCACTATGAAATTCATTTGTTCATCCATGACATGGTCTGTGTGTTCATACACCAATGACTATCTCCCAACCCACCACCCCCACTCCCCGCCCGGGAACCGAAACCCATTGGTGTTTTGGCACTGGTTACAAATCAACCTAAAAAACGCTGAACACGCCTCCCCAACTGCCCCCGCCCGCCCGCTCCCCCTCCATCTTCAACATCTGCATCTAGAATCCGGTTGGTCTTACTTCTTTCTGAAGTCTAAATGCCTTACATTAACTGTGAACGCATCTTCTCGTACCAGCACGGCACGTCCCGCCCTGGGCTTTCTGGACTTGGGTTGCCTGATGCATCCCGCCCTCCCCCAGCACCCCTACCCCATCTTGTCTGTCCGTCTCCCCAGCCCACCCCCCTCCCTCCTCCTTCCTGCAGTCTCTCTCTCTCTCTCTCTCTCTCTCTCTCTCTCTCTCTCTCTCTCGTTTTTACTGGGCTCTGAGTTGGGGTTTTCTGTGTGGGTTGGTTTGCGTCTTTTGCAAAGCAAAGGGTTTGCTCCAGCAGGACTCATCAGCTGGGTGGGCCTCCCGCCCCATCCCGTACACGCGTCCCTACACGCCGAGCCCCTGCAACACCCAGACATCGCTCCTGTCCCCCTCTGATCAGCTCCATGGGGCCTGGGCCCCGGGAAACTCCAGGCCCGTGGGTGTGACTTTCTAGAGATGTGAATCTCCCAAGTCCAAGGAGGTCGGAGGGCCGGACAGCAGGCAGGCAAACACTCCCAGACAAGGGAAACACGTAAGGGCCAGGACTCGGGCCGGCCAGACGAGACCCTCTCCTGGAGCCCTGGCTTCACGTGCTCACATAACCGCCCCCATACACACAGTCACAGCACAGGTGCCCTCGCCCCTTTCCCACATGCGCCCTCTCTCTCCCTTCCTCTCTTGTTCTTGTGCTCCTCCTCTCTCTCCTCTGCCCACGACACACACACACACACACACACACACACGCACACCTGTCCCTCCCTGTTACATCCATCCAGCCTGCCCCCCGCATGCCCTGTCACAGCACACTCCATCTCCACCTCTGTCACCTCACGGATTCGGCTCCTTGCTCACTTCTCATTCTGGTACCTTCCATCTGCCTCCGCCCCACGCCCGCCACCTCAGAGCCCCGTTGAAGGACTCCCGGAACGGCATCTCTGCGCCAGGACCCCTCCCCACCCCCAACCAGTACCACATGCAGTCATCCGCCAAACAAACGTTGAAGGATTGCAAATTGGGTGCCCCAAGTGGAGTTCCGGGCTGAAGCGGGTGGGAAAGCTGGGCATTGGTCGAATAGGCACTCAGAGCCACCTGAAGTTATAACTGGGTCCGGAGCTAAAGAATGAGCAGTGTTAACAAGGCAAAAGAGCGGGGGGAAGGGCATTTGAGGCCCAGAACAGCACGGGCAAAGGCCCTGTGTCAAGAGGAATCATGCAGGGGTCGGGGTCTGCAAGTTGAGGGGGTGTGGCTGGAGCAAAGAGAGGGAAGGAAGGCTGACCCAGGGAAAGTGAAGAGGGCGGAAGGGGATAAGCCCCTGGGGCCTAGCGGAAGCCGGGGAGCATTTAGAGCAGGGGTAGCATTGGAAGTGTGATTAGACAGGATGGCGAGGCTGGGAGGCAGCAGCCGGTGGCCGGGGCGGCGGGGTGGGGGTGGGGGTGGGGGGCGGTAGGGGAGGTGCTGGGCCGCAAGGGGGAATCCCCAGCGAGAAGGGACTGGCCATCTGAGCAGGGGCTTCTCCGGGACCCAGGGATGGGTTGGGTCTGGACTGGGGGAGGAAGGTACCTGGAGAGATCGGAGTCTGGCTTGAACTGGGAGATAGAATCTAGGGAATGCCAGAAGAGGAGCAGGTTAGGAGAAGAGAACAGGTGTAGAGCACAGCCGTGGCGGGTCTGAGGTCCCTTTAAGAGCACCCTGGAAGAAGTCAGGCCAGGCGAGTGGTTATGGGGTCTGGAGCTCAGAGGCAAAGTCTGCTGAGATGGGGGCTGCCGGGGGCAGGATTTCTCTGGAGCCCTCAGGTGGCTGGTTCCCATGTCTTTCTGAGCTCTCGCGCCCCTGAGCACCACAAGCCTTCCGGGGCCTGCATCCCACCCCAATCGCCCTTGAACCAGGAAGCACAGGGCAGCCTTGAAGGACAGCATAGCTGCTCCTTCGGGGCTTGTGGATGGAAAAGCGGGAGCTAGGAAGAGGGAAGTCGCCAGTTCTGCGAGCACTTGAAGGACTCGATGCAGAACCAAGAAGAGATGGAGGGCAGATGAGTTCCTTCCCCTACCCTGTCACCGGGACCTCTGTCATCTCCACCCCCTACCTCCCCCATGTGTCTCCTCCCTCAGCTCCAAGAAGGGCAGCATGTTCTCTGCACGCGTCTCCCTGCAACACCCCCTTGCTTCTCCCGCATGGTGACAGGCTCCCCCCTGCTCTACCCTGAGCCCCCGGAGGCTGCTCCAGGGCCCGCCTGCTTTTGCATGCTGGGCAGAGTCCCCATGTTATGACCCGCCCCGTGAAGGGATGGCTTGTACTCTGGGGATGGTCGGGAGGGGCTGGGGACACCTGGGCCATCGGCCCCGTCCCCAGGTAGAGCTGGGTGGCCAGGCAGGGCTGGGTGTCAGGTCAGCTGGCCACCGGGGGTGACCCTCAGCTGAGCTGGGTGTGGGAGCGTATTCGAGGCCCTTGGGACATTCTCACGGTGGTTGGGCCCAGTATGGTCAAGGTAGGATCTCCCAGCCCCCACCCCTGTCCTAGAGGCCTAAGGACCAACTGATGTGTCCCCAGAGGCATCCTAGACTTGGCCAGCAAATCCAGAGGCCTCTTGGAGCCCCAGAAATTTCTCGGACCCCCATCCCTGCCTCTCAGCTCCCAGGCCCGGAGCTAGGGCAAGATACAGTAACTGGGAAGGATCCTGGAGGATCCTGGAGGGCACGTGTGGCCTGTTTCAGGGGGCCAGCCACATCTGAGCCCCAGCTAACTTTTGCCAACCCGGAAGCAGGTCCAGGGTTGCCAGCAAGTCAGATTTGGGGGAGAAGTCAGACTTTTAAACACTGGCAACTATTTTTCATCGAAACAAAACAAGCTGCCGAGGCCCGACAAGACAGCTCCGTCAGCCAGATGTGGTCCATTTGTGACTTTGAGCTTCCTGCCCCCCACCCAGTGGCGACCCTGAGGCCCCAGCAGGCACGCCCCCCCCCCCCCCCGGGGCGGCCAGCCAGCGCCCCGTCTCGGCCTGGTCTCTTCGCTCCCCTCCTAGTTGGCTGCCCCCTTCCCTGGGAAGTTCTCCCGGTGGCTGGGCGGGAGGAGGGAGAGGCAGTGACTAGACAGGGGGCCCGTGAGCTGAGGCAGGGTCCACCCAGGGAGGTCCTGGGGGCAGGGACGGCCCCACCTCCAGCCCCGGCCCCTCGGTGGGCCTGGGCTGTTTGCCAGCTCACCCACCCACGGGCGCTGCGTACTTCCTGCTTCCCGCAGGCCTGGTCCCGAGCTACTCCACCCAGCCCCAGAAGCTGAGAAGCCATCCCTGAGAGGGGGGAAAAGGGCCCCAAATGCATCTTCTCGACTCAGCGGGCAGCGAGGACTCGCCCTGCAGCCGACCAGCCCCAGCTCCCTCCCGTCCTCCCCATTCCCGCTCGCCAAGGGGGTAAGAAAAGATGCTCTTTTGCTTCTCCGATTGGCTCAAGCCGCTGCTCCTCTTGGCCGTGGGGTGAGGTCAGGGCGGGCAGGAGCGGGTGGGCAGCTCTACAGGGCAGGGCAGGGCAGGTGCCCGTTGAGTCCCACGACAGATGCATTTCTGGCCCGGAGCGTAACATGCCCTGGGAACCCGCACATGTCCGCCAGGCCTGAGCGTGCTGGCTACCCCCACCCCGCCCTGGTGTTTGTGCATCGTACACGTGTGATGGATTCGGCAACTTGACCCGCTTGTGTCCTATCGTCTCAGTGCATTTGGTTGTTGGGAGAAACAAAAACCATCTCGATTTTTTTCCTGATTGGATGATTCGGATATATTTTCTTTTCCTTGTTCTTTTGTTATTTCTTCCCCACCCCCACCCCACCCGGTTCCTTTCTCTTCCTTCCTTTTTCTTTCCTTTTCCCCATTGCGGGTGGGGCTGGCCGGGAGGGTTTATGCTTTTGAGTTGCCTCTTCCTTCCTCCCACCCTATCCCCCCCCCCACCACCACCTCCCAAACTTTGTTCCCTTTTCGACGTTTTTTCCTCCACACCATTGCATTAAGTAGTGCTTTCTCTCCCTCCTTATTTGGGGTCTGGCTTGCTTTTCCTGTTGGTTGGCTTCATGTAGGGGCCTCTGTGAGTGGTGACGGCTCTGAGCCCCTGGGGGTGGGTGGATGGTCACCCTGTTTCTCTCCATCTCCCCAGAATAACTTCATCAACTTGAGTTTCCTCCGCCTCTTCCGAGCTGCCCGGCTCATCAAACTCCTCCGACAGGGTTACACCATCCGAATTCTTCTCTGGACCTTTGTGCAGTCCTTCAAGGTGAGCCCCTGAAGCCAGCCTGGGGCTGAGAAGATCATACCCCCCATCCCTGCTCTGGCTGAGAGTACAAATCGGGTGGAAATGCGTGTGTGGTGTACTTTGTTGAGAGTCTGTTTCTCTAGGCTGCCTGCTCCTGGGGCGGCTGGAGAGCTCCAAGGGGAATCCCCCTGATACCCTGCCACCATGGCCTCAAAGAGGCCCACCAAAGGGGACCAGCCCTGGCACCACTCTGGCACAGCCTGGGACCGCCCAACCCTGTGGGGTGGCTCTCTGGGACAAGGGAGGGAAATGGTGTGGCCGAGAGGCGACCCCCCCCTGCCCGCACTCTCCTTCATTGCCTTCCTTCCCACCAGGCCTTGCCTTATGTCTGTCTGCTGATCGCCATGCTTTTCTTTATCTACGCCATCATCGGGATGCAGGTGAGTGCCCACCCCTAATGTTCCCAGAGCCCTCCCTGGGACGGCCACCGTCCTCAGGCCGGGCGGGTCAGGGGGACCCAGTTTGGAGAGACCGCCATGGCGATTGAGTGGGGTTTCCCTGGAGCCGTTGAGGGCATGGCTGCCCCCGGTCATCACGCTCCGATTCCCCAGGTGTTTGGCAACATCGGCATCGACGTGGAGGATGAGGACAGTGATGAGGATGAGTTCCAAATCACTGAGCACAATAACTTTCGGACCTTCTTCCAGGCCCTCATGCTTCTCTTCAGGTGAGAGAGGGGACGCGCTTTCAGCCTCTGCTTCTGGTGGGGGCGTGCCCTCTTCCTCCTCTTCCTGTAGGGGGCGTGTCCTCTTCTGTTCCAGTGAGGGTTGCGGGGGGGGGGGGGGGGGGGGGCCGTGGGGGGGGAGTGGTGGCGGCAGGGACACTGGCTGGGCAGAAGCTGAAGGCCCAGGGACACAAGTGCAGAAGGCATTTTCAGACATTACCTCACTGAATCCTGACCATCCTGTGAGGTGGGGATTCTCGGCAATCCCATCCGACAGGTAAGGAAATTGAGGCTTATAGACCCTGAGGCTTGATTCTTAATCCTGGCTGCACATTAGAGTTCTTTCATTTACTCATCAGAGATTTACTGAGCACCTACTCTGTGCCAGGCATTGCAGAAGGGCCTGGCAACAAAGCAGAAAGAGATAGTCTGTGCCATCCGGATGCTTCTATTCCCATGGGGGAGAAAGGCAATCAGTGAGCTAATGATGGAGAGTGCTAGAAGGGGATAAAAAAGGTTAAGAGGGAAGTGGGCGCAAAAGAACAAATAGTGAGTGATTCTACTTATAGGAGGTGCCTAGAAAGGGCAAATTCACAGAGAGGAAACAGACCAGATATTGCCAGGGGCTCCACAACTGGACAGTGGAGAGCTAATGTTTAACGGATACAAGTTCCCAGTTTGGGAGAGATGAAGATTCCAGACGTGGACAGTGGTGATGGGTGCACAGCATTGTGAATGTACTGAACGCCACTGAACTATACCTTTATTAATAGCTAAAATGATCAATTTTATGTTATACATATTTGGGTACAATAAAAAAAGTTCTAATTTAGCAACAACTAAAGGAGCGGAGGCTGGTAGGTCACGCCTCCCTGGAGGCAGGTGACACGTGGAAGAAATAGCTGACAGAGGAAGCCGTGTGGATATCTGAGGAAGGGCAATCCAGGAAGAAGGTATAGCAAGTGCAAAGGCCCTGAGGCAGGAACGCGGCTGCCATGTTTGGGGACAGCAAGGATCCCAGTGTGCCTGGAACAGAGAGACCTAGGGAGAAGGTAGGAAGAGGTGACTACTGCCTGGAGGGACAGGAGCTCTTAAAACATACCTACATCCCCAGGCCCCACCCCAAACCAATTGAAACGAAGTCTGTGGGAGTGGGGCTTTGGTGCCAGCATTGTTGAAAGGCTCCCCGTGAACTTTAATGCACAGCCAAAGGATGAGAATCACCTCTGTTAGTTCCCGGAGAAAAAAGGTGCTTTACCTTGGACTTGAACTCACGCCAGTCCAACCCAGAGCCCAGTGCTCGGCCTCCCTGGGGGGGTATTAGTGTCCAGAACTGGGTGCCCAGGTCCCTGATGCCCCCTCTCTGTTCTCAGGAGTGCCACCGGGGAGGCTTGGCACAACATCATGCTTTCCTGCCTCAGTGGGAAGCCGTGTGATAAGAACTCTGGCATCCTGACTCCCGAGTGTGGCAATGAATTTGCTTACTTCTACTTCGTTTCCTTCATCTTCCTGTGCTCGTTTCTGGTGAGTCTGTGGACATGTGAGGGTGGGCTTCCTCACCTGGCTCCCACTCAGGGGCACGGGTTTCTCTAGAACATGGCTGTGCGGCAGATTTGCTCCCTCCGAAGCGTCTCTGAGCCCGCTGGGGATTAGGTTAACCGGGGTTTCTCGACGTCAGCACTGTTGACACTTGGGGCTGGCTCACTCTCTGTCCTGTGTGCTGCGGGGTCTTTAGCAGCATCCCTGGTCTCCACCCCAGTCTCCTGCCAGCTGTTGATCAGCAAATGTGCCTTCAGATATTGACAGTGTTCCCAGGGATAGAGGGGAAGGGCAGAATCTCCCCCACCCGAGAACTGCTGGGTTATACCGAGGGAAAGCCTAGTGGTGCTGAGAGCTGGTCCCCCCGCCAGTCTAGTTACACAGGATGCTAGTTATGTTCTCCCCTCTCCCTGGAGCAGTGAGAAGAACAGAAACCATCTAGGTATTAGGTGTCTTCAGTGGAGGAGATTTAATACAGGGATTGGCTACATGGGGTTGAAAGAGAAATAGAAAACCCCGAAGCCACCAAGAATTACTGGCTGTGGGAGGCAAGGGCTGGGGAATTAAAAGGAAAAGAAGGTGTACTGACCCACCCCGCTGCCCCTGGCACCGCTGAGGGGGTGCCAGCACCGTGGTTGTCCGTTGCCCCTAGACCGTTGCAGACGGTGATGGTTTCCTGCGGCTGCTGTGAAAAAGGACCACAAACTGGGTGGCAACAAAGATTGATCCTCCCACAGTTCTGGAGGCTAAAACCGATCAAGGCGTTGGCAGGGCCCTGCCCCTTCCAAAGACTCTAGGGGAGAATCCTTCCCGGCCTCTTCTAGCTTCTGGTGGCCCCACGCGGTCCTTGGCGTGTGGCCACATCCCTCCAGTCTCTGCCTCTGCCTTCGCATGGCCTCTCCCCTGTGCGTGTGCGTCCAGATTTCTCTCTTTTGGGGGACAGAAGTCAGATGGGATCAAGGGCCCGCCCTGATCCCGTATGACCTGTTCCTAACTTGATGACATCGCAAAAACCCTTTTCCCAAATAAGATTACACTCACAGCTCCCAGGGGTTAGGATTTGAACATGCCTTTTGAGGGGGACACAATTCAACCCACAATATAGGAAAAGGAGTCCCTTCTCCTGTCCTTCCCGGTCTGGTTTCCTGACCGTGGCTCCCACTGGCAGGGTATAAGAAGCCAGCTGCTGAGGGAGTGTAGACGTGTGCAGACCCCAGCCAGACGCCAGCGTCTGTCAGCAGAAGCCCAGCACCCTCTCCCTCTTCACACCAGTGGCCTCACACGGAGAGATTTGCAGCCTCTATCTCCCAGCATCTACAGCTGCTGACCCGGAGGGTCCGTTGTCCAGTTCCAAATTCCCGGAAGAGTCTGAAAGGGCCAGCCCAGTCTCTGGTCAAATGGCCACCCTTGTCCAAGCAGCTATGGGTACATGTGGGGACAAGATCTTATAATACAGCCCATCTCGGAAGGGCAGGCCCCTAGAGGACATCTACACTTGACCATCAGCCCCCCAAGGGCAGGGATTTCTTTTTTGTTCGCTGCCACATCCCCAGCACCTAGGACAGCAACTGGTGCACAGCAGGTGCTCAATCGATATCACGAAGCTGAGTTAAAAATTGAGTGACTCAAGTGAAGGACAGCGAGGATTATGGGTTATTTGTTAAGCACCTACTATGTTTACGTCTCAACATTTGTTTAACACCTACTACATGCCAGGCACCGGGGTACAAGGGCAGAACGTGGTTCTCTCAGTCTGCAGGGGTGATAGGCAGACAGGTCGGCAGGCAACAGCAGTGTGGTCTGATATGTGCTGTGATGGAGGCGCTAGAACCCGTTTCAATCAAATTGGTTGCAAGCCGCAGAAATTCAACTGAAGTAAGCAGCATATACAGTTCACCAACTTGTGTAACTGAACGGTCAGGCGAGGCTGGAGCCAGACAAGCGGACTCCATCCTCTTTGCTCTTCTCCACACTGGCTCCATGCTCAGACTTTCTCCTTGTGGAGGCAAAATGGCGGCCGGAGCGTCAGCACAAATCCCAGGGAAGGCTCTCATTGGCCACCTTGGGTCACGTGCCGCCGCCCCCCCCCCCAACCAATCACAGATCTGGGTTACATGACTGCTGCCTGTGGAGCCATAAAGTGGGGATCGGCCACGCCCAGCTACAGCCTCTTAAGTATAAAGGAGGGAGTTCCCCCAGATGCTGCTACCCATAGAGAGACAGATCGTGATGTTCCCTAAAGGAGCAACATTTGCAAAGACTTAGAGGCAAGATGATGCAAGACCCCCACGTGCTAAGGGCTAAAAGAATATGTGAGAAGGTGCCACCGGATGCAGACGGGGGCAGGAAAATTCACCCATTCATCCATCCATCCATCCATCCATCCACCCAAGAAATATTTGCTTACTGTGTGCTGGGACTGGGAATACAGCCCGCAAGAAGCACTCGCTTTGGCCTTGTTGGGGGCCAGGTGTGGGAAGATTTGGGGCCATGGCGGTCCCTTGGGGTTGGCCCCCATTTCACATAGCCTCTCCCCCCTCTCTCTCCAACTCTCTTTGTCCATCATCGTGGGTCTTTGTCTCTTTGTATTTCTCTCTGTCTCCACCTCTGTCTCTCTCTGTCCCGTCTCCATATTGCCATCTGTTTCTGGACTCCTTGTGTGAGTCTGTGTCTTTCCTCTCTAACCCCTCCCCCCCATCTTTCTCTTTCTCCGTCTCCCTTTCCCCATCTCACCTCTCTCCCTCTCTCTCTCTCATCTCTCTCTCTCTCTCTGGGCCTCTGTGTCTGTGTGTTTGGGTCTGTCTCGCTCTCCCCCACTCCTTCTTGGCCCCCGGGGTCCCCACAGATGCTGAACCTCTTTGTCGCTGTCATCATGGACAACTTTGAGTACCTCACCCGAGATTCCTCCATCCTGGGCCCCCACCACCTGGATGAGTACGTGCGTGTCTGGGCCGAGTACGACCCCGCAGCGTGGTAAGGAGTCACCCAAGTCCTTCAGCCACATTGCCCGCCTTTCTCTGGCACCAAAGCACCCTAGGCTAGGCCAGGGCCCAGACTTTGGGGCACTGGGTCCCTAGGGAGCTCACCAGGACCTCAGAGGGGTCAGCCTGGAGGAAAGAGATGAGATTCAGTGCCCTCCCACACTACAGGTGAATTGGTCGGGTACACCCCTGCCCGAGGCCCAGGCTTTCTGGGAGATGAGGAAAGGGATCGAGCATTGAGGATTTTGAGAATTTTGCCTCCCGTGAATCTCCCCTGCCCCTGCCTGAGAGGCCTCCGGATGATGAGGACAAGCAAGCCAGGGAGGAAGCCAGAGGCCTCTCAGCCTCTGCTCTACTGGGAGCTGTGGGAAAGGGGCAGGCCTGGCTCCCTGGGCAGATGGGCTTGGGCGTGAGTTTGGAGTCGTGCTGGTACAAGTGATCACACAAATCACGGTCGCAAGGGGCGCGAGCTCTCCTACTCTTAGGCACCCGAGTGCTCCCTCCTGACTGACAGGTGCATGCATGGAACAGCGTGACGCCTTGCGGGACGCTCAGAGGAGCAATCCTGAACCTCAGAACCCACCCACCGCTAACTGGGGAGTCTAGTTCAGGCTGGGCTTGGGGCCTGAGAAGGCGTTAATGGGGCCCCTCAGCAGTGTGGGTGCTGGAGGGGAGGCCTCAGGAGAAGGTGGGGAGGAGTAGGGAGGAGTCCATCTTTGCCCTTCCTGCAGCCCCAGACAAGCCCTCCGTGAGACCGAGGGCCTGGGGTGAGCCACGGGTCTGGGGCTTGACTTTTGGCTGGTTCCTAACTCTTCGTCTTTTGATTTTAGGTCACAGCAGTTGGATGCTGTCCCCTTGTCCTCTCTTCCACGAGCTCCCCCTCCCCCCAGTGTAGCCCATGTAACTTGTGGAGAAGGGAGACACAGAGAGAACCCCGGGGGGAGGGCCCCCCCCCACCACCAGCCCAGAAATGTCGCACACCCCAACCGAAACCCTCTGCCCCGGGTCTGCGAGTGTTCAAGCCAAGGGGTCCCCAACCCCTGGCATCATGACCTCGCCGTGTGCGCGGGGGACAGCCTGACCCCTACCTCCACTAACCCCTGTCTTCTCCTTTCAGCGGTCGGATTCATTATAAGGATATGTACAGTTTATTGCGCGTGATATCTCCCCCTCTCGGCTTAGGCAAGAAATGTCCTCATAGGGTTGCTTGCAAGGTTTGATTTCCACTAAAACCTGCTAGCATCCATGGAATGAGTGTGGCTTGGGGTTCTTCAATATATATATTTCATATATATATATATATATCTAAAAAACAGAGCCATCTCTCTTTCTTGCATTAAACTAGAAAATTCTTAGCCAACAGAATGCAGTCACGTAGACTCGATGAAGCATGGAACATATCTCTCCGTTCCCTTCAGCCATTTCTGCTTGCTGTTAGCTGAAGCTGCCCATCCCAGGGTCTCAACGGCACCCCAAATCAGACACATCCGGGGGGGTCGGAAGTGTGCATTGACCCCCCCCCATCAACCTCCACTCTCTCCCCCCTCCACCTTTCGCCTCCCAAAGCCCCCAGCCCTCCTCCCGCCGCCCCAGCGCCCCCCTCCCCATCTAGGCCCCCTCAGAGACCAGCCTCAGCCAAACCAGAGAACTTTCACCCGATTTTTAAAATAACGCTGAGCCAAAGCGTTGTTCCAGGCGCTCCAAAACGAGAACTGCCCCCTCTCCTCCACGCCCCACCAGAACCATAGCTCAGAGTCAAAACTGAATCTGACTTTTCTCTTTTCTCTTTCTCTCTCCCTGCTCGTGAGCAGTGAAATAATCTTTTTTTTTTAATTCCCTCCTCTTCCATTTTTTTTTTCTCCTGTTTTCCCTTGATTTGAAATACCTATTTTATTGTTCTCTGCATCTTTCTCTCTCTATTTTTTCGGCTCGTGTGGCTTTTTTGTTTGTTTGGGTTTTGGGTTTTTTTTGTTTTTTTTTTTTGTTTGTTTTTTGGTTTGGTTCCTGCTTTTGTTTGTTTTTCTTTTTTTTTTTGTTTTTGGTTTTGTTTTTTTGGGTTTGTTTTTTTTTTTCGGTTTCTTCCTCTCCACCCCCCCCCCCCACCCCACCCCTCCCTTTGGTTCTCCGTTCCCACCCCGTTTTGTTTTCGGTGCTGCTAGGGGCCGCATGCCTTACCCGGACATGTATCAGATGCTGAGACACATGTCTCCGCCCCTGGGTCTGGGGAAGAAGTGTCCGGCCAGAGTGGCTTACAAGGTAGTCTACCCTTGCCGACCACTAGCGTCGGGCACTGGGGATTTTCCAGTGCTGACCAGGAACGACCAGCCAAGTTTCTTCTTCCCGAGTTACTCTTCTTCTCCTTTTTTTCCTTTTCTTTTTCTTTTTTTCTCCCCCTTTCCTCCTCGAGTAAATGGATCATGACCGTCCCTTTGACTCTAAGCAGCACACTGTGTCCGTCTTTTCTGATGAGTGTGGTTTGGTGTTTTGAGACTCCATTATGGCCGACACGCCGGGGGGGAGGGGGAGGGGAGCCCCCCCGGTCCCCTCGCACCTGGTCCCCTGGGAACCAAATTGGACACAAACATGCTTCGGAGGGAACACCGCCTCGCCTCCTTTCTGCCCGCCCAGAGCGGCCCCCCCACGCCCAGGCCGGGGCAGGTGCCTCGCAGCAGGGGGCTTTGGCCCCCACAAGGCGAGGCCCTGCCCCCCCCCCATCTTTTGTATCTCGAGCCCCCAGGTCCAGCAGCAACCCCCCCCCCCCACCATGTACACCTGACGCTGATCTCTGACCTAGGGCCTTGGGGGATTCAAGACCTCCCGAGGAGTACCCAGAGCCTCTCCTCCCTCCACCTCTCCCTCCCCCCCCAAATTGCTTCCCAAGCCCCCATCCCTATGCCACCCATCCTCCCCTAGACACCCCAACATGCCTCTCCATTGTTCCAGAGTGGGCAGGCAGGCCGCAGCTGGACCCCTGGACCGTGGCACCCTGATGCGGGCCATGCACGCTGCCTTGGCGGGGGCCTGGGGCGGGCAGGCACCATGGCCGATTGGGGGATGGTGCATGCTGGCTGAGGGAGCAAGGGTCCCGCCGCCAGGCGGCTGGGCCGGGCCGCCCCTCCGGACCCCTGTCCCGGAATCTCCCTTGGCACCCACGGACAGATGCTCTGTTCCCTCCAGCTCATCCACGAGAAGTTCAGGGATGACCTTTAAAATTGCCTCCCGCCTCCCGGAAAATGACCCCGTCATCCTGCTCTCCCATCTACCCCGGCCCACCTTATGTCCCTCCCCTTCTGTTAGTGCCACCCCTTCCTGCCTCTCTAGCCGTCTCACTGCAGCCTCATCCCTCCTCCTCCTCCTCCTCCTCCTCCTCCTCCTCCTTCCCGATCAAGGCTGGAAAGGGGCTGCCCCCTGCCCCCCGCGCCTCTCCCTCCTCTCGCTTTCCTTTTGTCCCTTCTCTTGGTGTTTAGCTGTGTGCATGTGTGTATGAGAGAGAGAGAGAGAGAGACAGTCCCCTTGGCTTCCTGGGCTCTGTGCAGGGCCACCAGGAGTCCATAAGGCACCTTTGTGCAACTCTGAAAAGGACACCCTTTCCACAGAACATTTGGTCTGTTGGAAAATGGTTGTAATCCACCCCTGTGGTAAGAACAGGAAACTTCTCTGTCATCGCCTGAGAAGTTGCCATTCAAACACACAAATGCGTGACTTCTCAGTCGGTGAGCCTTTTGTGCAGTGCACAACCTGCAGTTGTGTGTGTTTCTGTGTCTACCACCTCCCTCCCCACCTCCCCGCCCCAGTCCCTCTCGTGTGTCCTGTTCTGGGTTTGCCAGCCCTCTCCCCGTCTCCAGCTCTGTGTTTCCCGCTGACCTGCGTCTGAATCCCCCCCCCCCCGCCCTCCCCGCACCGTGAACACCTAATCCACCCTCAACCCCCATTTCCATGCCACCTCAGCCTGGGCTGGTGCCCACCGGTCCAGCATCCTCTCCTATATCACCAAGCACGGGGGACAGAGCCCCTGCTTGGGACATGGGGAGTCTTTTCTTCCCCAGGCCGCGGGAACGCCCCCTCACCCCTTCCCCTTGCCATCACACAGAGCCAAGATCCGGACATGCCCCTGAGATACACTTTCCACGGAGCTATGAATGAGTCTCGAGATTCCGTCTGCATGCGCGCCCCTGTCTGCCGTTCTGTGTGTCTGTGCCTCGCTGCATGTCCGCGAGGGGCCGCCCCGTCCGCGGGGGGGCCGCCTGCCTGCCGCTTCTCAGAGGAATGATGTGGTCTGTGCCCATCTGGTCCGGTCTGGGCCGAGCCGGGGCGGGGGGGGGGGGGGGAGGAGGAGGTGGGGAGCCGGCGGCCCCCCCGGCGGCTGTGGCCGTGGACCCCTGTGCCTGGCTGCTGCACGTCCGGCTTGCTCTCTTCTTTGGGGTCGGAACGGAACGGAGTCATCCAGAAGAACTCTGGGGCAGGGCGGGGGTGGGGGGGGGCAGGGGGGGTCTGGGCCAACCTGGGGGCATGCCAGCTCTCGCGTCCGGCGTGCGGGAGAGGGAAGGGCAGGGGCTCCTGGTGTAGCCGAGCCCCAGAGCCCTCCCCACGAGCCACAAAGGGGAATCCGTAAACGGAGCCCTGGAGACAGGTAGCCTGAGGGTGGGGTCGCCTCAGCCACTGCCTTCAGAGTTCTTCCTGGGGCTCCCCAGGTAGTGTGGGTCTGGCTCACGGGGGACCGGGAGGGGTACCCGGGAATGACTGCCCTTGCCTTTGGTCTTCTGTAGAGGCTCCTTCGCATGGATCTGCCCGTGGCCGATGACAACACCGTCCACTTCAATTCCACCCTCATGGCCCTGATCCGCACAGCCTTGGACATCAAGATCGCCAAGGGTAAGGGCAGGGACGGGAGCAGGGAGGTGGGACCGGATGGAATTGGGGCCTGGAAGGGGAGAGCAGCGGACAGCCGGGGATCCCACTCCCCGCCTGAAACCAGAGGAGCCACTGGCCCGTCCCGGTCTGCCCTCACTCACCCACTCAGCCGGCAAACGTCTCGTGCACGCTTCCTGTGTGCCGGCCAGTGCTATATGTGTGTGTGGGGGGGGGGGGGAGGGGGGGACGTGGCAGTTCACACTTCCAGTGGGAGAGGCTTCCCTAAGGAGGTTCTGAAGGAGTCATGTGGACACGTGGGGAGAAAGTGCCCCAGCAGGTGCCAAGGCCCTGAGGTAGGAGGCCACCCGTGGCCGTGCTGAACTGCCTTGCCCTCTGAGCGAGGGGGGTGCCTGCAGCCTCCAAAGCAGAGGAGGCACCTGACCTAACTCACACTTGAACAGGCTCCCTCTGGCCGCGGGGCAGAACGGACCGGGAGGAGGTCAGCGTGGAGGCCCACTGACCCAAAAATGATCCCAGTGAAAGCAGGATGGCTGCCTAGACTCGGGGGGTGTGGAGTGTTCAGAGTCCAGCCGTGTCCTGGGAGCTGGCCCACGCCATGGCCGATGCAAGGTGTGAGGCAGAGAGAGGAGTCAAGGCCACCCCCAGGGGCGAGGGCCTGAGCAGCCGAAGGACAGAGCCTGAGACGAGGAAAAGGTGGGAGGGGCAGGTTTGGGGCGAAGGAAGGGCAGGAGGTCGGTGTCGGCCTGGAGACACGGTGCAGGCAGGGGGCTCTCCCGCGGATGCTTCCGGTGGGGAACGCCTCCCCAGGAAGGTTCTGAAGGCGAGGTTAACGCGTCTTCCCGGCTGGGCTGGAGAAACAAAGTCAGGAGACATCAGATGCCGACACATCTTAAGCCAGGGGACTGGACGAGCTCGCTCGGCAAGGAGATAAGTGTGAATGAGAGGCCCCAAGGACAGCCCAGGGCCACCGCAGTGTTAGAGGTGACCAGGGAGGGGCGACTGGGGAGGCGAGTGAAGGCCGGGCCAGCGTGGGCCCCCGAAGGGTGTCTCCAGCACGACCGTTCCCGCCCAACAGCCAAGGAAGACAAGGACCAAGAGCGAGCAGTGGATTTCATGACAGGCAACTCTGGCGGAGGGGGTCAGAGCCCCCCTGCCTTGAAACGGGGTCTAGAGGCCTGACAGGAGACGGGATGTGACTTGGCAGGTGATGGGACAGCCGGGCAGAGAGAGAGGTGCGCCGGTCTCCAGGGAGAGGGAGTGTGGGAAGGGGGGGCGGGCAGGTCGATGACCGTGTCGTCCAGCAGAGGGCCGGAAGCTGGGGGGCTAAAGAGAAAGGTCAGGGCTCCACCAGCTGAAGCCACCAGGAGTTCCATCCAGGGTCCCCAGGGGAGGGAGAGCCGGGGCCGGAGGGAGAGCAGGTTGAGGACGGACAAAGTTAGGGCCAGGAAGCGTGCTGGCGAAGGTACAAAAGCAGAAGGAGCCCCCGGAGAGAGCAAGAAAGATCGGAAAGGGCCAAGATGAGGCTCAGGGAACAGCAGAAGGGGGGGGTGGGGCCATCCCCCTGGAAGTCCCGTCTCCTGCAGGAAGTCGGAGGTGAGCGGCTCATGCTTACGGGGCAGCTCCGTGCACGATGGAAGTCCGGGCCCGGTTTCTGGCTGTTCGTGGCTCTGTGCCCCCAGGACTGTTTCCCCATCGTTGGGGTGGAAGCTGGTCCAGGTCCCAGCCCAGGGAGGGGAGGGAGCACAAGGGTGGGTGGCAGTTTTCTGGGTGAGAAATCGGGTGAGAGGGTCGTGTTCTGTGGCCTCATCTCGCCCACCTGCCCCGTCCGCGCCGTAAACCTGGGCAGGTGAGGCCACCCTCCCCGAGCCTCCGGCCATGTATTCGCCAGCGTAAATGGAACGGCTTAAAACATCTGCTCATTTAGCTCTCGGTTCTGTAGGTCAGAGGCCTGGGAGGGCTCAAATGGGTTAGTGTGACCCATTTGAGGGTCCCCCCAGGGCCAAAATCTCGCTGTTGGCCGGGCTGGGCTCTTCTCAGGAAGCTCTGGGGGGGGGGGGGGGGGCGCGGCGGGGATGCATTTCCAAACTCATTCAGGTCTTGGCAGAATTCAGTCCCTTGTGGCTGTGGGACGGAGGTCCTGTTTCTTCGCTGGGATTTAGCCAGAGGTTACGCTGAGCGCCCGGGGACGCACCTGATCTCTGACTTCTTCTGTCGCCAGCCAGAGAGAACACTCGGCTTTTCGGCATCTCGCCTGATTAGGTCAGGCCCACCCAGATCAGCTCTGTGTCTGACAGTCAGCCGACTCAGGACTTGAATTACTTTCGCAGAGCCCTTTCACAGCAGTCCCCTAGACTAGCGTTTGATTGGACAGCCAGAATCTTAGGACAGGAGGCAGGGGCGGCTTTAGAATTTGGCCTGCCGTGGTTCCCTCGCCTGTAAAACGGGTCTAACAGTGCACCCACTCTCGGTATGTGATGCTTTGGTGGCCCAGCTGCTGTTTCTCTCTGGGGAACCTGTTCAGGGGTCCCAAGGGAACCCAAGACTCGGGTTCAGTAATTGACTAGAAAGACTGAGAACTGGGAGGCACTGTTTGACTCACGGTCGCAGTTTATTACAGCAGAAGGACACAGGTTAAAATCCGCAGAGGAGGGGCGCCTGGGAGGCTCAGTTGGTTGGATCGCTGACTCTTAATTTCGGCTCAGGGCATGATCTCACGGTTGTGGGATCGAGCCCCACGTCGGGCTCCCTGCTGAGCATGGTTCCCTCTCTCTCTCTCTCTCTGTGATCTCTCTCTCTCTCTCTCTCAAAAAAAATAAATAAGTAGAATTTAAAAATAAAAAAATGAAATGTGCAAAGCAGAGGCACATGGGTCAGGGTCCCCTGCTGGTGGAGTTACGCGGGCAGCACCCGGAAGTCGGCTCCTGGTGTCCCCACGACCGCGTGTGACGGTGCGATTCTACTGACGAGGGAAGCCCGCCTGAGCTTTGGTGACCAGAGTGTCCCTTGGGGGTTGGTCGCATAGGCCTGACCGACCTTAGCTACTCAGACCCCAGCCACTCCAGAGGTCACACTAACGATGTCACATGGCCCAGACCCCCCTCCCCCCCCCCGCCCCGCCATAAATCACACTGTTAGAATAAACCTTCTTGAGCGGCCCAAGGTCCTCAGATAAACAAAGACGTTTTTATCACGCAGGACACTTTAGAAAGTGACCTCCCAGGAGGCGGCCGGGGACCAGTCCTTTCTTCCAGAATGTGCCGAGTTATCCTTTACCACGGGGACACCTTCTGTGGGACCCCAGTAAGGCCAGTCGTTGGGACACCTGCCAGGTTCCCCACGTGAGGATTTCAGGGGCTCCTGGGAATGTGCCTGAGTTTGGCTGTCACTGCTGTCTCGTACTCCAGATGCTACTCAGTTCCCAGAGGGTCACGCCCTCAACATCTCTGAGCCAAGGGCCTCTCCTCAGTCCTGATGTTGACAAAGGCACCAGGCGCCCCTCCCCACCCCCCCCACCCCCCCACCCCGCCTGGAGTTCCACGGGGAACAGCTGAGCCCGTCTCGGGTTAAGGAAGGTCGGCTGAGTGCGTGGGGACAACAGTTACAACAGTGATGACAATCACAGCCATTTTAGCTGAGAGTCTCAGGCAGGCTCAAAGTATAACACCTTTTTTTTCTTTTTTCCCAACAGCTCAGTTTACTTCTAAACATACTGAGCGCCTGTCCAGCAGGCAGGGGACAGCATGTGGGAACAGATTAACCTCTGTCATTCTCCAGATCTCCCCAAATTGGGAGGCCATTCTTAGCTAGATGCTTGGGAGAGAGGACACAAGTCCCTCTGCCCACCCCTGTGTCCCCTTTATGTCTGTGCCCCTCCCTCCTCTGTCTGTCTGTCCCTCCCCTACCACCCCACCCCTCCGCTCTCTCCACCCAGGAGCGTCTCATCCTTATACGGGGAAAATCCTTCTCTCTTCAAGTTTCTTTTGTTCCTGGATGTTGTGTCTGAACTCCTGAATCCTCCTTCCAAGGGACTCAGTCTGTGTCCCTTCGTTGCCCCCCTGCCCTCCTGCTGCCCGCAGCCAGACGATGAGGGCAGAGCCAACCACCTGGCTGAACAAACATAAACCCAGTTAGCAGATCAAAACCCCCAGCCGAACACTAACACTCTGACTTCCGCTGAGCGGAAAGCGAGAGCTTTACTTTTTTTTTTTAATGTTTATTTACTTTGAAAGAGAGAGAGCTCGAGCAGGAGAAAGGGAGGGGCAGAGAGAGAGAGAGACAGAGGGAGACAGAGAATCCCAACCAAGCTCTGCACCGTGAGCATGGACGTGGGGCTCGAACTCGCGAACCGTGAGATCGTGACCTGAAATTAAGAGTCAGACGCTGAACTGACTGAGCCACCCAGGCGCCCCCAGTGAGAGCTTTATAAACACGGGTCACTGGGAGGGTTGGGGGCAGGGCGAGGGGAGGGGTCTCATGGGGAAAAGATAAGCCCAGAGCCAACTAATAGCCGACACGCAGGGTGACCTCAGCTTCCTAAAAACAGGAACGCTTTCTGCCATTGTCTTAGAAAGGGCCACAGTCCCGGCTAACCCCACCCAGGGCCAGCCCAGACTCCTGTTCAAGACTGCGCGTAGCTGGCCAGCCGAGAGGCCACTGTCCCACCCTTTAATCCCCCCGAAGACCAGACTCTCTCTGAAGGTGGGGTCCGCCATAACCTGGAAGGTTCTGGGGTGGGCCTCGTGGGAGCTAAAAGGCTTTGCCTTGCCCGCACCAGAGAGGGTGGCCTCCTGGCCTCTTGTTACCTGCCTGAAACTGATGGCCGTTGGCCATGGCTCGTTGAATGAGAGCGTTCATTGAGTGCCTGCTGTGTGCCCAGCCCCGTCGCCGATATGTGGGACACGGCAGTGAAAGACCAGTGAACCTCCAACCCTCAGGGGACTGCAGGGAAACGGGCGACGAACAACAAGCACGACGAGTCCGCGGAGCATGTAATGTGTCGGAAGGTTGGAACTCTGCGGAAAGGCTAGAGCAGGGTCGGCGGCTGGGGAGTCTCTCAACCAGGGGCCGTCTGCCCCCAAGGGACGTTGGCAATGTCCGGACACATTTTTAGTTGTCACACTGAGATCAGGGACCGCCTCTCTGAGGCCAAAGTCCTGCGGAATGAGATGGGGGAGGGGAGGACCCTGGGGCAGGACACTCCGATCACACCTGGTTTGGGGGTGACTGTTGCTCCTGCCCCTGCCCCCCCCCCGTAGTAATCGTGTACCTGGAGGAGGAATAAGTCCGAGCCTCAGCCCTCAGGGAACCCCAGGACCTCAGCGGGAGACCACCTTGAAATCCCCCGGACATTTCCCTTCATTCAATGCGACTGACAATCTTACAATCTTGGATGTGATTGAAGGTGGTGGTTCTTGGGGGGGGGGGGGCAGTCTTGTCCCCCAGGGGACACTTGGCAATGTCCGGGGACAGTTTGGTGGTCAGGATTTGAGGAGGGAGATGCTGGCAGTAACTGGATGTGTGGAGGCCAGGGACGCGGCTCAGCCCCCGCCATATAGCGCGTGGGCACCCCGAAACCGGGAACGACCCAGCCCCCAGTGTCCACAGATGCCAGGAGCGGGCGGCGTAGTCTGCTCCGCTTCGTGACAAGGTGCCAGAGACCGGGCGGCTTAAGCCATAGACATGTCTTCTCGCGCGGGTCTGCAGACTGGAAGTTCAAGACCGAGGTGCCAGCAGGGTTGATCCCTGGTGAGGCCTTTCTCCTCTCTCTCTCTCTCTCTCTCTCTCTTCCTTTTTTTTAAATTTATTTTTGAGAGAGACAGAGCACGAGCAGGGGAGGGGCAGAGAGAGAGAGAGGGAGACACAGAATCCGAAGCAGGTTCCGGGCTCCTAGCTGTCAACGCAGAGCCCAACTCAGGGCTCGAACTCCCGAGCCACGAAATCATGACCTGAGCGGAAGTCGGACGCTTAACCGGCCACCAAGGCACCCTTCTCTCTCTCTCTCTCTCTCCTTATAGGGACGGACATCAGTGCTACTGGACTAGGGACGACCCTATGACTTCATGTAACTTTAATTACCCCCTGAAAGGCCCTATCTGCAAATGCAGTTACACTGGGGGGGTTGGGGCTCCAACATGATTTGGGGGAGGGGACACATTTCAGTCCTTAATGACAGGTGTCTTCCTTTTCTTCATGAGAAACGGGAAACATAAGCCCTAAAGAGAAAGTGGCTTTTAATAAGAAATGTTATGTTCTCTTTTCTCCCTTCCTGTGTCTCTGAGAAGGAGCCACAGAGACCCTGGGCACCTCCCTTAGCCACAGTGGACAGCAGACAGCCGTTAATTCCAACCACTTCCCGTAAGGAAAGAGAAACAGTTATAGGTTAGTGTCTAGGGTCTTGAGAGCTTAACAACACCGGGGGTTTTCCCAAGGGTCTCAAGCGTCTCCCGCAATAGTCCTGACCTCCCAACCTGAGTCCTGACCCACCACCCATCAGTCCCACCCCCCCCCCCCCCCCGCGCGGCTTGGCCCCTGGTGACCACAGCCCCCTGCGTCGCCAGTGGTGTAAAGGAAGACCAGACCAGGGGAGTTCGCCCTCTAGCGGGTGAGATAGGGAATGACATCATGAGGTGATGTGTGGGAAGAAGAGAAAGCAGGAGGGCGTCAAAGAGGATGGGGGAGGGCTGTTTTTAGCTGGGGAGGCCAGCTAGAAGACTCGTTTGATAAAGAGGTCGGGCAGGGACCTGAAAGAGGTAAGGGAGGGAGCCATGCGGATATCTGCAGAAAGAACGATCCTGGCAAAGGAAATACAGGCTGTGCAAAGGCCCTGAGGCAGGACCGTGCCTGGTGTGTTTGAGGAACAGTGAGATCGGTGTGTCTGGGGCAGAGTGAGCAAGGGCAGAAGTAGAGGAAAAGAAGGAACATCGCCCAGGGCCTTCTGGACTCATGGTGAGGGCGTGGGCAATCACAAGAGCTCCAAGCAGAGGAGGCCCGTGACCGACAGGGATGGTCACAGGCGCCCCCTGGTGGTGGAGGGGGGCGGACATGGAGACCTGAGCAGAGGCGGCTGTGCTAACCCAGGCGGCGAAGTGCCGCATTGCCTCAACATTCTCACTCCAGCGCAGGCACTGAGCTTTACCTGCACATCGACAAAAAGCCCCTTCCGCTAGACTTTTCCCGAAATAAAGACACGTGTCCAGAGTCACGTGGGAGAAGATGAGCGAAAACTCCACAAAGTGCCTGGCAGATGGCTGTGCTTGGCCCGCATCTGCGGAGAAGCTGGGCCGGGGCAGCCCAAGGGTGGGCCGGGGAAATGTGGGGGGGGGGGGGGGTGGGAAGGAAGGGCAGAGAGGCAGACACCGGGCCAGGAGAGGCAAAGCGGGCTTTGGGGGCTCCCCAGGCGGAGCAGCTCTTCAGCGGGCATGCGCGCCAGGGGATGGCTGCTGAGACGCTGAAATGATTCTCTGTGCGGGGGGGGGGGGGGTAGCTGGCCCCTGCCCTTCCCCACACCTGCTGGGCCTCCCCCCACAATCCAGCAACTGCAGGGTCCGTATCTGGCCTGCAGGGGGCCTTCTGGCCCTTGCTCTCGCTCTGTGACTATTGTGGCTCCGTGCCTGCCCCTAAAAGTTAGGAACAGTGCCCTTGTGCCTGGGGCTGGGGGCTCCGAAACGGCGGTGGGGCCAGGTTGGTGTCTCAGGCAAGATGGAGGAGAACGTGCTGCTTCTGGAACAGCCCCGAGGTCTCCAGCCGACAAAGATTTGCTTCCCGTTCCTGCTGTGTGTCCTCCCTGGGTCGGCAGGGGGCTCTGTCGGTCAGTCACTTAGGCACCAGGCCTGAGGGAGCAGCCACGATCCGTAATATCACCAGAGGGAGAAAGAACTCAAGAGTGGCCCTCGCTGGCCATCAAATGCCCCGGCCCGAAAGTGACGGTTCACGGTGCTCACAGCTCATTAGAAAGAACTCCTCACTCGGGCCCCGGCCAGTCCCGGGGGCCAGGGAGAGTCATGTTCCCATGCACTCAGGCAGGAGGGGCCAGGAATCACTGGCAAAGAGACGGTGGCCACCGTGGCTGGGGTGAGGGGCCAAAGGCCAGCAGCGGCAGCAGGTCACATCCGGGGGAGGGGAGGCTTGGTTGAAGAAGTCTCCTCTAGCAGGGTTGCTCTGGGACGCCCCAGCCTCCCTGGGCCTTACTCCGGGCCGCGTCTCAGATGCACGGGCCACCGTGCTACTAATCCTCTGGCAGAGACTGCCCTGAGCCCACACGCATATTACCTGCTTTGGCCTTCGATCTGGTGAGGTGGGTCCTATTGCCACCGTCCCGTTTCGCGGATGGGAATACCGAGGCCCGGGGCGGTAGACTGCACGGCTGGACCCTCTTGATGTCCGCTGTCCCCCACAGAGCCACTCCGCGGCCCTGGCCCTGCCCAGGACTGAGGCCCACGTAGCCATTCCTCCTCCGGGACAGGCCCACAGGGAACTGGTGGCCCGTGAGAACCAGGGCTCTAGAGCCCGAGCGAGCGGGCAGTCAGGGCCCCTCTGTGCCCACGTTGCAGGCGGGGCCGACAAGCAGCAAATGGACGCTGAGCTGAGGAAGGAGATGATGGCCATCTGGCCCAACCTGTCCCAGAAGACGCTGGACCTGCTGGTCACCCCTCACAAGTGTAAGAGCCGTGCCTCGCCCGGCCCCGGGCTCTGACCCGCCAGGACGGAAGGGGCGGGAGAGAGGAGGAGGCAGGTGCAGGGACTAGGCTGGTGCCTCCGGGGCCCCCACCCACGGCGAGCTCGTCCTGTGCCCCCCCCCCCCAGCCACAGACCTGACCGTGGGGAAGATCTACGCGGCCATGATGATTATGGAATACTACCGGCAGAGCAAGGCCAAGAAGCTGCAGGCCCTGCGTGAGGAGCAGGTACGGCCCTGGGCCCTGGCGCCCTCCGCTCCGGTGCCCGTCGCCCTGCGGGCACCGCAGTGACAGGCCAGAACAGCGAGGGGTAGCCAGGACCCAGAGCAGGTCGCTGGAAAGCAGGGCCGTGCCAAGGAGGTGGCCCGGACGAATTCATCTGCTCCGCCTTGGGGGCCCTGGGCACCCTGGGGGCAATCTGACTTTTGCTCTGGGTCAGACGGGAGCCACCCTGCTCCTGGTTAGACGTGGGAAGCGACCTCACTCAGGTGGCCGCCCTCTGGTGGCCGTAGCTGGTAAGGGCTGGGGCCGGGAGACCCGGGAGGAGGCGCATCTCCAGGTCCAGGTGGGAGATGATGGGGCCAGACCGGGTTGAGAAGTGGTCCCGTTCCGCTTGGATTTGCAAGGAGGGAATTGCTTTGGGCATTTGGCGGGGGGTGGGGAGAATGTGGCGCACTCTCGGCACAGCGCCCCTGCTGTCTCTCAGCTGCAGCCGTGGCCAGAGCCTGAGCCTTGAACACCTGTCCCCAGCCTCCGCCCTGTGCACACACGTTGCTCTCTGTCCCCCCAGAATCGGACACCACTCATGTTCCAGCGCATGGAGCCCCCGTCCCCAACCCAGGAGGGGGGCCCTGGCCAGAACGCCCTCCCGTCCTCCCAGCTGGACCCAGGAGGAGGCCTGTGAGTGTGGCTCTGGCCAGAAGGTGGGGATGGGAGGGCAGGGGGCGCCATCCCCCGGGGGCAGCCGCCCCTGGAGTGCCCACTACCACCCCGGCCTCTGTCCCCCGCACAGGTTGGCTCACGAAAGCGGCATGAAGGAGAGCCCGTCCTGGGTGACCCAGCGGGCCCAGGAGATGTTCCAGAAGACCGGAACGTGGAGCCCAGAGCGGGGGCCTCCCACCGACATGCCCAACAGCCAGCCCAACTCCCAGGTGCCTCTGTCCCCCCCACCCCACCCCCCACCGCCCCACAGCTCCCAGGCGCGAGCAGTACAGGAGGGAAGGGTCTGGGGTCCGAGCGTCAGGTCCCGGACTCACCGGCCTCGCCCTGTGCCCCACAGTCTGTGGAGATGCGAGAGATGGGCAGAGACGGCTACTCGGACAGCGAGCACTACGTCCCCATGGAAGGCCAGGCCCGGGCGGCCTCCATGCCCCGCCTCCCCGCGGAGAACCAGGTGAGCGCTTTCATCCCCCCCCCCCCCACCCAGGGCTGGACTCAGGGCCCCCAGGGTCCCTGCCGGCCAGCAGTGGGGATGCCGTGGCCCCCTCCCTCCCCGCACGGCCCAAGGGGTCTCTTTCCTCCGGGACCCCAGCTCAAGGGGGCCACCCACACCCTCAGCCGCAGGGTGAGGGCCCTGCCACCCTCCGTGGCCACCCCCGGAGGCCCTCAGCTCCTCCCTGATGGAGTACACATGGGGGCGCGGGAGGGGTGGGGGAGGTGACGCGTCAGGGCCAGGTGAGACCGGCGATCGGGCACACGCACCCACAGACGCACGCTACGTGTCCGTTTGTGCTCTTACTGGCACCTACGGACGCACACGCGTGTGCACGTGGGTCTGCTCTTGGGAACTTGGCAGGTCCTAGGACCTGGTAGCAGAGTCTGGCGGGGGGTGGGTGGCCTGGGGACAGCTGGGGTTTGTACTTCCTGTCTGGTCTTTGTGGGGGCCAGTGGGGAGGGACAGGGACGTATGCCTGATGCGTGTCTGTGTGTGGCCGCTTCACCCAGCTGTAGCACCCACTTGGTCAGTGCTGGCGAGGGGCGGGGGGGGGGGGGGAGGGAGGTGCGCCCACTGCCCCAGGCTCGCAGGGACAGGGGCACCGGAGCCAGAAGCATGGCTGGCTGCCCGCCCAGCCTGCAAGGCAGGGCGGCATAGTCTGGCTGTGGCAGGCTTCCCGTGTGCTGTGCCATGGCGTGTGCACGGGGTACAAGGCTGTGCTGTGCCTGGCTGGGCCAGGGTGGCTCCAGGACCTGGCCTCTGGCTGCTGAGAACTCGGGTGGGGGGGGGGGGCGCCCAGCTGCATGTGGCCGCCCAGCGTCATCCCGCCAGGCCTTCTCCCCACCTCCCGCGCCGCCCACACCCCCAGGACTGAGTCGCTGGACCCCGAGAGAGGGTTGGGACAGGACGGCTGACGGCCACCCCCTCCCCAAGCTTTTGAGTGTCAGTGGCAACCAGGGCTGGGGCACCCTGCATGAGGCGGAGCCCAGGGCCCGGGGCCTGTGGTCACGCCATCCCATCTGTCCGTCTCGTGCCTCTGCCATCTGTCTGTCTGTGGTGTCGCCTGTCTGTCTCCTCTGTGCCCGTGGGAGGCTGGCCAGCCGGGCCGGGGGTCACCCACACACCAGGGACTTTAACACCTCTTTCCCTGACCCTCTTGCCCCGTCCCCCTCCCCCCTCCCCCCCACCCCCACCCCACCGCCCGGGTTCCTCTTTCCCGATTTCCCGATCCTGACATCTCCGTGTACCACCTCTCACTCTCCCTCTTGGCTTTTATATTTATTTTCTTCTTTCTGTTTTTCTGTGTGCACCATCCCGTGGGGCTGTGACAGAGGAGAAGGGGCCGGCCACGTGGGAATAACCTCAGTGTATGTACCGCCTCCCGGCTGGGCTCCGGCCCCCTCTTCCCGCCCACCCCCCCTCGTGGGAGTCCCGTCATCTCCCCTGTCCTCGGACCCCCCCCCCTTTCTTTGCAAACTGCAACCCCCCCCCCCCCCCCCGTGAAGCCCCATCCCTGTGTGTTGTGTCTTCCGTGTGCCTGCCGGGCGGGCCTGCCCCCCACCCTTCCCCCCAACCCCCGTCTCCTCCGAGCCCCCACGCTGGGAGATGCCGTCTTTCCAAGAAGCCTCACCTGCAGCCCCACCTGGCCCGCTCTTTTTCAGAGGCTCGTACCCCTGACGCCACCCCTGACCCTCTGGTGCAGGAGCCCTAAGTCTCTTAAAACTGCCACCTGGGGCGGAGCCACCGGCCACTCGGCCGGGATGGCCTCAGGTGCCGTCTTCCTCCTCTCCTCTCCCAGCAGCAGAGAACCACAGGCCCCTCTCTAGGGTTTGACCCCTGGGGGTGCAGCGCGGGCAGGCTCCCAGGTTGCAGGCCAAGGGGAAGGGCGGCTCCCCTCGGGGCCTCAAATGCCAGGGGAAGCCCCTCAAGGGCTCCCTTCGGGAGCCGGACTCGGGTGGGCAGGAAAGCCCAGTGCCGGCTAGCCCAGGAGAGGACAGTGAGCCGGAAGGCTGGGCACCCGGTCCTGAGCACGCAGGAGGCCTGCCAGCCTCCAGAGAGCAGGCAGGAGTGAGCGCCGGGCTGTGCTGCCCAGGGCCCGGGGCTTCCGGGTGGTACCCCGGCTGGGGGACGCTCTCCCGTTCGGCGAGCCTGCCTGCCCCTGGCTGGATGGCCAGGGCTGGGGGGTACCTCCCAGGGGTGGTTCCGAGAAACGGGGGTAGATCAGATGGGGCCTCCTGGCCGGAACCCAGGATGGGCCTGGGAGGAGGCAGAAGGGTCCCGGGACCCTGGTGGATCAGAAGCCGAGCCCCACGGCCCTCTGGGACTCTGCCCCCGACACTCACACCCCGTCACTGAGGGCTGAGGGGCCGGGACAGACCGGGACCGCCCGGTGCGGGCCGCTGACCCCGGCCCGCTGGCCTGTCCACCCCCCCAGACCATCTCAGACACCAGCCCCATGAAGCGCTCAGCCTCCGTGCTGGGCCCCAAGGCCCGGCGCCTGGACGATTACTCCCTGGAGAGGGTGCCGCCTGAAGACACCCAGCACCACCACCAGCGGCGCCGAGACCGCGGCCACCGAGCCTCTGAGCGCTCCCTGGGCCGCTACACGGACGTGGACACAGGTGGGCTACCACTCAGGGCCCAGGGGACGAAGGAGGGGAGGGGACAAGGGAGAGCAGGGGAAACACCGAGGCTGAAAAGAGGAGGTCTGGACCAGGAGCAGGACCCTCAGGGGACAGGACCAAGCGGCCGAGTGGGCCCGATGCCGCCCAGAGCCTGGGGACCAGACCCCTGACGCCCAGCAGGCTCTCCTTGGTCCGGGAGAAGGTGCCCCTGTCTAGAGCCCACAGGCCCTCTGGGAGGCCTCCTGTGCGCCACCCACGCCTCCTGCATGGCCGTCCGTTTGTCTGACCTCCTGCTCTGCCCAGGCTTGGGGACCGACCTGAGCATGACCACCCAGTCCGGGGACCTGCCGTCTAAGGAGCGGGACCAGGAGCGGGGCCGGCCCAAGGACCGGAAGCATCGGCAACACCATCACCACCACCACCACCACCACCCCCCACCCTCGGACAAGGAACGCTACGCCCAGGAGCGGCCTGACCATGGCCGGGCCCGGGCCCGGGACCAGCGCTGGTCCCGCTCGCCCAGCGAGGGCCGTGAACACATGGCACACCGGCAGGTGGGTGTGGCACCGGGCACCCCTGATCCGAGCCCACGGGGAAACAGCTCGGGGGTGCGGGAAGGGGAAGGGGGCGGGGAGGGGGGGGGCACACCAGAGAGCCACTCTAGGCAGGGTCTCCTCTCCCCAAATGTGACCTCTGACCCTGCCCACCACTGGGGTCCCCAAGCCAGGGGGGAGCCGGGCAGGGGGAGACGCTGCCCCCAGCCACTCTGGCTCCCCACTCTGCCTCCCCCCCAGCCCCCCTGCCCGCCTGCCGCCCCCTCCCCTGCCCCGCAGCTGCTTCCTCTTTGGTTGTGGATCACCGTTTGAGTTTCTGGCCAGCGTGGTCCTTACAACTCATGCCCCCCCCGCTGGCTGCCTGCTGCCTTTTGCTTTCCTTTAACCCGGCTTCCGTTTTTGTTTCGATTATGATTTCTGTCCTCTGGACGCCTGTGAGTAATTTTTGAAACTTCTGCTATTTAACCCCGAAACTTACAAACCTCCATTTCTCATTTCTCTTTTCACTTTGTTGTGTTGGTTTTCGACTTCCCCCTCCCTCCTTGTCTCTCCCTCCTCCTCTCCCTCCTCCTCCCCCTCCTCCCCTCCTTGTCCTCCTCCTCCTACCTGTGGCTGTTGCTTTTCTCCTTTTTTTCCATTCAAATGTCCTGTGTCCTCTCCCCCCCACCTCTCCTCCACCTCCTCCTCCCGGTCCCCCCCCCTCCCCGCCCCCGCCCCCTCCCTCTCTCCCTCCCGTCCTCTGTGTCTCCTCCGTCTCCTTCTGGTTGATTTTGTTGTATCTTTTTTTTTGATTTCCTTTGTTTCAATTTTCGTGTAGGGCAGTAGTTCCGTAAGTGGAAGCCCAGCCCCCTCAACATCTGGTACCAGCACTCCGCGGCGGGGACGCCGCCAGCTCCCCCAGACCCCCTCCACCCCCCGGCCACACGTGTCCTATTCCCCCGTGATCCGTAAGGCCGGCGGCTCGGGTCCCCCGCAGCAGCAGCAGCAGCAGCCGGCGGCGCGGCCGGGCCGGGCGGCCCCCAGCGGCCCGCGGAGGTACCCGGGCCCCGCGGCCGAGCCTCTGGCCGGGGAGCGGCCGCCCGCGGGGGGCCACGGCAGCAGCCGCTCGCCCGCGATGGAGCGGCGGGGCCCGGGCCCGGCCCGGAGCGAGTCCCCCAGGGCGTGTCGCCACGGCGGGGCGCGATGGCCGGCGTCCGAGGGGCCCCCCGGGCCCCGGCACCACGGCTACTACCGGGGCTCCGACTACGACGAGGCCGACGGCCCGGGCGGCGGAGGAGGGGAGGAGCCCCGGGCCGCGGCTTACGACGCGCCACCCCCCGCGCGACGCGCGTGCTCGCCCAGGACTCCCCGGGCCCCGGGCCCGGCGTGCGCCTCGCCTTCCCGGCACGGCCGGCGACTCCCCAACGGCTACTACCTGGCGCACGGACCGGCCAGGCCGCGCGGGCCGGGCCCCCGGAGAGGCCTGCACGAAGCCTACAGCGAGACCGACGACGACGACTGGTGCTAAGCCCGGGCGAGGTGGCCCCCGCGCCCGCCCGGCCCCCCCCACGCACCCCACGCACACGCCCCGCGGGGAGGAGCCGCGCACGGGCCGCGGGCCCACCTCGCTGCCGCCTGCCCAGCGCACACGGGGGGTGGGGGGGGGGTGGGGGGGGGGGGGGGGGGGGCCCGGGACGGCCCCGGACTCTGGAGGGAGACCCCAGGACCCGGACACGCCAGGGTGGCCCGCGAAGACCCTCGGCCAGAAAAGCCGCTGGGGGGCGGGTGGGGGGGGGGGGCGGCGATGAGCCCCACCCCCACCCCCACCCAGCCGACCCAACCCCGCCTCCCCCCGCCCCCCACGAGGGGGACCCTGGAAGGGGAGGGGAGGCAGACAAACCATACAGCCAAGGGATTCGAATTAACTCAGCCATTTTTGGAGAACCTTGGGGAAAATGGAAATTTAAAAAAAACAAAAAACAAAAAAACACATTTTTAAAAGAAAAACGGGGAGAAAAAAAAATCGCTTCTATTGATGAGTTTTATCATCTCAATTGAATCTTTCCTTTCCCTGGTGAACGCGAGCTGGTGGCCCGTGTTGTGGCGGAGAAGCCGGAAGCGAAGCCGAAACCCAGCGTCCCACACAAGACCCTCCACCAGACGCTCATACCCCACACACGTTCTCAGACACACACAGGAGTGCTTGCTGGTTATACCAAACCCTACTATTACTGCCTGCAGAAAAATCAATTTAAAAAGATACACAATTTTAAAAAGGACAAAAAAATTAATGATTGAGAAAAGAAGCATTTTTTTCTGACATTTGGTCCTGCTTGAAATAACAAAAGAAAAAGGAAAAAAAAAAAAAAAACACCACCACCACCACCAATTTCCTTCGCTTCTTTTTTCCTTTTTCCTACCTTGTTTGAAAACTGTGGGCTTGGGACTGTGAATTACTGCATGACATTCAAAAAGAAAAAAAAATAAAATAAAAAAAAGTTGAATCAAAGGGCTTTTGGATCGACTGGTCTTTGTCCCTCTGCAAAGTGCTCCCCAGGTCTCTTGGGGGGGGGGTATGGTGGAAGGGAAGCCCTTTGAAAGTGTTTGAAGGCAGGAAAGAAGGAGGCAGACAGACCCTGATCCTCACAGAGCTTAGTGGCCAGAGCCCTAGAAATCCTGGCTACCTGAACAAGCCCAAGAAGGCCAAGGCCGAAGATGTTACCCAGGTCCCTGCCAGCTGTCCTGGCTGGAAGGCAGAGCAGTGCACCCCGCTGCCACCCCACGCCTCCACCCTCAGGCACCCGGGTCTCCCACCGTCTACTGTCAACTAGGTTCTACCTACAAACAGCCATCCTGGAAGATAAATCATCTCGGATGACCATCCTGCATGATGGGGCCAGTGGGAGCCCGGGGAGTGCCTGTGAGGCCCCAAACGTTAGCGAAACTTCCTATTGGAAACATCTGAGCAGCTGGTGGGGTGTCCTAAAGGTCAAAGGTCAGAGCAGCCCCCCCCCATTGGGTAATGGGGGATGGTCATGGCCAGCTCAAGATGCTGGCGGCACATGAAAGGTACAGGTGGGGGTGGGGTTCTTACACAGGGGCTGACAGCCTGCCCTCCCTCCACCCTCAGACCCATCCGTGCCCCTGCCTGTACACTCCCACTCCAGCCTTACAGAAGCTGGCCCCACAGATGAAGGTGACAGAAAACTCCCACCCCCCCCACCCCACCCCCCCATCGTCAAGACTTCACCTCCTTGCCTGTTCTGTGAATGCTCCTGCAAATACGGGCAATAGCCACAAAACTATAGTCAGAGTTGGCGGTCAGAGGGCTGTGTCGATTCAGGTGAGCAAAAGACCCGTTACATCCCCTTGTTCAAGTTGAGCGGAAAGGCAGCTCCTCGTTCTCCCTAGAAAGGGCTTGAGGGAATCCCACAAAGTCTGCAGACAGGGAGAGGGGGGGACGGTCCTCAGGGAACATCAGGGCGCCAGAAGAAGGAAAATCAGAGGCCAGGCAGGGGGAGACTAACACCCCAACTTTCGGGTCAGTCATTGGACCCTGGGGAGCTTAGCGCCACCACCCTCCCTACAGCCCCTCCCAACTCAGCATACACACTGGCTATGTGACCTGAGGAAAGTGACTTAACCTCTCTGTGCCTCTGTGTTTCCAGCCGTAAAATCGAAATAAGACTGTGAAAGTTAAACGCGCTGTTTTACATCAGCCGCCAGCGAACTTTTTCCTAAAGGATCAGAGTAATATTTTCAGCTTTGGGACCCAGATAGTCTCTGTCGCGACTCCTCCACCTGCCATTGTACCAGGAAAGCAGCCAGAGATAACGTGCGAACAAGTGAATGTGGCTGTGTTCCGATAAAACTTTACTTACAGGAGCGCCTGGATGGCTCAGTCAGTTAAGCATCCGACTTCAGCTCGGGCCAACATCTCCCAGCTCCTGGGTTCGAGCCCCGCCCCCCGCGTGGGGATCTGTGCTGACGGCTCAGAGCCTGGCGTCTGCTTCCGGGTCCCCTGTCTCCTTGCCCCTCCCCCACTTGAGCTCGCGCGCTCTCTCTCTCTCTCAAAAATAAATAAAACATTTTAAAAAAACCACTTTATTTATAAACACAGACAGTGGGCCAGACTGGGCCCTTGTCCTACGTAAGCGGTTCCCAAACTTTTTGGTGTCGATGCCCTTTTACATTCTTAAGAAAATTATCAAGGACTCCAAAGCATGTCTCTCCATGTGGGTAATAGCTACAGATACCCCCGCCCCAGGGGCCCAGACCCCTTTGAGACCTGCTGTTCTCAGAGTGTCACCCGTCCCACCTGAGCCATTTCCATAGCACCAAAGCAGAAAGTTCGACAGGCCTTCCTCCAGACCTCGACCCTCGAGCTTACCTTGGGCAAAGAAGGCTGAGCAGGCAGCCTGAGAAGGCCTCCAAATGGCAAGGCAGGCCGAGCTCCCTCCACAATAATGACATCTAGGAAGTGACCGGTCCAACAAAAAGCGAAAGAGGGTTTTCACTTCCTAACCAGGTAGGAAGCCAGTCACAACCCCCCACAGACGTCGAGGCCAGCTGTCTGCCCGAGGCAGGGCTGGCCTCTGGCAAAGGCCCACCTCCCGTGGTGCTGAAGCTGTTCAGCACATTTGCCCCGTGCAATTCCCTCTGGAACCAGGGAAAACTGCAGCCATCTGTCCACAAGAGAACAAGTCCCCCTGCCAGAGCCCCCCACAGCCCCTGGGCCCAAACCTGAGGCTGCGCGCAGGGAGGCTGGACCCCAGGCCTCCATCACCCACACCTTCAGGCTGGGGCAAATGTAAGTTGCCCAGGAGACTCGGAGGGAGGGAATCAGGAGGGGAAGAGGCAGAGGGTGGCTTGGCTTAAGCCCTGGTCTCACATCCCCTCAGTCTCTGGCCTCAGCCACATCATCTGGAAGGCTGCAGAAGGGGCAGGGAAATGGGGACTCTGAAAGCCAAGTATACTCTGCAAATGCCCTGGGCAGCCTCCTACCTGGGGACAATGATCTGAGAGATCCAGACGTATTGCAAATGCATCCTCGGGGCTGAAAGGAACTGCTTCGCTACAGTCTAAAGCTTCCCACTGTTCTCTCTCTGAGCCTCAATGTTCTGTCTGTGAAATGGGGGCCTACTACTGTGTCAGGGAGGCAAAACATTTCCTCTACCCTCTTCGAGTCAGTGACTGAGGCCTGTGAATTAAACAGAGAAATGACGGACTAACGGGAAAAAAGACACACAATTTTTATTAATATTTACGCGCGCAGAAAAGCGGTGAAATTCAAAAGAGTGATTCGACTCAGGGGTTTATATACCATTTTAACAAAGAAAAGGGAGTTTGGGCTTGCACGGATGATAAATTATGGGGAAATGACTAGGAAATATATGGTGGAAACTAACGGAAGATAAGGATTATTTTTGTAAGGTTTCCTAAGGTTTGTTTACACAGACTCATCTTGGTGCCTCTCCATCTTCAATGATGAGTCACTCTTCTGTTCCCGACACAGGAGAAAAGGGGACACCTTCAAAACGGGAAGTTTCTGTCACCTTCTTAAAAGGAAATTGATGCCCTGCTTTTAGGTAGAAAAGAGGAGGACAGAGAGCTCTTTTGCATCTCACTTGCCTTCAGCTCAAAATCATCCTAAAGTGGTGTATTTGGGGGTGGCACCTATCTGACCCCCAGCAGCTGCCATCAAAGGACTGGCGGGGTGTGGATGGGTGACAGCACTTGGCTCGAAGACTTGTGGGAAAGTCAGATCTGTGGGTGGCTGCCGACCAGAGCACCCCACGATGGGGACTGCTGGCTCCTCAGGATCGCTGCGCAGCATGGAGGTAAAGGCCTGGTTTTAGGGAAGCAACCGGAAGGAGGAGGACGAGGACACGACGCTCAGCCCGTGTCTTATGTCACCTTGCATTTGGAAAAGCCTCACCTACAGGGCAACGCCAGCATCTTAGAGACCGGTGCTTAGAGTGGTGAAACACACAAGGGGAGTGGCGCCTGGGTGGCTCAGTCCGTCAAGCATCGGACTCTTGATTTCACCTCGGGTCACGATCTCACAGTTCGTGAGTTCCAGCCCTGTGTCGGGCTCCTCGCTGACCACGGGGAGCTTGCTTGGGATTCTCTCTCTCCCTCTCTCTCTGCCCCTCTCCGGCTCGTGCGCTCTCTCTTACGCGCGCGAAATAAATGCGCTGTTTCAAAAAAAGAAAATTCTTTAAAAAAAATGATTAAAAAACACACATAAGTAGAAAAAGGAGAACAGATGGCTTTAAAAACATTAAATAGTAGCAATATTACTCTCCTAGGAGAGCTGTAACGAACCGCCGCAGACTGAGTGGCTTAAAACAACAGAAATTTCTTGTCTCACAACTCAGGAGGCAAGAAGTCCGGAAGTCAAGGTATCGGCGGGGCGGCTCTCACCGAAGGTCCTGAAGGAGAAGCTGTCCATCCATATCTCCCGTCCAGCTCTCGGTGGTTGCTGGCAGCCCTTAGGCGTTCCTTGACTTGTGGCTACATCACTGTGCCTCTGTCTCTGTCTTCACCTGGCCTTGTCCCTGTGTCTCTTTCTCTTACGAGGACACTTCGCCTGGATTCAGCCCACCACCCTCCCCAATGCAGTATGATCTCATCCCTGCCCTTACCTGAATTACATCTGCAAAGCCCTGATTTCCAAACAAGGTCCCTGTGGTTTGATGAGAAATATATTTGGTCTCTGTCCCCAGTTCCTGGTACAGAGCTCTTAAAACCCTTGGGATTTCCCAAGTCACAGGAGTGTCTTTTATCATTCAAAAGAAGATTTTTAAAAAGGTTTTAATTTTTTAAGGTTTATTTGTTTTTGAGAGAGAGAGAGCAGAGGTAGAGGGAGACACAGAATCCAAAGCAGGCTCCAGGCTCTGAGCTGTCAGCACAGAGCCCCACGCGGGGCTCGAACTCACGAACCACGAGATGATGACCTGAGCCGAAGTCGATCGCTCAACTGACTGGGTCACCCAGACACGCCTAAAGATTTTGTTTTATTTTCAATGTTTATTTTGAGAGAGCGCGCGTGCGCGCGCCCTCACGTGCACAAGTGTGGGAGGGGCAGAGAGAGAGAGAGAGAGAGAGAGAGAGAATCCCAAGCAGGCTCCCAGCTGTCAGCACAGAGCCCGACTTGGAGCTCGATCCCACGTACCCCGAGATCGTGACCTGAGTCAAAGCCAAGAGTCGACTGAGCACCGCCCCCCCCGCCCCGCAGGCCACCTGGATTAATGCCCTTATGAAAGAGCCCCCCCCCCGGGAGAGCTCTCGCCCCTTCCAGCATGTGGGGAAAAGTGAGGAGATGGTGTCTCTGAGCTAAGAGGCAAGCAGGCCCCACCAGACGCCGCATCTGCTGGCGCCTCCAGAACCGTGAACAATAACTCTCCGTGGCTTACAAGCCCCCGGTCCGTGGTCTTCTGCCGTGGCAGCCCAAACGGACTAAGATGGCCTGAACGGGGCGCGAGCAGACAGGGGCTGCTGGCCGGAGTAGTCTTCAGAGGGGCTGGGCACGGAGCCGCTCTCGTTCCACCCCTGCCCTGGATCTGCCATGACAGCCCCATCTGCTGAACGTGACACCCACGCTCCATCTGGCCTCCCGTCCCTGCCCGGAATAGCAGCCCGAGCCCCTCTGCGCTCCACCCAACATGCCCACCACATCGGGCCCTGCGAGCTTTCCAGAGCTCTACCCGCCACCACCCCACCCCGCCCCAGCCTCCCACGCGGTCTGCGCAGACCCAGCCCTCCCCCCTCCGCTGCCCTGCTCCAGCCCTTAAACGTAAAGAAGGCCTCGCCCTGCCCAGCTTATTCTCCGAGACTGCATTTCTCCTGTTAAAAAAAAAAAAAAAAAAAATGATCTGGGGGGATACGCAGCCCGCTGCGGACAGTGGTTCCTTCCAGCGGGGGCTGGGAAGGCACGCCACAGAGGGCTGTGTAGACTTTGGTATTTTACCGAATTAAATTCATGACTGCTTCTACCATGTGGAAACAGTTTTTAAAGGCATCCAGATGACTTCTTCTCAAAAAAAAAAAAAAAGCTTCCGGAGCCCCACATTTCCCCGTGGGATCAAAGACTATATTATAATAATCGATCAACTGGACAACCAAATGAGACTCAGAGCCCCCCCCCCCCCAAAAAAAAAAAAAACAAAGTCTGGGCCTTGTTAAGGTCCGCATCTCCAATCTCCAGCCCCAGCTCCTGGCCCCCAAGAAGGCCCAGGGGAGCCTTTGGTCGAGCTGAGGTTGCGCGGGCGGGACGCGGGCAGGTACACCAGATAGGCAGCGCCACCTAGAGGTCGGTCGGCGAACGGCCAGGGCGTGGCGGGGTAGACCCCTCAGGGAATCTGCGGGGAGAGGCACTGAGCTGGGGGTGCAGGCAGGAGTCTAGAGGCACTGGGGTGGGAGTGAGGGGCACAACAGTACCCCTACTCCCGGCTCCGGAGACAGAAGCTGGACCAGCAGGGACAATACGGATGTAAATGCCCGGCCGCTCTATGGAAAAGACTTTCTACCGATTACTTGGAACAGAGTAGATGGCTCAGGAAAGACCTATGGCGTTTGGGGGCCGGAGAGGCTCCTGGCGCTGGAGGCCCTGTGAGCCTCCTCCTTCTCAGGAAGAGCCCTGGGGAGGCGGGAGGGCTGCAGAGGAGCTCCGGGAGCACCGTGCGGGGAGGGGCTGGCTAAGAGGAGGAGAAGGGGAAGGTATTTGCAGGTCAGAAAACTGAGGGTCAGAAAGGTTCAATCCCTTGTCCAAGATCTCGCCCGAAGTCACATGGGGGGCGGGGGGAGGGGAACCTTAAAAGTGCACCCAGCTGGTTTCCCTCCAGTCAGCCCTGTGGCCTCCCAGAGGGTGAGGACACGCCCTTCCTGGCTGGCACTTGTCGTGCCCCCTTTCCCAGTACGCTTGTCCCCGCTCATCCTAAACCTCTCCCATGTGCTGCCTCCCTGCGGCCAGGACCACTGGGGGTGCAAACCACTAAGCCACCAACCCGGAACAACAGTCTCCAGGTCTTTGAAGTTCAGGTGGCCAAAAGCCCAAGGTGGGTCAAGGTATTGCACCAGTCTCTATCTGCCACACCTCCCCACCGGCAGGGACAGCGCGGTCCTGCCACCTCGGGAACACAAGACAATCAAAAGTCCCCCGGTGGATGGACAGTTTCTTCTCCCTACCTCAGCCCCCCCCCCCCTCCCCGTGATGACAGCTCCTCCCTGCCCCTGCTCTGGGTCAGCAGGGTCCTGGGGTTTTTCACCTGCTGAGCAGAGGACGCAGATGTGACCGGATTGCCCTGGAGGCACAGTGGTCTAGGCCGGGCCATCCACCAGCAGTCTGAAAACAGCCACATTGCAATTTTCTAGTTGCCACATTGAAAAAAGTAAAAAAGAACAGGTGATTTTTTTTTTTTCAGGTTTTTCAAGTTGAGGTGAAACTCACATAACTGAAAATTAACCATTTAAAGGGTTCAATTCTGGGGCGCCTGGGTGGCTCAGTCGGTTGTGCGACTTTGGCTTAGGTCCTGATCCCATGGTCCCGTGAGTTCGAGCCCCACATCAGGCTCGCTGCTGTCACTGCAGAGGCTGCTTCGGATCCTCTGTCCCCCCTCTCTCTCTGCCCTGCCCCCCCCCCTCAAAAATAAATAAACATTTTTTTTAAATTTTTTTTAACGTTTATTTATTTTTGACACAGAGAGAGACAGAGGATGAACGGGGGAGGGGCAGAGAGAGAGGGAGACACAGAATCTGAAACAGGCTCCAGGCTCCGAGCCGTCAGCACAGAACCTGACTCGGGGCTCGAACTCACAGACCGTGAGATCGTGACCTGAGCCGAAGTCGGACGCTTAACCCACCGAGCCACCCAGGCGCCCCAATAAATAAACATTTAAATGCAAAAAATAGATAAAAATAAAGTATTCAGGGGTGCCTGGGTGGCTCAGAAGGTTGGGCTGCTGACTTCAGCTCAGGTCATGATCTCACGGTCCGTGAGTTCAAGCCCCGCATCGGGCTCTGGGCTGACAGCTCGGAGCCTGGAGCCTGTTTCCGATTCTGTGTCTCCCTCTCTCTCTGACCCTCCCGCGTTCATGCTCTGTCTCTCTCTGTCTCAAAAATAAATAAACGTTAAAAAAAAATTAAAAGAAATAAAGTGTTCAATTCCATGGCACCTAGTACACACCCCAGTCTTATGCATCTATCACCTCTGTCTGATTTCAGAATAAACCCTGTCCCCATGAGCAGTCACTGCCCATTTCTCCCTCTCTCAGCGTCTCGCAACCCCTAATCTGCTTTCTTTGTTATTTTTATAACATTTTTTATTTATTTTTGAGAGACAGAGCATGAGCAGGGAAGAGGTAGAGAGAGAGGGGGAGACACAGAATCCGAAGCAGGCTCCAGGCTCCGAGCTGTCCGCACAGAGCCCGACGCGGGGCTCGAACCCACGAACCTTGAGGTCATGACCTGAGCCCATGTCGGACGCTTCACCGACTGAACCACCCAGGCGCCCCTCCTGGGGTCATTCTTGAGCTCTGTTGTGCCACCAGTTCCCCGGGGGGTCCGGGGCAGGATGCCGGATGACCCCCGCCTGTGGGCTCGGCGCTGGGGTAAGCAGGTGATGCCCACACAGCTAGGGTGGGACAGGCTGTCCTCCAATCCCTGTTCTGTCACCTCTGGCTACCTGTTCCACTGCTCCGCCTCACCCACACAGGCACGTGTCCTGCTGTGAATGTCCTATGTTGCTGTAACCCGCACTCATATGTTGATGCCCTAACCCCCAAGGTGACGGTATGATGAGAGGGCCTCTGGGAGGTGTTTAGGCCACAAAGGAGAGCCCTCCTAAACAGGAACCGTGCAGTTGCGAAGGAGACCCCGGAGCCCTCCCTCGGCCCTTCCGCCAGGTCAGGATACGATGAGCAGTTGCCGTCTGTGAACCGGGGAGAGCCCTCTCACCGTCTGCTCCACCTGCTGGTGCCTTGATCTTGGACTCCCAGCCCCCAGAACCGTGAGAAACAAATGTCTCTCGCCCTTCCGTCCCTCGTCCCTCGGACGGTTGTTAGAGCGGCCGGCGCTGACTGAGATATGTCCCCACCGGGGACCTCAGCCTTCCAATCAATAACATAGGAGCGAAATAGGAAGGATGTGTGTGCGTGAGGGTCGATGATGCTGTAGAGCAAGGGGGCGCAGGGGGCTTGGGCATCCGGCAGGAGACGCCGGCCGCAGAGGCCAGTGCCTAAGACCCGGGAGCCATTGCTGGCCTGTGGGTTCCCCTGAGTCGGCGGGTCATGCACTGGGCTTGTCCCCTGGTGCAGAGCCCGGGCACGGCTGGGAGAAAGAAGGCAGCCGGGGCAAGGGAGACCTCGGGTCAACAGGGACCCAGCCGGGGGCTGTTACAGGGTTGCTTCTTGGGGCGGTGTTCCCAGCTTTCTTGGGGCAGACCCGCCGGGCCTTGGGGGGCCACGCCAGGCCTTCCTCTGACTCATCCATCCTGGTGAGGACCCCGCAGTGGAGGCGGAGAAAGCAGCCTTTAAATATAGCTCAGCACCATCTGATGCTCCGGGACTGATGGAAGGAAGCCAGTGGCCGCCCCTGACCCAGCCAGCCTCCCTCCTCGCTAGGTTCAGACATCCTCCCCGCCCCGCCCCTCCCCCACGGCCCCCACCCCCGCCTCCCTGCCTCCCCGCCCCTTCCCTCAAGGGCTCAAATGTTTAGGCTTTCTGTAAATGTGAGATATAAAAAGAACCGGGGGGGGGGGGGGGGGGGGGGTGGGGTGCGGGCGCAGGGGTGGGGAATGGCCACTGGCTGGCGGAGAGATACCGCCCCCATAGGGCCCTGAGCAGTGACACGGCGACAAGCTGGCATTTAGCGTCAGGCAGAAGGAGGCCAGCCAGCTGGGGGAAAGCCAAGTCTGACTTTATCCAGGCCCCTCTCCTTGGCCCACACCGGGCCCTGGAAATGGCAAATTGTGGGGCGCCTGGGTGGCTCAGGCCGTTGAGCGTCCCGCTTGGGCTCCGGTCATGATCTCACAGTTCCGTGAGTTCAAGCCCCACTTGGCGCTTGCTGCTGTCAGGGCAAAGCCTGCTTTGGATCCTCTGTCTCTCTCTCTCTCTCTCTCTCTCTCTCTCTCTCTCTCTCTGCCCCTCCCAGGTTCGTGCTCTCTCTCTCTCTCTTGCTCTCTCAAAAAAAAAAAAAAAAAAAAAAAATTTAAATCTTGTTATAAAAAGAAAGAAAGAAGTTGCAAATGGTGCGGATGCCCTGAGCCAAGGCGAGTCAAACCTGCCCCAGGAACTTACCTCACTGAGGACACAAGGACATCCTGCTCCTGGCTGCCGGTCCCACAGGGCTCCAGCCCCGGACTGGCCCCCACGCATCGCATCGGGTGGCCAGGGATACAACAGCACCAGCCACCTCCCCCCTCAGTCTGCCCCCGCTCCCCCTCTCCCCCCCCCCCCCGACGGCTGACCACTCCCTGCTTTCTGCCAGTCCTTCTCCTATATGTTGAACACCAGCTGTGTGTCGGGCACAGGTCCAGGAGCAGTGAGGGCATGCCCAGTAGTAAGACGGGCACTGTCCATATCTCATGGGCTCACGGTCAGATGGAGGAGGCACAAAGCACATCAAGAGAAAAACACCAACAAACCCAAAGAGAAAGCATGGAGATAACGACTGCTGGGAGGAAGTCGGCCTTCCTCAGAAAGGGAAGGGGAAGTGTCCATGAGACGGAGAAGGAGCACACTGAGAGGACCAGGATGCAACGTGCATCCTCCTCGGGACTATTGGGTCTTTATCCTAAGGGCAGTAGGGAGCCACTGAAGGCTCAGGAGGACTGGCATGCTCGGACTTCCACTGACTTACGGACAGAGAGTGGATCAGGTGATTACCAGAGGGTGGGGAGGGAGTGGGGGACTTGCGTTTAACGGGGACAGTTTCAGTTTGGGAAGATGAAAAGGTGCTGGGGATGGATGGTGGGGAGGGCTGCGTGACAAGGTGAATATACGCAAAGCCACTGAACTTTCACTTGAGAATGGTTCAAATGGTAAATCTCACGTGTCTTTTATGACAATTTTAAAAAGTAGGGGCGCCTGGGTGGCTGAGTCGGTGAAGCGTCCGACTTCGGCTCAGGTCATGATCTCACAGTTCGTGGGTTCGAGCCCCGCGTCGGGCCCCGGGCTGACAGCTCGGAGCCTGGAGCCTGCTTCGGATTCCGTGTCTCCCTCTCGCTCTGCCCCTCCCCTGCTCGCGCTCTGTCTCTCTGTCTCTCAAAAATAAATAAACATTAAAAATAAATAAACTTTGGGGCGCCTGGGTGGCGCAGTCGGTTAAGCGTCCGACTTCAGCCAGGTCACGATCTCGCGGTCCGTGAGTTCGAGCCCCGCGTCGGGCTCTGGGCTGATGGCTCGGAGCCTGGAGCCTGTTTCCGATTCTGTGTCTCCCTCTCTCTCTGCCCCTTCCCCGTTCATGCTCTGTCTCTCTCTGTCCCAAAAATAAATAAAAAACGTTGAAAAAAAATTTTTTTAAATAAATACATAAATAAATAAACTTAAAAAAAGAACAGTTTTTTTCCCTCTGAATTTATTATCCAATTTGTCTTTTTTTTTTTTAAACAGGCAAAAAGGTTTAGTTTTATTTTAGTTTAGCTTTTTTAGGCACAAAGTTTTGCTACATCATACAACGTGGATGAATCTCAAAACCACGCTAACTGAAAGAAGCCAGGCACAAAACGTGGTGGTGAACGTACTAAATGCCAGGCAATCATCCACTTTAAAATGGCTAATTTAGGGGCGCCTGGGTGGCTCAGTCGGTTGAGCAGCCGACTTCGGCTCAGGTCATGATCTCACAGTCCGTGAGTTCGAGCCCCGTGTCGGGCTCTGTGCTGACAGCTCAGAGCCTGGAGCCTGTTTCAGATTCTGTGCCTCCTTCTCTCTCTGACCCTCCCCTGTTCATGCTCTGTCTCTGTCTCAAAAATAAATAAACATTAAAAAAATAAAATAAAATGGCTAATTTAGGGGCGCCTGGCTAACTCAGGCTGTGACAGCCTGAGACTCTTGATCTCAGGGTCGCGAGTTCAAGCCTCATGTTGGGTGCAGAGCTCACATACAAACATACAGACACACAGGTTGATTTAATGTTACATGTGTTTTGCCAAAAGAAAGAAAAAGAAAGGAAAGAAGGAAGGAAAGGAAAGAAGTGGAAGGGAAGGGAGGGAGGGAGGGAGTGGGGAGGGCAGGCAAACCCACTGACCGTGACAGAAGTGTCTCTAGACCCAAGGCAGTGACAGCGAATAGCACCCAGCGAGGGAGGTGACAGCAGGTGACGGCAGGGAAAGGCTGAGGAAAAGGGAAAACACTGGGACAGCAGAGGGGACGTGGCGGCTGGTTAGATGGGCCGTGGCTCTTGGGGTGGTTCTGTTGGGGCTGGAACCCTCACCGCGTGTCCCGGCTGTGCCCGCCCCCCGCCTGCCCCGTCCCCTTGTTCAATCCCACTCCACTTTGAAGGCCCAGATGTCCCCCCACCGCCTGAGGACCGTCCTAGCCTCCCCTTCCCGGCATGATTATCGGTCCCTGTGTGTCCCCGAGCCACTCCACGCAAACGCCACCCACCTGTGCACTGAGGCAACATCCCCGGAAGCCCTGAGTCAGAGGCGGGTTGACGCTCGGTTCTCAGGCCCTGTAGAGCAGGGGTCTGCAAACTTCTCGGGGGGGCGGGGGGAAGGCCAGACAGGAAGTATTTTTTCTTTTCGGCTTGGCTTCGAGGGGCCAGGCAGTCTCCATTGCAATGATTCAACTCTGCCACTTCGAATAAAGGCCGCCACAGCCGACAGGGAAATGAGCGGGCGCAGCTGTGTGTCGATAAAACTTTATCTGCGGACACGGAGTTAGTCCACGGAAATACATTTGCCGGGGAACACCGTGTGGATTCGAGGAGTCCGAGATGTGAATGTGATGCATTTAGCTGTTGGAATACGATTGCCATCGGAACGATAACTAGCACCTGTATTGCATCGTGGAATTATCATCTCCTGGCCGGAGTTGCAACGATCAAGAGTTCTGGTCTCTTGGCAAATCTGATGGTTATGATATTGTATATATCCACTCTACCCCGCGTTAGCCCCTCAGGACTTATTTTCTACTCGTTGCCAGGTTGTACCCTTAAACAACATCTGTCCTATCCCTCCAACCCCCTTGGATACTGAAATCTGAACTGCATATAATTTTCACATCGTGGTGGGTTGTCTTTTTTTTTTTTTTTTTCGCATCATGAAGATAATAGAGGGGCGCCTGGGGTGGCTCAGTCGGCGAAGCATCCGACTTCCGCTCAGGTCATGATCTCGCGGTTCGTGAGTTCGAGCCCCGCGACGGGCTCTGTGCTGACAGCTCGGAACCTGGAGCCTGCTTCAGATGCTGTGTCTCCCTCTCTCTCTGTTCCTCCCCCACTCGCACTCTGGCGCTCTCTCTCTCTCTCTCTCAAAAATAAATGAAGATTAAAAAATTTTTAAAAGATAACACAGACTCACATTGCTATAAGCAAAAGGTCCCGTGGTATAGAGTCCTTCTGTCTCCCACCCTGCACCCATAGCTTCATGGGGGTTCCTTAGGATCAGAGAACATTCAGGCTCTGGCTACAGATGGTTCGGCACAAGGCGCGGGCAGCCGCTGGAAGCAGGGAGCGGCAGTACCTCTGTCCCTTCCCAGGACACCCTGGAAGGACAGTTGCGAAGGGCAATCCTCCCAGCCTCCCGGCGGGCAGAGCTTCAAACAGGCCACCTGGCTGTTCATTTCCGTTGGAGGGAGAAATAGCCGATGTACAATCATATGCCGGTTCGTGGGCTGCAGCCGGAAGGTCAATGACTTGAAAGGAAAATGATTGGAAAACTGGTGATGGGGTCGCCTGGGAAGGTGTGTGGACCCACCTCTCTGAGTGGACAAGGGAGAGTGAAGGTACTTGCGCCCCCTGATGGTCTAAATAAGTATGTCCCCGCCCCCAGACTCACACCTGGAAATCCTAACCCCCAAAGTAATGATATTAGAATGGGGGTTGGGGGGCCCATGGGTGGCACGCTAAGCATCTGGCTTCAGCTCAGGTTGTGATTTCGTGGGGTTTTTTTTGTTTGTTTTTTGAATTTTTTTTGTTACATTTATTTATTTTTGAGACAGAGAGAGACAGAGCATGAGCGGGGGAGGGGCAGAGAGAGAGGGAGACACAGAATCTGAGGCAGGCTCCAGGCTCTGAGCCATCAGCACAGAGCCTGATGCAGGGCTTGAACTCACCAACTGTGAGATGGTGACCTGAGCCAAAGTCGGATGCTCCACGGGCTGAACCACCCAGGTGTCCCAACACTACTTTTTTTAAATTAATTAATTAATTATTTTATTATTTATATTACATTTTTTAAAATGTTTACTTTTTTTTTTTTAATTTTTTTTTCAACGTTTTTTATTTATTTTTGGGACAGAGAGAGACAAAGCATGAACGGGGCAGGGGCAGAGAGAGAGGGAGACACAGAATCGGAAGCAGGCTCCAGGCTCCGAGCCATCAGCCCAGAGCCCGACGCGGGGCTCGAACTCACGGACCGCGAGATCGTGACCTGGCTGAAGTCGGACGCTTAACCGACTGCGCCACCCAGGCGCCCCATGAGAGAGAATCTTAAGCAGAGTCTGTGCCCAGTGCAGAGCCCAACGTGGGGCTCGAACTCACAAGCCGTGAGATCATGACCTGAGCCGAAGTCGGACGCTTCACCGACCGAGCCACCCGGGCACCCCATCCGCAGGGGAGGATTTTAATAAGCAAGTGAATAGGAGGACCCATTCTGTGGACACCAACAGGCCTCTTTCTCCAGACACCCCTGTCATCATTCCAGGCCCCCCCCCCACCCTGCCCCATCTCCCCTCCCGCCTGGGTGACCCCTGTTAGCCACATGCTCTATGCTGTGGCTCCGCTCTCCCCACCATCCACCTACCTCGGTTTCTGAGGACTTCCAAGGGGGCCGGCTCCCGCGATGCACCCCACACACACACACACAGGCCGAAGGCCAGGCCACCTCCACTTGTGCAGACAGGTCTGGGAGGAGGGAAGCCTCAGGCTCCTGCAGGAGCAGGGCCTAGCACGGGGCAGGCTCCTTCCCCTTACTCCTGCGCAGCACTGCCTCCCACCACACACCCCTGTAAATCCTTTCATTTGAAGCCAGAGCAGAAGCGTGAAACACTTCCAGCGTGCTGACTTCCTTCTGTTTTTTTTAATTGTGATAAAATTCAGAGAACATGAAATTAACCCTTAGCCACTGTAAAGCGTATGATTCAGCGGCACGTGGGACTTTCACAATGTTGTGCAACCATTGCCACTATCTAGTTCTAGAATATGCCCACCGGCCCACCTCTGAGCCCCCTGCCTCGCCAAGGAATAATCTGGACCCGTTAAGCAGTCACTCCCCGGGGTGCCTGGGTGAGTCAGCCCACTGAGCACTGACTCTTGGTTTCTGCTCAGGTCCTGATCTCAGGGTTCTCGAGTTCGAGCCCCGCGTCCAGTTCTGCGCTGATAGCTCGGGGCCTACTTGGGATTCTCCCTCTCCCTCCCTCTCTCTCTGCCCTCCCCCACTGGCGTGCGTGCTCTCTCTCTCAAAATAAACAAAAAACTTAAAAAAAAAACAAAAAACAAAAAAAGGCAGTCACTCCCCATTTCCCCCTCCTGGGCCCCTGGCAACCACTAACCCACTTTCTGTCTCTATTTGCCTGTATTGAATATTTCATGTAAATGACGTCACAATAGTGGCCTCTTGTGGTTGGCTTTGAACATAATGTGTTTGAACATAATGTGTTTGAACATAAAGGTTCATCCACGTGGGAGTATGTATCAGAACTTCATTCCTTTTTATGGCCAAATAATAGTCCATAGTATGGAGGGACCACATTTGTTTATTCATTCTTTTTTTTTTTAAGATTTTATTTTAGGGCCGCCTGGGTGGTTCAGTAGGTTAAGTGTCCGACTCTTGATTCCGGCTCAGGTCATGATCTCAAGGTTTGTTAGTTCGAGCTCCACATCCCACTCGCTGCTGTCACCGCAGAGCCCTCTTCAGATCCTCTGTCCCCCTCCCTCTGCCCCTCCCCTGCTTGCGCGCTCAAAAATAAATAAACATTAAAAACACAACAGTACAGCAAGGACATGACAACGGAGAGCTCAGCAAATGTGGGTGGAATAAATGAATGAATCAACGTTTTGAGGAACCTTTCCTCCGCAGCACTGCCGTTTTGGGTGACTGAGAAGCTGTCTGGCTAAGGTGAGAGCCTCAAATGCCCTAGCTGGGGGGGTAGGGGGATGCAAAGGCAGAGGAGCCCCTCGAAACAGAGGGAGGGGTATAGACTCCTTCCTGAACTCCTAGTGGTTTTCTGGAAAGGTCCCAGAGGTAATGCCCAGCTCTAAGGGACAGAGGAAGAGGCTGCCAGGGTTCTCCCAAGACAACCCAGGAGGTGAGGTCAGCCTGTAGAGCGGAGGCAGCACCCCCAGCAAGGATGGGCCCGCTGTCCCACGGGGCTCACCGCCCCCCTGGCCACCTGCTCCCAGCCCGCCGACAAGTGCCAGGGAGGGGAGGGCGGAGGAAGGAGAGGCAGAGGAAACAGATAGGATCGGACAAGCCCCTCGACAAGACAAGCTCTTGGAAAGGATCAAGGAACCATGTACAGGCGCCCAGCCTGGCCCTGCATCTGCCAGCTCAGTGTGGCGGTGAGGAGGATGGCAGGTCACCTCAGTCTCTGTCACCGGCCGGGGACGGCCTCTCTCTTGTCTTCCTCCCCTGTCCCGGCCCCCCACATCTGTCACCTTCCAAATCCCCAGGGCAAACTGCCCAGAGACGCCGTCCCGAACCCTCAGACACGTCACTCGGTCACGGCCACAGTCGGAAGCCACACACGCCACCACCCTCCTGAGCAGCAGCCACTGAGGGCCGGGCCTCCACCGGTGGAGACACATGGGAGTCCCTGAAGGCCCCTGTGGACTCCCAGCAACCCCCGCTGCCCGGGAGAAACAGGCTGCAAGAGACCAGATGAGGGCCGTTTACTGCAACAAACAGAGACCTCTGCCTTCCTGGCGGGGGGTGGGGAGCAGAACATTCTAATGTGCCCCTGCCACAGGCTCTCCCTGACCACCTTCCCAAATCAGCCACCACTCTCCCCAGTCCCCTACAACTGTCTCCCTCTCTCGCAACCCTATTGTATTTCTTCGGAGTGTTTATCTCTATCTGACTTCACAGTGTCTGTGGCCACTCAACCCCGCTTGGCCCCCACCCCGATAGGAAACAAGGTCTCCACAAACCATAAGAGACTCTTTAAATTAAAAAAAAAATTAGTGTTTATTATTTATTTTTGAGAAAGAGAGAGAGAGACAAGGCATGAGTGGGAGAGGGGCAGAGAGAGAGAGGGAGAATCCAAAGCAGGCTTCAGGCTCCGAGCTGTCAGCACAGAACCCGACGCGGGGCTTGAACTCACAGACTCTGAGATCATGACCTGAGCCAAAGTCGGATGCTCAACCGACTGAGCCACCCAGGCGTCCCGGGATTGGCAAACTTCTGCAAAGAGCCAGATAGGAAACGTGCTCGGCTTTGCGGGTCTCTGTGGCAACAACCGTGCTCTGCCCTCCCACCCACGGTGGTGGCCACCATCAAAAAACCTCAAACGGGGGTGCCTGGGTGGCGCAGTCGGTTAAGCGTCCGACTTCAGCCAGGTCACGATCTCGCGGTCCGTGAGTTCGAGCCCCGCGTCGGGCTCTGGGCTGATGGCTCGGAGCCTGGAGCCTGTTTCCGATTCTGTGTCTCCCTCTCTCTCTGCCCCTCCCCCGTTCATGCTCTGTCTCTCTCTGTCCCAAAAATAAATAAAAAACGTCGAAAAAAAAAAATTAAAAAAAAAAAAAAAACCTCAAACGGGGGCGCCTGGGTGGCGCAGTCGGTTAAGCGTCCGACTTCGGCTCAGGTCATGATCTCGCGGTCCGTGAGTTCGAGCCCCGCGTCAGGCTCTGGGCTGATGGCTCGGAGCCTGGAGCCTGTTTCCGATTCTGTGTCTCCCTCTCTCTCTGCCCCTCCCCCGTTCATGCTCTGTCTCTCTCTGTCCCAAAAATAAATAAAAAACGTTGAAAAAAAAAAAAAAAAAAAAAAAAACCCAAACGGGCGTCGGTGGGGAATGTGGAGAAATCGGAGACCCTGCACACTGTTGCCACCAACATAAAACGGGGCGGGTACCCTGGAAAACAGCATGTTGGTTCCCCCCAAAATTAAAAATAGAATCACTATATGACCCGGCAATGGCGCTTCTGGGTCGACGCCCCCAAAGAATTGAAAGCAGGGTCTTCAAGAGATATTTGTAGGGGCGCCTGGTGGCTCAGTCAGTTAAGCATCCGACTACGGCTCGGGTTCCTGAGTTCGAGCCCCGCGTCGGGCTCTGTGCTGACAGCTTGGAGCCCAGAGCCTGCTTCGGATTCTGTGTCTCTCTGTGTCTCCCTCCGTCTCTCCCCGTCCCCGGCTCATGCTCTGTGTCTCTCTCTCTCTCTCTCAAAAATAAAAAGATTTTAAAAAAAGAAGAAGAAAAACAATCGCAGACAATATGGACGTGACTGCCGAAACTGTAATTTCCTATGATTCTGTGTGTCATGGAATACTCATTTTCTCTTGCTTTCATCTGTTTAATCATGTAAAAACCATTCTGAACCAGAAGGCCGTGAGGAGGTCGGGCGGATGTGGCCCGCGGGCTGTGGTTTCGAGACCCCGGTCCAGTCTGCCGGCCCTGCGTGTTGTGCCTCTGGACTGGCAGGGGCTGGGTCGTGCACTTGCTGTATGAACGAATGCATGCATGCACAAATAATGGCACAGCTGGCCAGCAAGCAAACCCCAGAACCTTCGCTTCTGTCCTGAGCACCTTCGGGAAAGCCAATTAACCTCTCTGGGCCTTGGGTTTTCAGCTGTAAACGATCTAGGCTGGCACCCGCGCTGGGTGTGCCTCCACTTACCGAGCCTCCTCTGGTTCCTCCCACTCCTTCTCCAGCTCCAGGGCAGGGGTGGGGGAGGGCGGTTGGGAAACCAGGAAGCTCTAAGAGAGAAGATAGAAGCCTCCCGCCCTGGCTCAGAGCCGGGACCTCACTCCTTGTGTGCACCCCTCCCCAGCCCAGGCCGACGGTGAGGTCTGCTGGGTACCACACACACAGTCTCTCGTCCAGGCCTAAATATATTCCAACCTCAGGGACATTCCACACCCCACGCTCATTTCCGCCTTTCTGCCCAGCATGGTGTCAAGAACAAAAATCCAAGTGGAAGGTTGGGGGCCATGGAGGAAGAGGAGGAGGGAGGGAGCCAGTGTGATCAGTCTGAGATGTGGCTTCAAGGGTCCTGGTGGTGATGGGGATGCTGGGAAAGCTGAGAATGAGGGGGCCTCCCCCCCTCCCTTCCAGCCTGCACAGTGCTTCCCTCCTCTGCTCGCAGCTTCGTGAGTCACCATTCCGGCATTCGCTGGCACAGAGCCAGGGCTGGGTGGGATGTCAGGGCGGCAGGCGGGCGGGCGGGGAGACCTACTTTAGCCTTGGTTTCTCCCCCACGCCCACAAGGGCCTTGGGTCTCAGAGCACACACCCCACACCTACTCAGTACATCCAGAGGCCAGGTTGGGGCTTCCCACGTCTGCTGCCCTGGGAACCAGGAAGGAAGGGCTGCCTGTCGCCACCCACCTGGGGCACTGCCCAAGTCCAGCCACCAGGAGCTGGGGAGGCCAGCACCCCTGTCTCCAGGTAGAGCGGATGTGGCCTAGAAAGGGCGCCCTGCTGGCCCCTCCCCAAGATGCCAGAAGCTGCCAATCACCTCCGTGCCCAGGACTCCAGCCAAGGCCCCAAGTCTGACTCCACATCTGTATCTGGGAAAAGACACACACACACACACACACACACACACACACACAGTGGGGAGAGGCAGGGCAGTGGAAGGTGGGCGGCGAGCCTACGCCTCACCCACTCCACCCCAACATTCAGCCACGCTGGGGGACGTTTTTCGGCTGCCACAACTACAGGAAGAGGCACTTGTGGCACCTAGTGGGTGGAGGCCACCGCTGATGCTCGACACCCTCCGATGCACGAGGCTGCCCCACCGCAGAGAGCCATCCGGCCACAAAAAGTCCAGAAACGCCAGCCATGTGCCCAGGTTCGAATCCAGGCTACAGCACTTTTCAGCTGTAAAGACTATATGCAGGAGGAAGGCTATCTAACCCCATGGTGCCTCAGTTTCCTCCACGGGAAACAAGGAGAACGTCATAATAAGTCAGGCAGTGAGGACTCTGGGAGTGGAGCACTTTAAGTAGTAAGCAGTAGCTTCTATGGTTGTTGTCATTCTCCTTTTTTTCTTTTTTTCCTTTAAAAGTAATCTCTATCCCCGGCGCGGCGCTCGAACTCACGGCCCCGAGATCAAGAATCCTATGCCGTACTGACTGAGCCAGCCAGGCAATCCCGCTGTCATTCTTAAGACGTCAGGCTTCAGGGCACCTGGGTGGCTCAGTCGGTTAAGCGGCCGACTTCGGCTCAGGTCATGATCTCGCGGTCCGTGGGTTCGAGCCCCGCGTCGGGCTCTGTGCTGACAGCTCGGAGCCTGGAGCCTGTTTCAGATTCTGTGTCTCCCTCTCTCTGACCCTCCCCCATTCATGCTCTGTCTCTCTCTGTCTCAAAAATAAATAAACGTTAAAAAAAAAAAAAAAAAAGACCTCAGGCTTCAAGTCCCACAGACTTGAATTCAAATTTGACATTTGTCGTGGGGCACCTGGCTGGCTCAGTGGGGAGAGCATGAGCCTCTTGATCTCGGGGTCGTGAGTTCAAGTCCCATGTTGGGCATAGAGCTTACTAAAAAACAGGTAAACAAACCACACACACACACACACACACACACACACAAAATAAAACAAAAAAACCCTGACACCTCTCAGCTGGATTTGGATAAGTGCTGTCACTGCCTGTCTCCGGAGTCACTAGGGGCAACAGATGAGCTACTGGGCACACAGCCTTAATGTGCGTTGGGGACACAGGGGTGCTGAGTAAACTCTTGCTGAGCTCAGGAGGGCCTGAGCCTGGAAGGGGCAGGAGGGGACATAAGACCATCTGGCTTCTGGGTTCCACGAATGCCATGGCAACGGGACAGGATGGGCTCAGGTGCAAGAGAGTTGGAGGCGAAGGTTTCAGGGAGGATTCACGCTGGCCACAAGCACCAAGCGGGAAGCATATGGCCCCGTGCGTGTGTGAGGCCAGGCCAACCTGGAGTGTGGCTGCCAGGAGCCTTCTAGCTGAGGAACTTTCCCCAGCTTTCTAGAACATACAGGCCAGCTGCAAGGAGGGGAAGTCACTGAGAGCAGGGAACAGGCACACTAGGGTAATCTAGGACAATCGGGGACAGAGAATTTCTCCGGAGCCGCGTGTGTGTGCGTGAGCGAGCGTGTGGGTAACCCACTGGGCCTAGACTCAGCGCACGGTGTTGAGGGGACTGAGCCCGCTCTCCCCAGCCGACCAGAAACCCGGGTCCAAGCTCGGGACATGGCCCTGGGGGAGGCTCCTCGCTCTGGCCTTCCCAGCCTTCAGGGATAGGGCTGGCTTGAGTCACAGCGGAACTGCTGGGAGACTGTGCATGTGTGTGCCCACACCCCTCCCATGGTGAACAGACAGTCGTGAGAGAGAGGGGCAAGCCTAAGGAGAGAGGAGGGAGGCACAGGGAAATACGATGATGCCCGGAAGCAGCCATTGATGCATAGCGTCCCCAAGGGCCCTGCAAATGGCAGCCGGGGCTCCACAGAGGCCAGGGACGCAAAGCAAAGCAGGAGAGGGGAAGACATCCCCCCACCCCACCCCGCACCCCCTATCCCGGCTGAAAGGAAAGCTTCGGTGGTCCCAGTGCGGGCCCCGTTCCCACGGCCCGCTTCTCTGTTTTCTTCAGAACCGGCCTCACACCCACCCCTCTCAGAAGAGAATGCCTTGTCCCAAACCACGTGTGGCCCCTTTGAAAATTCCGGTGACTGTTTATAAGGCAGTGTCCGTGGGGATTTGGAGGGTAGCTGGGGAATACATGGAACTCAGTGCGGCAGGCTCCAGCCGCCGCTCCGATTCAGAGCCTGAGCGGGAAAGGGTCTCGAGACTACCCTCCCCCCCCCGCCCCCCCCCTCCCGCCTCTACCCCCCTCTACCCCGAGGAGTCTGAAAGTTGCCGCCTGCAGGGACTCGGCAGTGGGTTAACTGCAGGCCTGCTTTGCCTTCCCCGGTGGGGTGGCGGTGGCTAGAAGCCAGGACAAGGTTCATTCCGGAAGGGCGGGCCACAGAAGGGAGGGGAGGAGAGGGGAAGGGGGCCTCAGGTGGATGCTGGCTGGCGGTAGGCTGGCCTGGGCCCCGAACCCCAGCTGCTGGGCCTCTAACAGCAACCCCCCCCCCACCCGCCTGCCCTCCGGTCTGAAAGGCAAAGCAGTGAGCCACTTCCTGTCCCAGACACCAGCAAGGGGGCCTGCCAGCAGCCTTTACAGTCTAGAAGTTTGGTTTTGCTCAGTAAATAATGATTACAAAAAAAAAAAAAAAAAAAGAACAAAACAAAACAAAACACCCCAACCCCCAAACCAACTTGATCCTCCTCAAGCCCTTGGGTTGAACATGCACACATTGGCCCTTGGGGAGGTTTTGCTGTCAGAAAGGGGAGGAAAAAATGATACAGTCACCCAGCAAGTGGGTGTGAAAAAGCTGAAGAGGGCATTTGGTGGACCAACCTGGGGGGCGGTGGGCCAAGGATGCAAGGAGAGAGAGAAAAGGCCGCCCAGTGGTGGCAGGGAGACCTGGGGCCCTGTGGCCCTCGCCCCGCCCCACCCCACCCCACCCCAGCTCTCTTTCCTTATCAGTGAATGGAAGATAAGCCACTGGGTATATACAAGCAAAAGTCCACTGGGGTGGACAAGGGCCTCTACGTGACCCCTGCCCCCCACCCCATCCCCCCCAATCCAGGAGAGAAAGAGAAACAATGCACTTTGTTTTACTAGACACACGTTTGCTCTAGGCCTTAATTCCCTCATCTGTAAAATGAGGCCAGTGAAAGTGTCTACTTTAGGGGCGCCTGGGTGGCTCAGTCGGCGAAGCGTCCGACTTCGGCTCAGGTCATGATCTCGCAGTTTGTGGGTTCGAGTCCCGCGTCGGGCTCTGTGCTGACAGTTCGGAGCCTGGAGCCTGCTTTGGATTGATTCTGTGTCTCCCTCTCTCTCTGCCCCTCCCCCACTTGTGCTCCGTTTCTCAAAAATGAATAAATGTAAAAAAAAAAAAAAAGAAAAAAAAAAGTATCTAATTTTTTTGTTTCTTTTGAGAGAGAGCGAGCGAGACAGCAGAGAGCCCTGCTAGCACACAAGTGGGGGAGGGGCAGGGAGCAGGAGAGAGAGGATCCCAAGCAGGCTCCACACCATCAGTGCAGAGACTGACATGAGGCTCGAACCCACGAACTGCGAGATCATGACCTGAGCGGAGATCAAGCGTCAGATGCTTCCCGGACTGCGCCGCCCGGGTGCCCCAGGCCTACTTGAGCTCTGATTTAGGCTTGCAGTGATGGGTAACTGAGAATGTGGGAGGGCCAGGCACAGCACCTGGCTGGGTGGGAGGCATCACTGTGTGCAGTCTCTTCTTAGAACAGGGCATGTTATCTGGCCTGTAACTACCCAAAAGCCTCCGGGGCCGGATGCTGGGGCTCCAGGGACCCTCAGAAGCTCCTGGAGCCTCACAGACTCTCCTGAGGGTGAACCTCTCTGGCTAGCTCTGTAAACAGAAGAGACTTCGCATGAATTCTCAAGGAACACAACAGCTAATTCCCCAGCGTATCTTCCCGGAGCTCCAAGAGACAGCAAAAGGTTTCCCAGACCCCCAGCTCAGGTCGCTCGGGCCCATTAGGATCACGCCGTGCTCCTCTCAGGCCCTTGGAAGAACTTCCCAAGCAGGAAAACTGAGGCCCGGACCAGGGAGCCAACTGGCTGGGGGGTCGTGACCTCCGGCTCATCTGGCAGGGCAGCAAGACCTTGGATTCACCTGGGTCCCTCGGCCGGGCCAAGCCCATCCCCCAGAGATCCTGGGATGTCTCAGCCCTCAGCACAGCGGATTCTCCCAGGCTAGCTATGCCCCGTCCCCCACCCCCGGGGGGGGGGGGGCACAACCCTCAGCTCACCAGAGAGCAGAGAACCAGGCTCTATCACTCCACTGAGGACCACAAGGGGTGCATTCGCCTTGCCCTTTCTGATCATTTGTGAAAACAAGACCTGGGACGGGAGAGAAAGAGCTGCACGTTCCCTAGCTCGGTGGACAAATCCCCTCCAGCTCCCTTTCCACAGTCCAGGCCCCTGAGATGCTCCCCCAAGCTGCACCCCGAGGGAAGGGTTAACAGGAAGCGCCTGGCCTTCCAGCAGCTACAGAAGCCCATTGTTCTGTCAGTCCCCTCCCCCTCGTCCAGGATGACCCTCTGGGGAGCCCCTTCAAAAGGGCCGGACTGGTGTCTCCAGGCTGCTGGCCAGCCAGGCGGGAGAGTGAGCACAGGAAAAGGAAACCCGCCGGGCGCGGGCTGGGGCACAGCTGTCACCGCCACATCCCCCGGGGGCTTTCCGAGGAAGGGGCGGGGGTGCTCAGCCTTGCCTGCCCCCGAGTGGGCAGCCCTCCCTGCGGTCCCCATCTGGAAGCCAGAAAGCTTTGATCTCGAGCCTTTAGGTACAACTGAAGCTCCTGCCTCCCTCCACCCCGCTTCCCCCTCCCGCCCCCGCTCCTCCCCCTCCCCCCCTTCTCTGGTTCAGAAAGTTTCACACCCCGCCCCTCCTCCATCGGATTTCAGATCTTCTCTTCTCCAGGTCCCGTCAGCTTTTTCTGATTAGCAGCCTCGGGTCGGCGGGGGGTGGAGGAAGCGGGTGCTTTGGTAGGGCGTCCTGGGTTTGAGGGGCGCTAGGAGGAGGAGGGCTGTTAGCAATTCCCTGGGAGACCCTGGGGATGGGCAGGGCGAGGACGAGCAGCTGGCCACCAGATGTGGGTGGACAGACGGAGGAGGAAATTAATTGGTGCCAGTCGGTGGTGGCAGGTCCCCAGGGGGCCAGGGGAGCCGCCCAGGTGCGGGAGGGAGCTGAAGGAGTGAGGGGGGCAGTGAATGTTTAGGTTATTATTATTTTTAATGTTTATTTAATTTTGAGAGCGAGAGGAACAGAGCACAAGCGGGAAGGGGCAGAGAGAGGGAGACACAGAATCCGAAGCAGGCTCCAGGCTCCGAGTTGTCAGCTCAGAGCCCGACGCGGGGCTCGAACCCACGAACAGTGGGATCATGACCTGAGCCGAAGTGGGACGCTTGACCGACCGAGCCGCCCAGGCGCCCCTGTTGAGGTTATTTCTTCACTGAGAGCCAACAACGTGCTGGGGGAGAGGGGGTCGATCTTGGACGGATTGGGTATGTAGGTGGAGGGCCTTAGGCCTTGGGCTCAGCTCTCCTGGACACAAATTTCGAGGTGGGCGGAATAAACCTCCAGGCTGAGCCTGGGGGAACAGAACAGGTGCCCTAGTGAGACCCATTGTGGACACAGGTGGGAAGGTGTGGACCCCCCTGAGCACACGTGTGTGGATCCGAGCGCCACGAGACACTGCTGCGGGGGCTCTGGTTCCCCGTGGACGCCGGTGTGGGGTTCTGGGCTCCTCTGGGCACGTGGGGAGCTTCAGCAGCCTGCACGACAGCGGTGGGTAGCATGAACCCCAAGCTCTGGCAGCCCCCTTTCCCTCCCGCTCCTTCCGCGATTTACCTGATTCGATCAGGCCCCCAGCCCCACACGCCCCGGCGCGGCCTCCGCCTTCCGGCCCGGACCCTAAGTCCCACTCCCGCATCCGCGGGGCGTGCTTTGTGGGGGGGGGGGGGGCGCCCGGCGCGGAGAGCCTGGGCGGAATCCGGTCCGGAAGAGACCGGTTTGGGGGGCGAGGGGCGTGGCCCAAGTCACTGACTACGCTGGGAGTTCTTGGAAGTCGCTCGGTGCGGCGCGCAGGGGCGGGACCCGGGGGAAGAGCGCGAGACGAGGTGAACTCGTCTATCCCGCCCCCGACTGTGATTGACACCCCGATCGCTCCGCCCCGCGTTGTGGTAGTTACTGACCTCGACCTCCCCGCCTAGGACTCACATTTCCTGGCGGAGATCGAGGCCCCGCCCCGCCTGGCCTAGGCCTGCGCCTGCCCGGCTCGGACGCGCGGACCTCGCCCCAGGTTCCTGGAACCGGGCAAACCGGTCCGGGTGCTGTTTCTGCGGCTCAGCCCTTTCCCGGGTTTGTGGAGGCTTTAGCGGGGCGCCTGTCCCTTAGGTCCTGCCGAGAGGAGAGTGGAGGGGATCTTGGATGGCCGACACGACTAGAGCCGTCCCTTACTTGCTCTCCTGCAGGGCGATCCTCTCTGGAGTCAGTTTCCCATCCGTAAAAGGTGGAGTTAAAAGGACCAGTCTCAAAGGAGAGGTTGCAAATGAATCATTCATTCACAAAAACCAGTAAGCACCTGCTAGACTCGTCTCTGGCCTCGAAAGGAGGCCCCAGGCCAGAAGAGGAGACAAACCCAGAAACGAATATAAAATTGCTTTGTGATGTTACAGGGGAAAAAAAAAAAAAAAAAAAAAAGCTCCTAATCTGAGCGTCCGTAAACAAAGGTCTTGGACCAAAATGGGGGGCATTTGTAGCTTTGTCTCTCTTCCAGAGGCAGAATTTTCCTAACTCTGGAACGGTGGCCTAACTGATTCAATGCTATTTATTTTAAAAAAAATTTTTTTTTCAATGTTTTTTATTTATTTTTGGGACAGAGAGACACAGAGCATGAACGGGGGAGGGGCAGAGAGAGAGGGAGACACAGAATTGGAAACAGGCTCCAGGCTCCGAGCTGTCAGCACAGAGCCCGATGCGGGGCTCGAACTCACAGAGGCGAGATCGTGACCTGGCTGAAGTCGGCCGCTTAACCGACTGCGCCACCCAGGCGCCCCTTATTCAATGCTATTTAAATAAGAGGACGAATCCCTTTGTTTCTCTCTTTTCAGCTTTTAGACTTTCCCTAGTCTTCTGACTGAAGATAGGCCCTTTCCTGTCTCCTGTGGTAATAATGTGTCGTTAACCGTGGCTAATCTCTGTGCCTAACTAAGAAAGCTGTCTGGACCCTCATACTGGCTACTGTTTCAGCAGAATCTTATGACATTGTTTTGTTTTCACTGTAGCTTGTATTAAAGGTTACCTTCTAAGTATGGTCCGTGATTAACAAGTGGCTTACGTTCAGAAAAATGTTTAGATAAATAATAGTACAGTTGTTTTGCAGATGTGACAAAAATCCTGGCCATCAACGGTCTGAAATTTGGTAAATTCTATGCTAAGAGTCATGGGCAGCCACTGATGAAATGCGACAATAACTACTAAGCACTTAGCACTTGCCTCCCCCAGACAACCTCATCGACTCTTCCAGGCCTGGGTTGGGCATTCCTGGAACGGACATTTGAACACAGATGCGAACTAGAACATTAATTTACCCTTTCAGACAGTGAGTAGTGTTTGAAGGAAGGCTGAGAAGAGGGGTAAAGGGGCTGGGAGGCAGAGTGGGGAGCGTCTTTAGATCAGATGGCCAAAGAAGGCCTCTCCCAGGAGGTGACAGTCCAGCAGAGATCTGAACGGAAGTGAGAACGGATGTCTGGGAGAGGAGCATTGCAAACAGAAGCAACAGCAAGTGCAAAGGCCCTGGACTGGGACATGCCTGGCCTGTTCTCCACGCAGAAAAGAGGCCACGGTGGATGAAGCAGAGGAGAGCTGGAGAGTGACGTTATCCAACTTGCATTTTTAGAAGATCTGTGTGGCTGCGGGGTAGGATAGATTGTGGGGGCGAGAGCAGGGGGGAAGCCACTGCCCCTGATCCAGGTGAGAGGTAACAGCAGCCCAAGTGGAGTGGGATGAGAGGTCAAGTTGACAGCACCTGTGACTGGGTGCCCTGGGCGGGAAGGAGAAAAAGGGATCCAAGGAGGATTCCTCCGTTGGGAGGCCAGGGAGACGTGGGGAGGGGCCTTGGACAGAAAGCCTGGGGGTGGGGGAGGGGGTCCAGGATGGAGAGCAAAATTTGGGAGCCGGCATAGATGAGCCGGCATGGATGAGACCACCTACAAAGGGGTGAGTGTAGACAGCAAGAGGCCCGGGGCCTGAGGTGGGAGGAAGCCAGAAGTGTGGAGGCCTGGGAGGAGGCAAGAGTCAACCCGGTCAAATCCCTAGGATGGAACCAAACTCTGGAGCTGAGCGGGGACGCTGACCCTCATGCACACGGAGCTGTTGGAGGCAGGAACTATGTCTCCAGCTCTCTGGGATGAGCACAGCATCCGCACACACATTCCCACACCCAATGCCTGTGTTGCTGTATGCGCCTTTAAATGGACGGCACTGTTACCATTCTGAGTTCTACCAATAATAAAATAACACCGCTTCCGGTGTGCCAGGCATCCCGCCAGGCCCTTTATATGTATTATCTCACCTAATCTTCGCAACGGACCCCAAGAGGTAGGGGCTATTGTTGCCCGCAGTGTACAGCCAGGGAAACGGAGGCCCAGAGAGGTGAAGTGACTCGCTTGAAGCTGCACAGCAAGCAAGTAGACAGGATCTGTGTTCCCACCCCCACAAGGTCTGCCGCCGGCCCTTGTCACTCAGCGTCATGGTTCTGAGCCATTGGTGTCACCAGAGAGTGTAGATCTGTCCCCGATCAGGCCATTTATTCTCCGGGGAGGCATGGATAGTCCGAATTCTACCAGACCGGTTAGATGGGATGGGCATGTAGGTTGTTTCCAATTTGTACAGTGGACGACACTGTAATGAACAGCCTTCTGGAGCCTCCTGCTGCAGGCCTGAGGTTCCCCCGGGGGACTCTACTGGTCAAGGGACTTGTGACACTTTTAGTTTTCACAACTATTGTCCCATGAATTACTCCCCCAGAGGGCCTAGCCCAATGATCCAATGCCATGTAACGGCGTGAAAACCCAGGCTATTGTGTCGAATATTCAATGTTGCCTATTCGGAAGGGTGGAATGGGGTCTTGGGAAGGGGGATATATTAAAGGGATGGGGGGGGGGGGCTTCTCCTGTCTCCCACTTCATCATCTCCAGCCCCCAGCCCGGAAACCCCCAGGAGGTGGGGCGGAGATCAGCCTGACCGCTTCCCGGGGAGGAAGGAAGGGCCAGGAGGTTCCTGCGACAGGATGCGCACTGAGGGCCCCCTCCCCAGCCGCCGGGGACTTCCCGGGGCAGGCCAGGTTCTCAGGGGAGCTGCTCCCACGCGAACGCACTGAACTGCCGCTGGGGTGTGGGGCTCCAGTCTCCCCCCCCCCCCCCGCCCCCCACGTCCCACTGGGGAGTTACGGGTCAGGACCCCGAGTGGGTGGCGCTTAAGTCTCCCGTGTTTCCCCAGGAAAGAATCAGGTGGCCGCGGAGGCGAGCTGGGCTAGATTCCCCTGGGGGAACCCAGAGGGAGGCGGGGAGCGGGGTGGGTGGACGAGGCTGGAGGGGAGCCGGAGGCGGGAGTTCTGGGGCGGGTCCACCTCCATCTCACCCTCCTCCTTCCACCCTACGGCCTCGGGGTCAGGTCCCCCGGGGTCGCGGGAAGCTGGCAGGGCCGGAGCCAGCCGTCTGGAGGCGGGGCGGCTGCTTTCCCGGCGCCTCCCGCCGCCCTCACTGCCCGCACCTGCGGCTCCTTTGTCCTCCTAACAGCCACCCCGCCACCCGCCCTGGGGCGACGCCTCGCAGCCCCTCTCCTAAATCAGCACTGGATACATTATGAGCGTTTTCTCCTCTGGGGTGACTAAAATGGAGCTGGGATGGAGCCAGAGCAAATAACCAGGGCTCTCAGGGGGGTGTTTCTACATCTACAGCCACCTTTCGGGGAAGCTGTTTAGAGGCCCACTTCACAGATGGGGAGACTGAGGCTGGGAAACTCCCCTCCCAGCCTGAGTCACAAAATGGTACCGCCAGAGAGAAGAACAAGGGTATAAAGGGCGCCCCAAAGCGCACTTCAGCTCCCCCGCAAGCTGAGGGACCCCCGCCAAAGCTGATTCAGTTGGTCAAGTGGGGTGGGGGGAGCCTCCGAAGGAGGCGTGGCCTTCCCAATTCTGTTTGGGGCGCTGGACCCATCGGTAATCCCCCTCAAAGGTCTGAACTCGTCAAGCCCTCTCCGCGCCGCCCCCGCCCCCGCCTGCCCCGAGTTGCAGGATTTCGACGGAACCACCGAATGTGGGGGAGCTGAAGGAGTCAGAGGACCAGAGCACCCAGCACGGAAACGCTCTGGCAAAGAAAAGGGGGCCCAGCCCCATCCCGCCCACTCTACCCACGTGATAGCCGGTCAGACCGGTTTCTGGGGCCCCAGCAAGCCGCCGCCAGCTCCTGACCCCTTAACCCTGCCCCTCCCCCATCAGGGAAGAAAACCAGACGGGCAGCACAGACTTTATTCAAATGGTCTTTATTTTCCTATCTGGCGTTTCTAGCAAAAAGCCAGATAGATGAAATTAAACAGAATCCACCACAGTAAAGGTAAACAGACCTCAGCACGCCCTGGCAAGAATCTTCCCCTTCCCAAACTGGCCCAGTCTCACCAGCAACTGGTCCCAGCGCAGCCTTACAAGCGCTCTAAACACCCCCACCCAATTTTGTGATTCAGACCAGGATCGTCTGGGTTGTGTCTGTGTGTCTGAGGGACGGTCACGCCGGAGACTGGGAACGTATTACCACCTCTAACGCACCAGATGAGGACAATTTTAACCTGAAATTTAATCGGGCCCCCACCTTGCCCCCGCTATACAGCCGAAGGCGCAGGGGCGCGGGGCACAAACCCGCAGCGCGCGGGGCGAGGTGACTCAGGACGCCCTCCTCCCATTCCCCAGGGCGGTCCACACCCCAGACCCTCCTCCCAGGCCCCACACCCACGCAAGGCAACAGGAAGCTCCCCACGTCTGCCCCATGACGCAACGATGACCGCTTGCACAAGTATGTCACTGGTGGGGGAAGGGAGCGCCTGCCTGGAATTCTGAGGTTGGAAATGCAAACACCAACTATTGAAAAACCTTGAAAGGGCAGTACAGCTCCCAATAAAAAATAAAGTCCGACCCTGAGGAGTTTTAAAGAACCTAGCCTCCCTGCTCCCAGTCCCAGAAGGAGAGGGAAAGGTCCACGTCCCAGTCCGTTAAGACAGCACCTGTGGGCGCAGCAGGTCTCGGCGGAAGGCGCTCGCGCTCCCCGCTCAGGCTCCTCGGCGCCGCCGCTGCGCACAGGCGGCGACGGCTCCCCGGGGGCAGAGTCCCTCTTCAGGCCTCTCAGCAGCCCGGGCGGCAGCTCCTCTCCACGGTTTCAGCGGGCGCTCCCCCGGGGGCGGGCCTCGCCTCGGGTGTGCGCACTCCGGCCGACGGTTCGGCCCGCGCTCTGGGCTCCTGTAGCGCCGCTCGGGGACCCTCAGAAGGCCACCACGGCCCGCACGAGCACGTTCAGCATGCTGTCCGCAGGGCGGCAGGCAGGCTTCGCCTCGCACGCCGGCGGCGCCGTCGGGGGGGCGGCGGGGCTGCAGTTCAGGAGGCCAGAGAAGCGCCTCTGTAGGACGCGCGCCAGGTTGGGGAAGGCGCCCTCCGCTTGAGCGGGAGGTGGCTGCAGGCGATCAGGGACCTCCGAAGAGGCCCCTGCCTCCTCCTCTTCTTCTTCTAGACGGGCTTTCTTGCTTGGGACCAGTCCGACGTCCCCGCCGTCACTCAGGCTGCTGCTCCGCCGCTTGCGGCTGACTTTAGTGGGGCGCGGGGCACAGGGAGCTGGGGTCTCCGCGGCTCCCGGCGCCTCCCGCGTGTCCATGGGCTCCGGGGAAGGCTGCTCACCGTCGGGGGGCGCTGCCTCGGCTACAGCTTCCGCTTCCCGCAACTGGTGCAGGCGAGGATCAGTGGAGCGGACGGGCGGCAAGGGCACCTCGGGCTCGTGGGCTTCCACCTTGGCCGAGAGGTAGAGCTCTCGCGCGCTGCGCATGACCAGCGACAGCTGCAGACTCCGGTGCAGCCGCAGGCCACCGCGCTGCATGCGCGAATGGTACATCTTCCACACCGACAGGGTCATGATGCGTTGAGCCTCCTTCTGCACCTCCATGGCGGCTAGACGGCGGGGGCGAGGACGGCGGGGGCTCCCTGACTGGGCAGGACAGGTAGCAGGTGCACTCCGGGCTACGCGCTCGTTCACGCTTCCCCCCTCGCGCCAACCCACGCCGTGACACTGCTAGGACGCTCTGCCCCGGCGCCCGCCACCCGGACCCTTTTGTACCCGGGGTGAAGTCACGGAGACGCCCCGCCCAATCCGAGAGCCGCATCCGGGCTTCCCAACGCACCACGGCGAGAGACTCCTTAAAGCGACAGGGTAGAATTTACCGAGGCGGGAGAAGGGAGGGAGTCGGGGCGTGGGGGAGCATTCCCCAGTCCACGCAGAGCTCTCGGGATGGTCTCCTTTCCCAGGGCCCTCGATGAGTAGGCGCGCGGGCCCAGAAGAGCAGGGCGGCGGATGGGGGATCAGAGTCCACCCACGTGCTGGCGTTTGAAGCCCCAGTGGCTTGTAGGCAGCGAGTTTCCCTTCGCACCGGGGAAGACCGGGGTTCGAACCGGTATATCCCCCGTGGGCACAGTTCCTAGCAGCTACTAGGTGTCTAGTTAATATTTTTTGAATCAGTAACCGATTCGTATTTCTTGAATCAGTAACCGTGCTAACACTTACGAAAGCACTTACTACCCGTCAGGCGCTGTTAAGGGTTTTCCTTTACTAAATGCCTCACCTCCACTCCGCGGAGGGTACCGCTGTACCTGATTTCTTCCGCTGGGGAAATCGAGACAGAGTGACTCGTCCAATATTTGCTAAACGAATAAACGGCCACTGCAGTGAAAGGGGACACTGGGGCCTCCAGCTCTTGCGTCTTTCTAGCGTAAGCCAGCCCTCCTCACTCCTCTGTAGGCAGTAAGCAGGCGGGCAGCGGGGGCTGGCTCCTAGGCATAGCTGCCCACTCCACGGGCATTGGATGTCTGCCGACACGAACGCAGCCCTGGGTGTCATTCCTGCGCTCCACACCGAACACCCCCCGCCCCTTTCCTCTACTCGAGCTCCACGGGTGGGCTGGGTGTTCGCAGGACGCAGGACCCGGGCAACAGGACAGTCCGGGTGAACACGTGGCTGCGCCCCTTAGACAACACGGCCCTGCTCCGCCCCTGCGCCCCAGGAAGCGTGCTTGGGGTAGGAGCTGTAAACCGAGCAAGGCAGAGATAGAGCGGATAGATAGAAAACATCGGCCCCACCCTCCGCTACGCCCTATTGCTCCGGTTCCTCCAAAACAAGATGCAAAATTGTTCCTATAGCTCCATTCATTCGTGGCAAGGGCCCTTTAAGGGAAGGCTCGTCTCCCTCCCCCCTTGCAGTGCCGAAGGGAGAGCGGAGTCTTCCGGCCACTGGAAGCGCCAGACTTCCACGACTAAATTTGGGTATAATGACGTAGGGCAGGCGCGCGAGCCGCTTCCGGCTGCCCATATAAGGACAGGGGCCGGGATCTCCGCTCTGAGCTGAGGCAGCCTCCTTCCGGGCGGGCGGGGGCGGTGCCTGGCCTCCGAACACGCCCCCTTCCCTTCCCTCCCCCGCTCCCAGCCGCTAAGGATGGCTGTAGTCCCGGGCTTCCGGACCAGAGTTTAGCGGGGCGGGCGGGAAAGGAGGGGAAGGCTTCGCTTCCTTCCCTCCGGCGGCCGAGAAGGCGTGACGCCTCTCCGGGAAGCCCCCCGCCGGCAGGTAGGGGCGATCTCTGGACTTCCACTGACGCCATCTCCCAGAGACCCTCCCCAGAGACCTTGCTAACACGAGGGGCGATTCGCTGAGGACCCATTCGTCCCTGTTCCCCCATAGAGACCCACACAATTATTTCTCCCTACAAGGTTCTCTCCCAGGTGTTCCTTCTCCCCCCCACCCCCCAAATCATGCACCCTTGGAGAACCCCACGCCCCGCCTTCCCACCCCCTGCACCTAAGGACTCAACAATTTTATCTTCTTGACCCCTCCAAAAACTGTCCCTAGTCATCGATCCTGCCACACACTAGGGCGACCCGCTGAGGACGCCCCCATCTCCCCCAGGACCCCCACGGCGAATCCACAATGATATTCCCAGCCCAGGCTCTGTCTCTGAGAGACTCCGAAACACAGGGGCACACAGGCTCTCCAAGAACTTCAGACATCCTGCCCAGACTTCCCCAGAGACAGACTAGGACCCCACTCTGGTGATGGCTTCCCCCCGCCCCTCCAAAAAAGAGTGCTTTTCCGGAGACCTTGTCACACAGATCGCCTCTGTCACACAGGGATCCACTCTATGAGTCTCCAGACATTCCTGGCCCCTCCCCAGACGGAGACCCCACACACCGAGAACTTTCTTGTATACAGAAGCCACCACCACGCCCCCTTTTCCCGACTCCTAGCCTCGCACGCAGAAAGATCCCACACCCCAGAAGCATCTCTGGGGCTCCCACTCACAACCACCCCACCCCAGGGCGATCTTGGGGCGCCCTCCTCCGCAGAACAAAAGAGGAGGGGCAGTCCAGCAAGACTCTCCACCGGAGAATGCCCGCACCTCACTCCACCTCCTGCGGTAAAGTGGGGAGGACTACCTCTCCCCCCACCCCTTCCCCACTCTGGGCTGGGACGATCTCCGAGTACAGGATCAAGGTGCAGGCTCAGGAAGTCTGTTAAGAGCGTCTTCAAATTGGGGGCGCCTGGGTGGCTCAGTCGGTTAAACATAAGACTTCTGCTGGGGTCACGACCTGGGGTTCGTGGGCTCGAGACCCGCGTTGGGCTGTCTGCTGTCAGCGTGGAGCCCGCTTGGGATCCTCTGTCCCCGCCATCTCTCTCTGCTCCTCCCCGGCGCTTGCTCTGTCTCAAGAATAAACAAACATTAAAAGAGAGAGAGAGAGAGAGAGAGAGAGAGAGGTTCTACCAATAGAATGATCCCCTTCCCTAGTCATAATCTCTGATTTGAAGAAAGTTATTATTATTCACATTGCCCAAAAGGGAAACTGAGGTTGCTGCGGCAACAATGCGAAGGGCTAGCCCTCCAACCGAGAGATTAGGAGCTCCGACCCCCAACCCAGCCAGACTTAACCGGGACTCTGCTGGGGGCGGGCGCGGCGAGCTACGGGGACGCGAAGCTGTTTCTGCCCACAATAAAGATGGCCACGAGGAGGGCGGAAGCGCGGGCCTCCGAGGCCTCTCTTTCTACCCTGGCGTCCCGGTTCTCGATGGTGATGCGGCTCACGTGACGGGGGCGGGGGAGGCGGCGCTTTCCCTTCTTGCTGGGAGGGAACCCGCTACCGAAGCCGTGAGGGGAGGGGGGTTTGGCCTCGGGCGGGGTTTGTGTGACATGTCTCTCGAGGACCCATTTTTTGTTGTCCGAGGGTGAGTGACAGCAATGGGGGAGAGAAGAGGGTGCTCGGTCCCCCCGCCAACTGATGCCCGCGTGTCCGGCAGAGCGTGCTAGGCAGTTTGGGCACGGCCGTCGGGGTGCGCGGGTCAGGGAAGACCCGTGGCCGAGTGGGATGGGTGCGCAGGGGGTCATCAGGATATCCTGGGCCCTGACTCGTTTGGGGGCGCAGTGGCCGGCGGGAGGACCGCCTGCCCCCAGCCGTGACCGCTGTGTGTGCCCCTGCCCCGCAGCGAGGTGCAGAAGGCGGTGAACACCGCCCGCGGGCTGTACCAGCGCTGGTGCGAGCTCCTGCAAGAGGACGCGGCGGTCGGACGCGAGGAGCTGGACTGGACGACCAATGAACTGCGGAATGGCCTGCGCAGCATCGAGTGGGACCTCGAGGACCTGGAGGAGACCATCGATATCCTGGGGGGTTGCAAGGCGTCCTGGGAGAGCCCACTGTTGTGGCAGGGGGCAACTGGACACCTGGGTGGAGTGGAGGGCTTGAGGCAGAGGAGGGGGGGTCATGTCTGGCTTTGGCCTTGACCCTTGACTCGCGACTTACGCATAGTGGAAGCCAACCCGGGAAAGTTCAAGCTCCCAGCCGGAGACCTGCAGGAGAGAAAGGTGTTCGTGGAGCGGATGCGGGAGGCAGTCCAGGTGAGGAGAGTGTTCGGTGGCGCGAGTGTGGGGAGGTTGGAGTATCTTTACTCTCTGATGGCGTCCTCGCCCCCCAGGATATGAAGGACCATATGGTCAGCCCGGCAGCCATAGCCTTTATGGAGAGGAATAAGAGAGAGGTAAGGCATCCGGACCCAGCACCCTCACCCACCCGAGCCCAAGCCTGACCCCTCTGTGTGTGTTCACTTGTCTCCCTTGCACGTACAGTCTGTCTCTTCCGTGTCAGTGCCCATCTCCTCTGAGCAGTTGGTTCCTGGCTGTCTACCTGCCCGCTCTTTCTGGGTGTAGAATCCTTTCTGCCTCCTAGTGCGGGTCTGTATCCCACCCCCCCTCTCTCTTTTTTTTTTTTTCTTTTTGCTTGTTGCGTCACTGTTTCCAGGATGTATGCCTGCCTTTTTTTCTGTGTCTGTACCTGGCCCTTCTGAGCCTGTGAACTTGGCCTCTGAGTAGATCCCCATCTGCAGTCGGCTTGCATACCATTTCCCTTCGTGGGTGTGCCTGCCCTGTATGTGCCTGCGTATGCCTTTTGTGCGCACTCCCCCAGCTGCCTCTGTTGGTACTTTTTTTCTTCTGTGTGTCCATCCAGCCTGTCTCCAACCCGTCATGGGATGCCCATGTGGGATCGGGGAGGGTGTAGGGCCGAGACCTGCAAGAGCTTGGGGTCGTATAGCAGTGCCCACGGGCTTTCCAGGTGTGCTGCCTTGAGGGTCAAAGTCCAAATTCTTAAATACATCTCTTTATATGATGAGTCCACCATGGATTCGGGCAATCCGCATTCCAGCCCCAGGAACTCCCCGTTTTACAGAGGAGGAAACTGAGGCACAGGGAGGTCAATTGATAGGACCTTGGGGTCACCTTGTTAGCAAGCGGTGGGCTTGGGGAACCCAGGCTATCCCATTCCTAAGACTACCTTCCTGAGCAACAGCCATCTAGATTTGCCACCGGTCTGTGTCTGGCTTTGCTGTGAGTGGCCCTCTCTCCCTGAACCTGTGGTCTGTGCCCCCATAGATGCTGACAGGCAAGCCAGCCGCCCCAAAGTCATCCAGCGACCTGCTGGACGCCAGCATGACCGCAGCCACCTCTCGTTACATTGAGGAGCAGCAGGCCACACAGCAGGTTCGTGCGGGTAGTCGGGGATCCTGGGCCGGAGGGGCCTCCGGACAGCTCAGGGCCCCCCGCTGACGGCAGTTCCCACTCCTCCAATCTGCAGCTGATCATGGACCAACAGAATCAACAGCTGGAAATGGTGTCCGGGAGCATCCGGGTTCTGAAGCACATGTCTGGCCGTGTTGGGGAGGAGCTGGATGAGCAGGGCGTGTGAGGCCAGGATCCTGGGGGTGGGCCGGGTGCCCTCAGCTGGCCGCGCTGGTGTGCCCAGAACTTTTGGAGGCTAACGCCATCTCGGTATCAACAGCATGCTGGATGCCTTTGCTCACGAGATGGACCACACCCAGTCCCGGATGGATGGGGTCCTCAGGAAGATGGCCAAAGTATCCCACATGACGAACGGTAAGCCGCCTTGGGGAGGCAGCTCAGGGGTGGTGGGTGGGGGGCGAAGGTGGTACCTGGTCCCCCCACCCCCCCGTGACCTCTGACCCTTTTGCCCCCAGATCGCCGGCAGTGGTGTGCCATCGTCGTGCTGCTGGGGGTGCTTCTTCTGGTTCTCATCCTGCTCTTCTCCCTCTGACGCCGGCCCTCCCCAGGGCGCCGGTCCCTCTAGCTGTGGGAGCTGGCAGGGTCCTGCCCCCTGGGAGAAGGGGCTCCTTCCTGGAGACCTGTCTCGAGGTTCTCATCCGGAGCCAGTGGGACCCTCGGGGCCCTGGGCCAGAGCCCCTGCCACTGGTCCTGTCTCAAGTGTGCTTAGGAGGTGGCAGAGGTAGGGGAACCTCAGACCCGCCCCTCCCCATTTCTACTCTGGTGCCCCAAAGCCGTTTGCTCCTGTGCCTTCCGCGCGTGCCAACTTGGAAATAAAAATCCCAGCCTTTTTTTTTTTTTTTTTTTAAATACACGTCTATGCCTTACTGTGTGTTGTGGCTCGTTAACTCGTGCCCGTCCCCTAAATGGGACTCCCATTGCGAGCCCCTTGCTTGCACATGCTGGGGCCCGGGTGTGTACCTACGTGCACAGGCACGCGCCTAGTAGGGGTACCAGTGGTCAGGATTTGGTGCAGAAGAGACTAGTCCAGTTTATTTCTTGGTTTCACGGCGGATGAGGCTGAAAAACCCCAAGCCTGATTCCTCCTCGAGCGTTTGAAGTTTAGTCTAAACGTCTTCTGCTCGTTCTCGGCCCACCGGAGGCAACCGCCTCAGCAGTGGAGCTGAGCAAGCCACTTCTGAGGCGCCCGAGTACCGCCGGGCTCCAATGTACACCTGGTCGCTGACAAGGCAGTGTTGGTAAATTCCAGGGCTTTGCCAGAGCTTGCCCGAGTGATTCCTATGAGCCAGGAAAACTCCTAAGTGCCGCGAACCTTAGATTGCCATCTCAGATGTTTCCATTCCGCGCGTGACGCAGTCCCGCATCAGAACCTCACGTCTTAGTGGCTCATTTACACATCACAAAGTGCTGCCTGTTACAAGGGTGTTGTTCCGTTAGGCTGATTTGTCAAACCTTAAAAAGAACCCGTGTTCAATGTGCCGATTCCCTTCTTCATGCAAACCCACTAGAGGTTTGGGTTCTCTTGATCGCTCTATACTCTGTTCCAAGTCTTCCTGAGGTTAAAAGGTGCACTTCTGGGAGGGGGTGGTGTTCGCACGTACCTGGGTTTGCCCGCATGTTAAGGCAGACAAGACTTCCTGTTACCCAAGGTGACTGGATCAGTCACCTCTGGATTTTTGGTGGTGGTGTTGCTGGCTGTCAGAACCCTACTTTCTGGCAGCCGAGGCTGGGGCTGGTCTTCCTCAAGTACGACCGAGCCTCCCTGGGAACTGAGATCCCACCTGATCACCTCTCCAGGACGTCTGTCTGGATGCTCTTGCTAGTTACGAGAGCGGCCAGACCTGTCCCGGGCAGGGATGAAACTTCCTTTTCCACCACAAGGCAAACACTTTCTGATTTGATGGGCTCCCTAACCTCAGCGAATAACCTTCCTACACTACTAGAGACATTTCTGAATCGGGGAGACCTTAGCACACATCTGCGTCTTTCCCGTCTGGTTCGAGAGAACATCTTGGCTTCGTAGCCTCAGAACCTGTGGCTCTTCAAGGTATCTTAAAGGATGCCCACCGAACGGGACTTACCGTCTCAACTTCTGTGTTCCTTCTGATGCGTGCGTGGGCCCAACGGCTCAGATGCCGTGAAGGGTGTGGGTGTGTTCAGGATGTGTATCTGGGGCTGGGGGTGGCAAACAGACCACAGAAGGGGAGGGAGCCAGCGGCTCGGTCATGCAGCCAACTCAACAGAGGCCCTTCTTGGAGGCGATCCTGTAGGACACTGATGTAGGACCTAGGGCTCATGCGTGTGTAGGAACAGCCCTGCCCTGGGGGGGATGTATATATATCCCAGTGTCTATATACTAGGGTAGCCAGAAGGGGGTTTTAAGCGGAAGCTACTTAAGTATGCTCCATACCCACTGTGGGGCTTGAACTCAGGACCTTGAGATCCAGAGTCCCACGCTCTACCGACTGAGCCAGGCCAGGCACCCCGCCGTAAGTGGAAGCTATTGGCCGCTTGGCTTGGAGCCTGTTTCCCAGGGGCAGGGGCTCTGGCCCAGGGCCCCCCTCGGGCCCCCCCCCCTCACAGTGGCGTTCTGAGGTGTGATGTTTGGACTGGCTGTCCTGAGCACACGGTGCCCTAGTGTGCAGCGACCGTCCCTTCCTGGGCCCGGCGCCCCCAGAGAGCAGCATGCGGCAGGGCTGTTACAAAGGCGTTTAGTTTATTTTCCTCAGTGTCACTGATATTCTCATGGTTCACATTTCCCAGTGCGGCTCCTCTCCTTACAGTAGTTAATGTGCAATCTCACTTACGGGCCCGGGGAGTGGGGGGTCGGCCCAGGGCGGGGAGGGCGTTGGCACTTCACACGGACAGGGCGGGCGGTCTGTCCTGCGTGAAAGAGGCGGGTGAGTGGGCGGCCGGGGGAGGCGGAGGGGGGGGCCCACAGTCTTTTTTTTTTTTTTGCGTTGGTTGGTGATTCTCCATTCGTGCTCCTCCCTGGGCTGCCCGGGGTGGGGGGGACCATGCAGCTCAGAGCAGGGCAGGGCAGGGGAGGGAGAGAAGGAAAAGCAGCAGGCCGCCCAGGAGGTGGGGAGGGCAGGGCGGGAGGGGCGCAGGGGTGGCTCCTGGGGTAAGGCACAACCCTGTCTTTGGCTCTCCTGGTGAGGAGTTTCCTCCCCGGCACCCCTGCCCAGCCCCCCCCCCCCCCAACACAGTCCCGGGAGCCAGGGGCACCTCCTGGGGTCCCTGAAACGAGGGGCTCTGCCACCCAACCCAGTGCTGCAGGGGCTTGGAGGAGGGACAGGGGCAAGCCCCACCCGAGGACAAGGCAGGGAGGGGCTGGGCAGGGGCCTGTCCAGGACAAAGGGGTGGGGAGGGAGAAGACCCCAGTCCCAGAGAGCTGGCCCCTGCTAAGGCCTGGAAGGAGGGGAGCGCCTGGGGACTCCTTCCTTGTGGGGTCTGGCTGGAGCCCCAGCCCGCCCCTTGGCCTCGGCCGGCCCGGCAGCTTGCCAAGTGACCAGGATATTGTGCTTTGGGATAGATGCTGGGGTGGGATGTCAAAGCCAGGACAAGGGCGTGGGGGAGGTGCGACTAAGGTGCTTGTGCTTTAGCTGGGGCGTCGACTCCCCCCATACACTGGGCCGGCTGAGGGCTAAGGTGCAGGGGCCAGGCCAGGAAAGTGGGATGCCAGGACCCCAGCCAGACCAGACGCCCCCCCACCCCCACAAAAAGATGTCAGGAGGGGACCCCTTCACAGACTGGTGGGGGCTGCTGGAGGGGGTGGGGGAGACCTCTGAGTCAGATTCCAAGGGTTGGGGCTGACCCCCACCCCACCTCCCACAATCCTCCTGCCTCTGGAGAGGCTGCCGGAAGCAATGGGCTGGTCAGATTGGGGAGAATGCGGCGAGAGGCAGTGGGGACAGGGCTAGAGGGAAAGGTGAAATTGTAAAGGACACCCAGTGTGGGGGGACAGGGAGTAAAAAAAAGAACCCTCCACAGAGTTCACATGTAAAACTCAAAAAAACACAACCCCCTCGCACTGGGCGAGGACAGAAAGAGGAATGGTTAGAGAAAATTCTGCAAACTGCTAACAATGGAAGTGGGCCCTGCCTTGTCCCCAGAAGCTGGGCTCAGCCAAGAGGCCAAGGCCAGGGCCCCCACCCCCCCTTCAAATGGAGCCCCGCTGGGGAACAGAGGAGCAAGGGGGGAGCTGGTCAGACCCACAGGAGCCTGAGCAGAGGCCTGGCCGGGTCCCCACCTCAGAAATGCGCACCCACACTCCACACTCACGCACGCACGCATTCAGCCTGCCCCCATCCCCCACCCCGTCCTGCCTGCCGCGTCCCCCGGGGACTGAAGGGGACATCAGACAGTCCCGTTGGTTTGAAAAATAAAAGGAATCTTATACTTCAATATTTCATTAGCTAAAAAAATGCTTTAAAAAGTATGTACAGGGGGTGGGGGCAGCGTGGGATGTGGGGGTGGGGGGAGGGAGGGCAGCAGCCCCCCAGCCTGCTCCCCTGGCTGCTAGCCCTGGCCCTACTGCCTCGCATATCCATTTGTTTAAAAGCAAAACTTCTACACACACACACACACACACACACACACACACACACACACACACACACTTCTGTGAGCCCAGGAAACCTCTCGTTCTATTCGCAGAGACCCTCAGTCTTTCCCCAAGAGCCTCCCACTCGGGACCTGCCCCACTCAGGCCCCAGGGGAAAAGTGGGGGCAACAGAGGTGGGCACAGGGTGGGGAGAGAGAGGGGCGCCGGGCCCGCCACTGCCCACCACCTTAGATCAGTTGTGAAGTTTCTCTGAGCCTCAGTTTCCTCAGCTGTGAAATGGGCAGTCCCCTCAGCCTCGCCTACCCCAGCCCCCAGGCGCAGGGACAGACGAGGGAGACAGGAAGGCGCTTTTGGAAACATGGAAGCACTGGGAGGTGGTGGCAGGAGGGGTCCTGAGAACCCTGGGGCCCCTGCAAGTCCCAAGAGGTTGCAGCAAGGAGCCCAGGGCCTGGGGAGGGAGCCTTCCTGAGCCCCCCAGGCCGGCCCCTCCCCACCTGGCCTGGTGAGTGGGGAGACCACTGCTAGGGGTTAGGAGAGGGGGAGCAGGAGCCCCCCTGACGGCGCCCGAGTGTGCTAGGGAAGGCAGTGCAGAGCTCGCACCGGCCGCTGCCCTCTCCCAGCCCGCTCGGATTGGGGTCAGAGAGTGGGACGGGGAGGCAGAGGGGCTGGGAGCATGCAGCGCCCCCCGCGGGTCCTGGGGAGGGACAGACAGTAGCTCGTGACCAAGATGGTAGGTGGGCGTGATGGGGGGGGGGGGCGGGGGGGGAGGGAGTGTGACGGCCCCACGGGGAGGGTCCGGTGGTAGTTACTGGAGGGCCTCGGCCGAGGGGCCGGCCTCGCCGTCGTGGCTGGCCGTCTCGAAGCTGTGCTCCACGCCCATCATGTCCGGCTCGATCTTGCCCGTGTCGCTGATGAAGGTGGTGTAGGCATCGCCCTCCGCCATGAGCACCTTGAGCTTGGGAATCCAGCTTTTCCGCACGACGCGGCGGGCGTTGGTGCACATGTCAGCTGCGATGGCGTTCATCTCACTCTCCTTGAAGTTGGGAGCAAAGTTCTGGCAGTAGTCTGCGAGGGCACAGACAGAGCTGGGCTCAGGCAGAGTGCGGCCCCGGCCGCTCACACTGCCAGCAGCCACGCGGCCACGCTGCTCCTTGATTCCCAAACACACGCCCAGGGCAGCCCCGAACCCCCCTCAGAGGTGGCGGAACGGAGGAACTCGCGAGCCACGACGTCAGTTGACCCCATGCCTGACTGGGCTCGGCCATGTGTGGGGTTTGAGAGGATGGCCCGGGGCTCTTGAAAAGTCTGGGTCATTCGCCAGAATTTAGGAACTGCGAGATTCCACACGAAAACCCAGACTTCTCTCCCGACAGCTGGCTGGGGCCTGGCTGTTCACCACTCCCACGACTCCCCGAGGACCCCTCCCCCCGCACTCCCACCCCCACAGCTGACACAGGCTGACCTTCAGTGCCCCCCGCCCCTCACTACGGGGAAATCTGTATCCAGTCACAGCCTTCTTCCCCACAGGCCTAGATTGAGCCTCAGAATCTTGACCCCAAACCCCACCCATCTATCAGGGCCAACGCGGAAGAGGACCATCCGCCTGCCCCGGGCCCCGCCCCTCCAGAGACTCACACTTGACAGCGTGAAGGACGCGACTGTCCAGCGGTTTGCGGCTGGGGTTGTTGGAGGAAGAGCGGATGCCGGTGCCACAGCTGTTGGCCAGCGTGTTCCTGGGGTGGAGGGCACGGAGGAGGGGAGTCAGGCCGCCCGTGGCAGGGGGTATGGGGCGGCCCCCCTCCCCTCCAGCCGGGCTCTGCGAGGGCCTCACCGGTCAAAGAAGGAGGCCAGGAGGCGCCGCAGCAGGACCTTGTGCCGCGTGCCCGCGCTGACGTGGCAGTTCATGAGCTGTGCCCTCGTGATGTACACATTGGTGCCTGGAGTGGGGAGCAGGAGGGTGGCCGGGGGGCCCCAAACTGCCACGTTCCCCACTTGGCCGGGCCCCGGCCTGGGCCCGGCCAAGACGCTCCCTGACAACTCGCCCCGGCGTGGCCTCGTCAGCGGTCAGGCGAGGACAGATGGTGGTGCCGCTGTGCACGGGGCACCTAGAACATGCCGGGCCCTGCTTGCACACGGGGGGCTTTTGCCCACACAACCACCTGGGCATCAAAAAGAACAGGCAGTGGAAGCTCACGCCAAGGCACCCTGCCTCCAAGAGCCGAGATTCTTAGCCGCCGTATCAGGTAACCCCCAAACCACCCTAAGAAGCCGCTCATCCACCCGCGTGGCCAACAGTGCCGACCCACGATTATACCAGCCTCTGGGGCAGAAGCCTGGAGGCCGGCCTTTGGGACGAATCAACACCAAGGGGTGTCAGCTGCCCCAAGACACGGCCAGCGGTGGCAGCGGGGCTGGAGTCAGATCCCAAGTGTGGCTCCTAAACACCGGGCCAGGGGCGCTGGCTCAGAGGGCAGACGTGGGCGAGGAAAGGGGGGTTCTGGGGAGGAAGTGACGCTGGCCCACCTGTCACCAGCTCCAGCTTCTCGGAGGGGTCCCCCTCGTCGTAGAGCTTGGGGTGGCAGCGGTTGCCGATCTGGTTGATGAGCTCGGCCGGGAGAGACGCCAGGTCTTGCCGCACCCGGATGCGATTCCGAGACTCGGGGGCCACCTGCTCAGGGAGGGCCTCCACCTTCTCGGCTTCGGGGGCAGAGAGTAGCACGTGTCGGGGACGGGGTGGGGGCGGGCTGGGGGCAGGGACCGGGGCGGGAGGGCAGGGCAGGCACCTCACCTGTCTGGCCGACGTTCATCATGCTGTACATGGTGTACATGTTGCAGATCTGCCGGTACTGCTCGTCCGTGCCCTCCTCGCCCGCATCCTCCTCCTCATCCTCCTCGTTGTGGTAGGAGCCGGGGCTGTCGCTGGTATAGGCACTCGAGGTGCCTGGGCTGGTCCGCTCTGACGTGCTGGGCCCGCTCACCACGCCCCCTGCCGCCGCCGCCGCGGCTGCCGCCCCCCCAGCAGGTTGCCCGGTGCCGGCCCCCGCCGCCGCCGCCGCCGCCGCCGCCGCCACGGCCACCCCGGCGGGCTGTGCCGCCGCCACCACCGGGGCCTGCTGGGGCGGCCGGTTGGCAGCCAGGTCTGGCGTGGAGAACTTGGCCATCTTGCGGCTGCCGTTGCCACCGCCACTGCCGCCGCTGTCCCACAGCCGCTTGGCCACGGGTGTGCACTGCACGGAGTCCGACTCCTGCTGCTCCGTCTTGACGCGGGACACGAGGGGCAGCGGGGTGCCACAGGCCGGCCAGCTCGACGTCTGGGCCACGGGGCTCTGGGGCTCGGACGACGGGGCCTCCTCAGCGTGCAGGCCCTGGGAGTCGCAGCTGGGGGAGCTCACCTTGAGGAAGAACTCGGTGCCCTTCTCCATGATCTCCTGGATCTGCAGGAAGCCGGCCGTGTACATGAGCAGGAACTGGTCCCCCACGTTCATGCTCAGCCGGCCTGTGTAGCAGAAGCTGAGGATCCGCTGGAAGGACTGGGGCTGCACGGCAGCCGGCAGCTCCACCACCGCGCTCCGGCTGCTGTTGAACAGGTCCCGGAAGTAGGAGCTGCTGGCGGCCAGCACGGCCCGGTGGGCCTTAAAGGCGTGGCCCTTGACCACCACGGACACGTCACAGTACAGGCCCTGCAGCCGCTGCTCGTTCAGACACTCCAGAATGCTGTTGCCGAAGTTCGGGATCTCCATCTGCAGGGTCTGGGCCATGGCGGCAGCTGCTGTGCGGGGGCGGGGGGGGGGGGGGACGGGACAGGGAGAGACAGACGGAGGGACGGGGTCAGGCAGCAGACTCAGCCCCCCTCTCGTGAACCTCACCTGCTGCAGGGAGGCACGTGGGAGCAGCATCCACAGGGTGGACTCGGCCGCGGTTGTGAGAATCACCGGGAGCCACCCACGCCTTCAGTCCCGGCACAGACTTGCCTCCATGACAGACTGTCAGATCAGTTATGTCAGCCACAGGCCCGGGGTGGGGGGGGCGTGCTGGCCGTCCCCGGCAGACAGGAGGGCAAACGCACACTTACACGTATGTGCCTGAATTTGAAATGAGCGAACACAGTGAGCGTCTGTGAGCATTAAGCATCACCAGCACGACACGCACAGATAGGGCAACCCCTAGCGAAGGGCACTGGCGTCAAAACACCAAGAGGCCAGGGTTGTCTGATTTTTCACACTGCGTCCACGGGGCTGAGCACGTGACCCCCAATCACCGTTTGATGAATGAATGAATAACCTACTCAAGAAACCCCGAAAGCGCACGAGAACATCACTAGTCGTCAGGGTAACTACGCGAGCCCAAACCACAGTGAAACACCATTTCATACCAACGGGGCTGGATGGAATAAAAAAGACAGACAAGTGTTGGCAAGGATGAGATCGGAATCCTCCTACGCTGCTGGTGGGGATGCAAAATGGTGCAGTTGCTATGGAAAAAGTCTGGCAGCTCCTCAAATGATTAAACACGGAGTTACCATATGACCCAGCAATTCCATTCCTTAGAATTATACCCAAGAGAAACAAACACCTAGATCCACAGAAAGTCCTGTGCACCGTTCACAATCGCCAAAGAGGTGGAAACCCAAATGTCCATCAACTGATGAGTGGATACATAAAACATGGTCCAGTCATACAACGGAATATTATTCAGCCATATAAAGGAACAAACATGGATACAGGCTATGATATGGGTGAACCTTGAAAACATTACGCTGAATGCAAGAAGGCAGACAAAAGACCTGTGTATTATATGATTTTATGTATGGATGGGTTCTTTCATTTACTTATTTAGCTAAAAGATCAGAAGTAATCTCTACGCCCAACGTGGGGCTCGAATCCACAAAACTGAGATCAAGAGTCACGGGCTCTGCTGACTGAGCCAGCCAGGCACTCTTACATGATCCCATGTATACAGAATCTCCAAAACAGGCAAATTCAGAGCTGGCAAGGTGGGGGGTTGGTGAGCAGAAGAATGCAGTGTTTCTTCTTGCCGTAATGTAAAATGGTCTAAAATTGTGGTGATGTGTGCACAACTCTGAATAAGCAATTGTGATCTTTGAATAACATAGGTCTGAACTGTGTGGGTCCACTTATACACAGAATTTCTTCAACACGGCTCAGTACCATAAATGTTATTTTCCCTGCCTTATGATTTTATTTTAAGTAATCACTACACCCAAGTAGTGGGGCTCAGACTCATGACCCAGAGATCAAGAGTCGCATGCTCCTCTGACAGAGCCAGCCAGGTGCCCCTTCCTGATGATTTTCTTAGTTAACATTTTTTTTTTCTCTAGCTTACTTTATCGTAAGAACACAGTAGGGGCGCCTAGGTGGCTTAGTCAGTTAAGCGTCCGACTTCAGCTCAGGTCATGATCTCCCGTTCATGGGTTTGAGCCCCCGCATCTGGTTCTGTGCTGACAGCTCAGAGCCTAGAGCCTGGAGCCTGCTTTGGATTCTGTGTCTCCGTCTCTGCACCTCCCAGACTCACTCTCTCTCTCTCTCAAAAATAAAATAAACACTAAAAAAAAAAAAAAAAAAAAGAACATAGTATAGACTACTTATACAAAGTATGTGTTAATGGACTGTTTTCATTATCGGTAAGGCTTCCGGCCAACAGTAGGCTGTTAAGTTTTTGGGGAGTCAAAGATTATGCATGGGCTTTCGACTTTGCACGCCCCCCCCCCCCCCCCCCCGCATCTCAACTCGTTGTTCAAGGGTCACCTGTAGTGAAAACCATGGAGTTGTACACTTTAAACGAACTTCATGGTATAAAGCTCAAATAAAGAAATAAGAATCCACAGGACCGGTTTCTTCTGGGCAGAAGACATGAGAAACTTGCCACGAACACTCCTGAGTCTTGAATTTTGAACCTGGTGATCGTATTACACCTACTCACAAAAATAGGTAATATTTTAAAAGACGTAAAATGTGTGAAATCGTATCATACACGTCTAACTTGTGAAAATTAACCCCAAAGTGCTAGAGGGGGATAGAAATGCCAATTTAAGAAACTGTGGCCCTTCTCAGGGAGGCCCAGGCACCTCTCAAATGGGAACTTCTGCATCACAGCCGATTCCATCAGTGCACATTCCAGCACATTCCAACCCAGAACTGGTGGGGTGGGATGGGTATGTCCAGTACTCTAAGGGCACTCATAAAAGGGCATTGAAGGACAAGGCGGCTTTATAACTGTACCCATGGTAAAAGTGAGTCCCCTGCAATTCTATGGAATATAGAAGGGAGTGGTCCTGAATGGGCTGGGTGAGTATGAGAAGAGTCCAGCTGGTGAGAAGGAAGAAAGTCGGCGTGCAAAGGCCCTGGGGCAGGTACCAACTAGAGCCCCCAGCTGTTTCCCCTCATTCTCAGATTAGCTCGCCTGCTTCTTTCACATTTTTCATTCACTAGCGAGTCCGTTCTGAGCTGCTTCCACGGGCTGAACCCTGGGACACAGTGGAACTGTGGTAACACCAGGTACCAAGAGGACAACAGAAGCAGCCATGCGCCCATGGGTAAGTCCTGGCTCTAGGACCAACTTGTTCCTGAAGGCAGGAACTCCAAATCTCTGCTTCTCCATTTGGAAACAGATGTTGGTTATGGCCAACCCGATTGTGCAAGCTGCTACCTGTGGTGGACCCTGAGGGAGACACTGGCAGGCCCTGCCCCTCCCAGCACCTGGGCCACCAAAGAGCTGACAGTTGGTGACCTACAGGAGTTCTCTGAATCCTCTTAGCAAACCCACGGGGCTGATTTCATACTCCCAATTTTCAGACGGGAAAACTGAGGCCACGGGGGGGATGTTACAAACAGTCTCAAGGTCATTGCTGAGTAAACAGTAGGGACAAGATTCAAATCAGGGTCTCTGTGGGCACTGACACTTGTGATTTCCCTTAGCTATGCCCTCTGCTTCCTTGTCCTCATCAAAATCACTGTCACCCCCAGGAAAAACAATTTAAGGCAATCCCGGGGGGAGACAGGGACAGGGACTCCACCGTCAGAAGGCAGCACCTTCCTTCAGGAGTTCAAACTCAATACCACATGGGCTAGGAGCTGGCCCTCTGTGTGTGGATAAGAGAAACTGAGGCACCAAGTGGAGGCAAAGGACGCAGCCCAGAGAGCCCGCTCCAGGGGCCTGGCACCCCCAACCCAATTCCCAAGGCTGCCAAAATGAAGCTACCCCAGGTACTGGGGCCCAAGTGACCAGACACAAGGGGGTCAAGGGTGAGGCTAGCTCCCTCAACAGGATCACTAGACCCCCAGTTGGGAAGGCTCTCACGGTAAGGGGAAGGACCAAGGCAGGAGAGGCCTGCAGTGGAGTCCAACCCCAGACCTGGGTTCCATTGCCAAGCCCTCCCCTCCGTGCCTTGGTTTGTTCGTCTGCAAAATGGAGACTCACTCATCCAACCCACCCTGATAAACTGCAAGGCACGAGGGACACAGCCCTAAAGGAGACTGGCTATTTCCACGTGCAGTTGTCTAGCGGGAAGACACCGGGAGGGACACATTTACCGCTGGGGTGAGTGTGTCAGAGGGGCTGGGCTGACTCTGGGGGTGAGGTGAAGACAGGGGGACAGAGGGCCACCAAGTCTCGGGCAGGAAGGAGTGAGGTGCAGTCAGAAGACCCCCAGGAGGCCAGCGGCGGCTTGAGGCGAGTGCAGGGGCAACAGGGCTGCTGGGAAAGGGGTGGGACGGGGGGGCCCTGGTCTGGTGAGGGGAAGTGTTTCCGCGGGAGCAGTGGGAAGCTTGGAGCAAGGGAGACACAGGCCCAGACCGCCTTCGGGAGAACTCCCAACAAAAACAGGGGAGACACTGAGGGCTGGGCCAGTGGTGGGGCAGGTGGCGGTGGGGCAGCCACAGACAGAGGATGGTCAGACTCAGGAGTGAGCGGCTAGGAGGGGGGAGCACCAAGGCGAGAATAAATGGCTCCAGTCTGGGACGTGGCAGCTGCCGGGGGAGGTGCTGCATCCCAGGGCTGCAGGAGAAATTCTGGGGGGTTCTCCTAACTGTGGTGTGCCAGTTGCTGCTAAGGGCACAAGGACCGCCCGCTTCATAGGTGAGGACTGAAGCGCGGCCCTGCCCCTCCGGAGGCGGCTGCACCTGAGGGCCCGACCCCTCACCGGGAACCGGCACCGGACGGCAGCTCAGCTCGGGGAAAGCTCAGCAACGAGAGTGCTGAGGTCCCTGGGGTGACAGCGGGAGCACACACAGGGAGGCGCTCCCAAAGGCGAGAACCAACCTGACATTCAGGCTGGGGTCCCCCAGGCCTTGTGAACCCCAGCCTCACAGCCCAGCACCCAGGGCTTTGACGCCTTAACCATTTGGCGGGGGGAGGCAAGTAGTGCCAACGGCTCAGCCAGTCAATGCCAGGAACCCCCTCCACAGTGCAGGGGAGGGGGGTGGCAGGGCTTGAGATGCAGACCCCGGGTGGCCTTGCTGTCCTTGCAAGGGCAGCGAAAGGCGAAGGCTTGGCTGGTTTTAGAAGCATAGGACAGGTCACCCCCAGGCTCCCCTCCTTCCCTCCCTGGGCAAATGCCCCAATCCAGTCCTCTGGACTCAGAAATAACGGCTGTCCTGGCTCTCCCTGAAGCCCCTCAGCCACACTAGCCCTGTGAGGGGAGGGACCGTGGAGCACGACGGGCTCCCAGAAAACAGGTCTATAGTACCTGCTGCCTAGGCAGTGGTGATGGAGTCAAGAGTCGGGGGTTTCTAAACCATCCAGCAGTCCTGTCCCCGCCAAGCACACTGCATGGCTCTCCCACCCGCCCCAGGCGTCTGTCCCAGCTGTGCACCCTGCCAGGAGAACCCTTCTCCTCCCACTGCCCACATCTTCCTCTCCCACTGTTACCCCCTGGCTCTGAGAATTCTCCGGACTGGAGAAGATGCCCTTCTTCTGCACACTCTCCCCGGCTCCCACACGCAGCGCCCTAACGCTTACCTCTGAGAAAACTAAATCCCACTCGACTAGAGACTCCTTAAGGGCAGAAGACCTCACAATGTGGCATATTAGCCTGCCCATCTTCTGGGGTCCCCAGACTCCCCTCGAAGGAAGGGGCGGCTCCCAGCCCTATGCAGGGCCAAAGGGACCCTCCCAGCATCGCTAGTGTCGTGGCCCCAAACACGAGCAGGTCTCCCAGTGAGATGCAAGGGCCCAGCACTCCGTTTCCATGACCTCCCAAGTCACTCAACAAATATTTGCCAAGCGCCTGCCTGGGGCGTGAAGTGCCTGGGAGCCCGGGGCAGGCCATGAGCGAGACAAGGCCTGCCTCCAGGGCTCATGATCCAACAGGGAACGTGGTCTTACATCCAGAGTTCCACAGATCAACGTGCCGCATGTGTGGGCCTCTAACATTACAGCTGACATACTGGAGCGGGGACGGGGGGTGGGGGGGCAGATATGACGAGGCGGTGGTGGAATGGGAGCATAGCCCTCAACGTACAGGGAGAGCATGCAGAGTCCTGAGAGAGAAGCAGGCACAGTCCTTCCAGAAAGTGAAGGTAAATGAAGGCTGGTGCTGGGCCCAATCGTTGGTTAGTTTCTCTCTTCCCAGGGATTGAACCCAGACCGAGGGCTCTGCTCTGGACCCAACTGTGCCTCCTCGCCCCAATTCATGGATTGAACTCTTGCCCCCCAACACGTCTGTATTTGGAGATACAGTCTTTCGGAGGTAATTAAGATTCAACAAGGGCCTGAGAGTGGGGGCCCTGATCTGCTAGGACCGGTGAGTCTTGGAGAAGGGAGAGATTTCTCTCTCTGTAAGGACACACACCAAGGCCGTGTGGGCACATCTGGTCTTGAACTTCCAGGCTCCAGAAGTGGGAGCCATGTCTGTTGTTTCGGCCACCCCGTCTCCGGCGTGTTGTTATGGCAAGCTGGCTCAAGACAGGCTTGAGGCAGCACCCTCTCGCCTACAACTCCCCCGTTGAGCCCCTGTCCTGGGCTTCCCACGGGTGCCAGATGTGTCTATGTCCCAAATACTAACTCGACATGCCTGCGGCCAAACCCCTCCCCACACCCCCAAGTCCGCCGGCCAAAGCTCTCACCAGCTCCACCCACCCTGATCTGACCCCCAAACTCTTTCAAAACCTGTTCTCACCACCTGCTCTTGGGACTTCCTAGAATGCTGTCCCCGAGATGGCCACAGCTCGTCACACCTGCCCAGTCACTTATCTCAAACTCCCAAAGACAGAACCTCTCCCAACCCCAATTCCTTCGCTTCTCCTGCTTGATTTTTCCTCCTTGGTGCTTCCTACCATCTAGCTAGCTGGATGCGGCCTTGGCTTTGTGTCAGTTCCACCAGGGCAAGGTGCCTGCCTATCCGGTTTATACTGCAGTGCTCGCTGCCCCCTAGGACCAGACAGGTACACAGTGGGTGCTCAATAGTTGTTTGCGGAATGAAAAATTATTTCTGTTACTTCCAACCTAACTCCCCTTTTTGTTCCACACGAATGTGACCCAAACAGGGTGGGAGCCCCCAGGGCCAGTGTGGAGGGTGCCGCGCAGACCGGTGCCCCCCTCGGGCAGCCGCACCAGGCGGGTGGCCTGCAGTCAGGGTCCCGCTCTGAGCTCAGTGTCACCGCATTTCGGATTCCCACCAACTGTTCACAGTACTGCCTGATCATGCCGGGGTGCGGCAGGCTTGAACTGCAAGCGTCTGGGGGGCAGGGCGATTCCTGGGAGTGGAAACTGGCAGGGATTTGGAAAGGGAAGCTAGGGGTACAGATGTGCGCCATCACCAGGGACGGACTGTCCGTCTATCCGGCTGACTTTCCAGGGAAGCTGTGAGCTGCCCGATGTAGTGCAAGCCAGTTCAGGGAAACCACCAACCCCAAGTGAAAGGACCAGAGGCCCTTGGAAAGCCCCACAGGACTTCAAGCAGCTCAGCAGGAGGTCAGAGTAAGGTGGGGGGAGGGGATATACCCCCAGGCTGCCAGAGCAGCCTTCCTGGCCCAGAGCCATTCTGACCCTCAGTAGGCGCCAACTGCAAAGCAGCTGAGGCAAACATTTGCTAATGAAGAACAAAGTGTTACCTGACTGTACAGATCTCTACTGCTGGCATTTAAAAAAAAAAAAAAAGGACTTTATTATTATTTTTTTAGTAATCCCTACACCCAACACGGGGCTTGAACTCACAACCCCAAGATGAAGAGTCGCAGGCTTTTCCGACTGAGCCAGCGAGGCACCCCCCCCTACTGTTGGCATTTTTAAAGTAGGTGCACATCCCCCCCCCCCCAAAAAAAGTGGCCACGATATCCACAGTGGGTGACAGGATTGTGACAGGGCATTAGCTGGCAAGTAGCATTTACATTGCCCCTACTGTGCACCTGCACAGCACAGGGCAAGGGCTCTGTTAACACTTCTCTCTCTGGTTTCTGAGGAAGAAACAACTCTTCCCGCCATTTTCCGGGCGTAGAGAGCAAGGCCCAGAATTGCGCCCAGGCCCTCTGGCTCCTGTCCCAGAATCGGAGGTAACAGTGGCTGAGGCTTCCTCACCACGGCTGGCCCATGCCAAGCTCGTCCCCCACGTGGTCCCATCGCTCCCCGAGGCACGCAGGCCATCGTGACTAGACCCATCCCACGGATGGGAAAACTGGGGCTCAGAGAGGCCAGAGCTGGGGCTCTTTATCTTCACTGGGTATGTCTTCTCCATAAATGGGATCTCGGGTGCCCTCTGAGGGCCAGGCTGCGTGCCGTTCCTGCCTCCCCTACAGGAGGCCCTCTCCTTTGCCCAGCCTCCCCCAGCTACTCCCTCCCCTTCCCCGCTGCCACCTCTGGGAAATGAGCAGTCCAGTCCCACGCTGGCCCCAGGGTCTCCCTCTCTCCTCCCACTCTCCCTTCCTCCGCCCACAGCAGCAGCCCTATCCCCCACCCCAAGCCCACCTTTCGGAGTTACACCCTAATCCCTGTGTGCCTTCAAACTTGAAGGAGGAGGTGGTGGCAGGCACACAAAGGGTCGTGGAGGGAGTGTCACATGCTAAGGCCCTGAGGTGACGCTGGTGTGGCTAAGGCAGGAGGCCTGGAGGGCTGGAGGGCAGGTGGTTCCTGGGAAGGGGCCTGTCGAAACGGGCTTGGAAGGCGACACAGGACCTTGGCAGGGCTTACGAATACAAATCTTGTTATTTTACACAAAGCGCAAAGCTTCCTGCTTAGAATCGTGCTTCCTTTCCTCTACACCGCCAGAAAACATCTCCCTGTAGCGGCGCTGACAGCCTGACATCAGTCTGCCCAACTCGAAAAGGGGCTAACGGCAGCAGCCACCTCCCGCGGCCATTTCAAGGACTGAACCAGCAAGCAATGCAGGCAGACTGGCGCTTACCCTGAGTCCCGGACCCGGTAACACCAGCTGTTATTAGCCCCGTCCCCTCTGTTCCTCCCCCTAAGCCCCTCGCAGGGCTGTAAGGTCTCTGACAGCAGCGGCCACATCCCACACCCCCAGAACCTTATGCCATTTCACAATTAATCGAGCAGTACTTGCTGAGGGCTCCCTCCCTGCCCCGGTGCCTTCCCAGCATCATCAAACACCCCAGACACCAATCTCTGTGCTCCTCATGGCAACAACACAGCGAGGATGCCCCGACCTTGTGGCCACTGGGACCAGATCACTCTTGGGGGGGGACGGGACGGATGGACGGACCACCCTATACATTACGTACGACGTTGAGCAGCATCCCGGACCTCTACGCTCACTAGAGGCCAGTACCAGCCCCAGCTGTGACCACCAAACCTGCCTCCAGACATTTCCCAAACACCGCTTAAGAGGAGGCGGAATCATTCCTCATTGAGAACCACTGGCGCACAGGCATGCCTGCTTGTCCCCACTCATCAGAGGGGGGCGCAGGAGGTGCCCGAGGTCGCAACCTTTGCCCAGGGTCTCGTGGCTGAGGAGGATGGCGCTGATGGAATCCGACCCTCCACGAGACCGTGGTTGCTCACCTTCAGCCACAAAAGAGCCGCAGTCCTCACAGGGGGCCCCCGGGTCTCGAAGGATGCTGAGACCTTCACCAGAGGAGGCAGCACAGGAGAGACGGGACGATGACCACAGGCAGGCACTGGGCACAGCCTCTAACGGCCAGCCACCAGACCGGATTCGCTTCACTGCAGCTGCAAGCCGCAGCTCAGAGGGCTCTCCAGGGGGGACCCAGAGAGCAGAGGCAGGGAGACGGGCGGGATCGGGGTGATGAGGAGCCGGGAGGACCCCAAGAGGGAGCACAGGCTGTTCAAGCAGCGCCGCCTCGTCTTCAAGCCCAGGGGGGCTCGTCATCGCCTCAAACACGGGCTCCCTTCTCCACCAACCTGCTCTGGCACGGACACTGATGAACTCCGAGTCAACCTGGCCGGACCCACCCCCCCAACCCTCTTCAAACCTGCGCCTGCAGGCTGACCCCAACGACAGATCCTGCAAGACTGACAAAAACTCAGCTGTCCTCGCAGCCTTGCTCGCTGGGGCTCCCCACTGGCTGGCCAGACTTTAAAAGGCCTGGAGGCAGGCCAAGGGGTCTGGACTTTCATCTGGGGGCAGCGGGGAGATCCAGGAGAACCTGCGACCCGGGTGCCTTTCTGTAAATGGCACTAAGGGTCTTCATTTCCACACTGGGGTCACCCCCCTCACTCCTTCCCTCACGAGGACAAGATATTTAGAGTACTTAGCAGGAGGCTGGCACATGCTCAATAAAGGCTTTCAATGTGCTGTCCCCTCTGCCCAGAACATTCGCTCCTCCCCTGCCCCAGCTTCCCTCACCAGGCCGATTTCTTCTTATTCAGGGCTCAGCTCTCCCACAAGCCGTGCCCGACCACCCAATTTGAAATTCTCCACTGTCCCCCCACTCCCCCCCCCCCACCGGATCTGTTATTCAAGGCTGTTCCCCCACCCCCACCCCTAGCAGGCAGTCGACACCCTAGTGAAATAAAACTGTCCCAAGGGTCCCCTTACTTGCTGTACTTGCTATTTTGGCCTCCTCTGGCACCCCAGGTCTGTGTGCCCCGAAGTCCGCACAGCAAAGCAGCCTTTGAGCACCTTCTCCTCTGGCTCCAGAGGCAGCTCAGAGCCACTGCCCTCCTCTGCCACCCACACACCACGGCCAGCCCCCACCAGTCGCTGGCCCCATTCCAGCCATGTGACCAGAGGGCAGCCACCCCCGGCCTCAGTACCCAGCCCTGAGCCCCAGTCTGTGCCACAGCAGCCAGCCTCGGCCCAACCAGACAGGGAAAAGGCACCTTTAAGTGGGGCTGCTGGCCCAGTTCCTCCCGCTCCCAGAACCAGGAGGCTAGCCAGGGAGAGGAGGGCAGGGCCCAGGTGGGATGGGTTCGAGGAACTACAGGCCGACTGGGGGAAGGCAGGGAAGGAGGGTGACAGCCCATCATTAAGCCCAGGCCCAGCTGATAACCACTCGACCCAGCAGTTTGTGGCTCTTGCCTCAGGTGTGGAAGATCCCAGAACACACTGGTAACAATTAGCCCAGAGAGAGCAACGAACGCTGTGGACGCCGGGAACCAAAGAGGGGGAAAAAGACAAACCAGGCAAGCAGAGCACGATGCAGCTCTGGAGCCAGGCTTCGTCCTCGAAACCGCCTCCCGGAGCCAGCCCACAGTTCCGTGACCTCTGGGCTCCCAGAAGGGAGTCGGGGGATGAGGTGTGACCAGGCCCCTGAGAAAGACGCTTCCACTGTTCCCGCCCCGGGAACGCCAGAAAAACTCTGTCCGCAAGGGCACGGATCCATTCCTTGGGAGGGCCAAGAGGAAACGCCCGGGCACAGAAGCCCCGCCAGGGAATCCCAGCAGCGGAGCTCCTCCAGCCATGCCCCTCAAAAGCCAGCTGGGGAGACTGCGGGTTTGAGCCGAGGGCCCGTCAGTCCCAATCTGCCACTGTCTAGCTGTGTGGCCTGGAGCAAGCCACCCGAAGCCTGAGCTTCCTCCCACCATGGAGAAGGCGGCAACCAACGAGCTCATCCCAGGGCCTGGCCCCAGAGGGCACCTCACAGGCAGAGCCCTGGGGCCAAGAGGCCCAAAGGCCTGGGCCAGGGTGTAGACACCAGACTTGGTGTCATCAGGAGCCTCCAAGACACGATGACACGATGAACAGAGCTGTATACGCTCCCCTGCCAGTCCTTCACCCCTGGGGAGCTGGTGCCTGGGAGGCCATGGTAGAAGATGGTGGGTGGCTGCGAGGTCCCATCGCCTGGGCTGGAGCCCCGAGGCTAAGCTCACAAAAAGTGGGGAAAGAATCTAGCACCCCAGGATACTCAGGTAAGGGCAGCTGGGCGGCCTCCCGGCAGATAAACATGCCCAGCTAGGTGTTGCGGACTTTCTCAAGCTCTCCACGCAAACACCCACCCGGTGGGCCAGCGCTTTGGAAGAGCCAGCAGAGGCTTGCTCCAAGGGTAGGTCGGGGACCCAGAGCCCGAGAGGGATGAGGAAAAGAGGACACAGCCCAGGTCTGGCCCGGAGCGAACACCTGGTGGGGGAAGGGGTGGCATGTGCCTTTGGATCGTACTAGTTTCTCGGGACGCCCCGTGTCTCCACTAGCCGAGCCCAAAGGCGCTGTTCCCCCCCCCCCCCCCCCCGCCTTCTCCCGATCTCCTACAGTAGTTCCTCAACCTACCTGATGGCCCCCGGATCTGGCCTTCCCCCCGCCCCGCGCATCTCTCCAAGCCCTAACCTCATATGACCCCTGCAAACATCTCTGGGATCTCCTATCCGCCCCCACCCGAACTAACTCCGCCCACACCCACCCTGCCCCACTTCCTGGGCTTCTCCTCAGCCGCCCCCAGGCCTGTAACCTGACCCACCCACCTCCTCCGGCGCCCGGACACTACCTGCAGGTCGGCCCCTCCCCGCCCCCCCCCCCCCCTCCGGGCCCTTTCCCTCCGGCCGCGCCGCTCTCCCTCCTCCCCCCACTCGGCCGGCCCAAAGCCCGACTCCTCCCCCCTCCCCCCCCCCCCCCCCCCCGCCCCGGCCTCCCCGGACGCCTCCTCACTTTTCTTCCTCCGGCCTTCCAACTTCCCGGGCCTCCGGCACCTGCCCGGGCCCAGCTACGAGCCCCCAGTCGCCGAGAGTGAGGGGGGAGGGGGGGTTGGTCTGGGCCCGATCCCGCCACCCCCAAGCCCCACAGCCCGGCCCGGGACTGGACACTCAAGGCCGCTCGTGAGGGCCGGGCCTCTCCGCACTCGCCGGCCCGGGCAGAGTGCAGGCTGCGGACCCGGTTCCTCTTCTGTCGGAGGAGGCCCCCCCGGCCCTCCCCGCTCAGCCCTCAGCCGGCCCTCGGATGCCCTCGGGCCGCCCCGGAGAGAGGAGGCCGGAACCGGGCCTGGGGCGGGCCGCCTCACCTGCGCCGTGGCCGCGCTCCGGGGGCTCCCAGCGGGCTCCGCAGCGGCGGCTGGGGCCGGGCCTGGGCCCGGGGCGCGCCCCCCTGCGCCGGGGCCTCGGCCTCCGCCTCCGCGGCCTCCGCGGCCTCCGCCTCAGCAGCAGCGGCAGCCGCGGCGGCCATTCATTGTGGGCCAGGCCGCCCCAGCCGAGCGCCGAGCGAGCGCAAGCCGCGCCGCCGCCGCAACCCGGCCGGGGAGGAGCGGCCGCGGCCCCGCCCCCTGCCCGCCTCCGGCCCCGCCCCCGAGACGAGGCCAGCTGAGTGCCGAGCGCGCCCCTTCTCACCTCGGTTTTCTCCCTTCGCCCCTCAGGGTCCCCCGCCTGTTCCTTGATCTGCCGGAGAATTCGTCTCCCGACCCTGCCACTTCCTAGTTCCGCGACCTTGGACAAGTCTCTTCGCCTTTTCGATCATTCGTTTCCTGTAAAACGAAAACAACAATGACTTCTATTTATTGTGCCTGGCACTGTTTTAGGCACTTAATGGGCATTATCTCGTTTAAACGCCACAGTAACATTTTTAAGTAGAAATGACTACACACTTATACACCGTTCATAGAAAGAGAGGCACACAGAAATGAAAAATACCTGCTGAAGATTACCAGCAAGTACGTGATGGAGGGTGCCAGGATTCAAACCCAGAATCAAGAATCGACGATGAAATTAATGCTTTCATGGTTATGCCACACCTGATTCTGTTCTAAGCATTTAACCTGCACTAAGTCGTTTAAAACTCACCACAACACAATAACGAACGTTAAAAAGTTATGTCCATTTTGCAAATGGACAAACTTAAGCATAGATGGAGACAAGAACAAGTAGCAAGGCTAGCTGGGACTGGAATCCAGGCAGTGCAGGCCACTATGCTCCCCTCCCGTCCTGCACAGTTAGAACCTCCTGAGAACTTACTACGTAAGAGGGGATGCTTTGCACACTTTCCAGGCATTCTGTCCCTTAATTTTTGCTCTATATTGGAAGTTAGCATTCCTATTTAGCAGGTAAGGAAAGTGAAGCCCAGAGAGTTTAAGTAACTTGCCAAGACCATGTGATAGGACTGGGATTCAAACTCAGTAAATCTGATTTCAGAGCCTTAATTATTCCTGCAGAGTGCCCTGAAATAATGTGCTTACAGCACTCAGTGCACAGAAGCCGATCAGTAGATGTTGAATTTCTCCGCTTACCGCCCCTTTTCTGAGCCTCACCTTCCTCATCCGTGAAATGGGGCGAGTGATGCGTCCCTTCCCAGGGGAGCCGACGTGATTAAGGCTATCCACACTACACTTTCCGAGCTTTCCGCCGTACATTTTGATCCCGGCCACCCACTGTAGGTAGCATCACTGACTGGCTAAATTCTATCATGTGACCTGCCCTCCCACTGTGCCAACATGGCGACGCCCAGGTCCTAATCCGGGAAACGTGCATCCAGGCTAATACGGTCCTGGGCGCGGGGAGCGAAGGTGAGAAGGACGTGGGCGACGCGGGGAGGGATCCGGGCCAGTGTCGGGCCCGCTAGAGGGCTTCTGGCCTCTGGCTCCTCAGGGGCCGGTACTCCGAAGATGGGGTGTAGTGTCAGCTTACCGAGGCCGCAGGGTCTTAATCTTTACTGATGTATAGGCCACCTGGCCCGGGGACGCAGCTCCCTGATGCTCTTCCTGTGCCCTCCCCCGCCCCCCCAAACCAGGCTTGGCAGGGAGAGGCTCCCGCGGATGCCCCGTGCGAGAATCGGTCTGTGGCTAAGTCTAACTCTCCGCTCCACGCGCAGTCTCTGTAGAGCCGGGTTTATGGAGGGGCAGCCGCAAGGGCCGCCGAATCCAGCCGGCATGGAGAACGGCACCGAGCCCTGCGGAGAAGAGCGAGCATGCGAGGCTCAGGAGACGACGGTCACCGAGGGGGCCGCCAAGATAGCCTTCCCCAGCGCCAACGAAGTCTTCTACAACCCGGTGCAAGAGTTCAACCGGGACCTGACGTGAGCAGGGGTGTGGGGTCAGCTTGGCAGAGGGCAGTGCATCTGCAAGGTTGAGGGAGTGTGAGCTAACCAACCCCCCCGTCTCTCCCGCAGATGTGCCGTGATCACCGAGTTTGCTCGCATTCAGCTTGGGGCCAAAGGAATCCAGAGTGAGTTGAGGTCCAGTCTCCCTGTGGGCCGGGGTCACGCAGAGCTCTCTCCCTGCCCTGCCCCGCCCCCTTTCCCTTAAAGTTCTAAAAGGCTCCAGGCACCTTGCAGGCCCTGGGTTCATTTCCTTCAGGCTTTCCCCAGGGGCTTTGAGGAAGATTTTCTCCCATGAATCTTCTGTATACGGAGGAATAGGGGGAGGTCTCTCAGAGGGAGCTTTGAGACCCCTGACTTGTGTTTCTGGGTGGCTGCAGTCAAGGTGCCAGGTGAGAAGGACGTGCAAAAGGTGGTCGTGGACTTGTCAGAGCAAGAGGAGGAAAAGGCTGAACTGAAAAAGGGTGCAAACCTGGCCCCGGGAGACCAACCTCGAACGGCCGCCGTTGGGGAGATCTGCGAGGTGGGGCCTGGACAGAGGAGGTGGCGGCCCCGGAGTCCTCCAGTAATGGAGGAAGGAAGGCTCCTGAGGCCGGAGAGCTATAGGAAGTGGGTGGTGGGGGCTCCTCGGGGCCCAGCAGAGGACAGAGGTATCCACGTGAGTGGGGCTCCCCGATTACTCCAACAGGAAGGCCTTCGAGTGCTAGAGGGTCTGGCAGCCTCGGGCCTACGTTCCATTCGCTTTGCACGAGAGGTGCCTGGACTCCAGTCTGTAGTTGCCAACGATGCCTCTGCCCGAGCCGTGGATCTCATGTGCCGTAATGTGCAGCTCAACGCTGTGGCCCACCTGGTACATCCCAGGCAGGCCGATGCCAGGTAGGTTTGGGGCAGCCGAGCCTGATGGCTGGAACGTGCATGCCAGAGCAAGGCTGCCTGGGCTCAAGTCCTAAGTCCGTCGTATTCTTGCTCTTTGGCCTTGGGAGAGTGCCTTAGCCTCTCTGAGCCCCCGTTTTCTTGTCTATAAAATGAGAATGTTAGTATTACAGGAGTTGCTCTGTTGATTAAGTGAGAGATGATGCTTAGCCAGAAATAAGTCCCATTATGGTTTCCATTTTATTTTCATTTGTATTTATTTCCTTATTCTAGAAACAGTGCATGAGCAGGGGAGAGGGACAGAGGGAAGGAGAGAGAGAATCTCAAACAGGCTCCATGCTAAGGGTGGAGTAGGGCTCCATCCCATGACCTCCAGGACCATGGCCCAAGCTGGTCACAGGTCACTGAGTGGTCCACCAGCTGAGCCACCCAGATTCCCCTATGGTTTCCATTTTACTTTTATTTTTTTTAATTAATCAATTTTAAAAAAAAAATTTTTTTTTTCAACGTTTTTTATTTATTTTTGGGACAGAGAGAGACAGAGCATGAACGGGGGAGGGGCAGAGAGAGAGGGAGACACAGAATCGGAAACAGGCTCCAGGCTCCGAGCCATCGGCCCAGAGCCCGACGCGGGGCTCAAACTCACGGACCGCGAGATCGTGACCTGGCTGAAGTCGGACGCTTAACCGACTGCGCCACCCAGGCGCCCCTAATTAATCAATTTTTTAATTCACATCCAAGTTAGTTAGCATATAGTGCAATAATGTTTGCAGGAATAGATTTTGTGATTTATCCCGTGTGTATAACACCCAGTGCTCATCCCAACAAGTGTCCTCCTTAATGTCCCTTACCCATTTAGCCCACCCCCCCAAACCCCTCCAGCCACCCTCAGTTCCTCGTATTTAAGAGTCTCTTGTGTTTTGTCCCCCCTCCTTGTTTTTATATTATCTTTGCTTCCTTACCCCTCTGTTCATCTGTTTTATATCTTAAAGTCCTCATATGAGTGAAGTCATAGATTTGTCTTTCTCTGGCTGACCAATTTCGCTTAGCATAATACCCTCTACTTCCAACCATGTAGTTGCAAATGGTAAGATTTCATTCTTGATTGCCGAGTAATACACTATTTTGTGTGTGTGTGTGTGTGTGTATATGTATATATGTGTGTATATATATATGTATATATACACATTTATACATATACATATATATATGTATGTATTTGTATATGTATATGTATATGCCACATCTTCTTTTTTATTTATTTTTTTTTCAACGTTTTTTATTTTATTTTTGGGACAGAGAGAGACAGAGCATGAATGGGGGAGGGGCAGAGAGAGAGGGAGACACAGAATCGGAAACAGGCTCCAGGCTCCGAGCCATCAGCCCAGAGCCTGACGCGGGGCTCGAACTCACGGACCGCGAGATCGTGACCTGGCTGAAGTCAGACGCTTAACCGACTGCACCACCCAGGCGCCCCAATATGCCACATCTTCTTTATCCATTCACCCATCCACGGACATTTGGGCTCTTTCCATACTTTGGCTATTGTCAGTAGCACTGCTATAAACATTGGGGTGCATGTGCCCCTTTGAAACAGCACACGTGTATCCCGTGGATAAATGCCTAGTAGTGCAATTGCTGGGTCGTAGGATAGTTCTATTTTTAATTTTTTTTTTTTTTTATTATTTATTTTTGGGACAGAGAGAGACAGAGCATGAACGGGGGAGGGGCAGAGAGAGAGGGAGACACAGAATTGGAAACAGGCTCCAGGCTCCGAGCCATCAGCCCAGAGCCCAACGCGGGGCTCGAACTCATGGACCGCGAGATCGTGACCTGGCTGAAGTCGGACGCTTAACCGACTGCGCCACCCAGGCGCCCCTATTTTTAATTTTTTGAGGAACCTCCATACTGTTTTCCAGAGTGGCTGCACCAGTTTGCATTCCGTCCAGCAGGGCAAAAGAGATCCTCTTTCTCTGCATCCTCCTCAACATCTGTTGTTGCCGGAGTTGTTAATGTGAGCCGTTCTGACAGATGTGAGGTGGTATCTCATTGGGGTTTCGATTTGTATTTCCCTGATGGTGAGTGATGTTGAGCATTTCTTCATGTGTCTGTTAGCCAGGATGTCTTCTTTGGAAAAGTGTCTATTCATGTGTTTTGCCCATTTCTTCACTGGATTATTTGTTTTTTGGGTGTTGAGTTTGATAAGTTCTTTCTAGATTTTGGATACTAACCCTTTGTCTGATACATCATTTGCAAATGTCCTCTCCTATTCTGTTGGGTGCCTTTTAGTTTTGCTGATTCCTTCGCTGTGCAGAGGCTTTTAATTTTGATGAGGTCCCAATGGTTCATTTTTGCTTTTGTTTCCCTTGCCTCCGGAGACCTGTTGAGTAAGAAGTTGCTGTGGCCGAGGTCAGAGAGGTTTTTGCCTGCTTTCTCCTCGAGGATTTTGATGGCTTCCTGACTTACATTTAGGTGTTTCATCCATTTTGAGTTTCTTTTTGTGTATAGTGTAGGAAAGTGGTCCAGGTTCATTTTTCGCCTGTTGCTGTCCAGTTTTCCCAGCACTATTCGCTGAAGAGACTGTCTTTATTCCTTTGGATATTCTTTGCTGCTTTGTCGAAGATTAGTTGGCCATATGTTTGTGGGTCCATTTCTGGGTTCTCTATTCTGTCCCGTTGATCTGAGTGTCTGTTTTTGAGCCAGTACCATACTGTCTTGATGATTACAGCTTTGTAATACAGCTTGAAGTCCGGGATTGTGATGCCTCCTGCTTTGGTTTTCTTTTTCAGGATTGCTTTGGCTATTCAGGGTCTTTTCTGGTTCCATACAGATTTTAGGGTTTTTTGTTCTAGCTCTGTGAAGAATGCTGGTGTTATTTTGATAGGCATTGCATTGAATATGTAGATTCCTTTGGGGAGTATCGACATTTTAACATTTGTTCTTCCAACCCAGGAGCAAGGAATCTTTTTCCATTTTTTTGTGTCTTCAGTTTCTTTCATAAGTTTTCTTTAGCTTTCAGCATATAGATTTTTCACCTCTTTGGTTAGGTTCATTCCTAGATACTCTGTGGTTTTTGGTGCAGTTGTGAATGGGATCAATTCTTGATTTCTCTCTCTGTTGCTTCACTATTGGTGTATAGAAATGCAACTGATTTCTGTGCATTGATTTTATATCCTGCGACTTTGCTGAATTCATGGATCAGTCCAGTAGCTTTTTTGTGGAATCTTTTGCGTGTTCCATATAGAGTATCATGTCATCCTGCAAAGAATGAAAGTTTGACTTCTCCTTGCCGATTTGGATGCATTTTATTCCTTTGTGTTGTCTGATTGCTGAGGCTAAGACCTCCAATACTACGTTAAATAGCAGTGGCGAGAGTGGACATCCCTGTCGTGGTCCTGACCTTAGGGGGAAAGCTCTCAGTTTTTCCCCACTGAGGATGATACTAGCCGTGGGTCTTTCTTTTTCTTTTTTTTTTTTTTTTTTGTAATTTTTTTTATTTTTTTTTATTTTTTTATTTTTTTAAATTTTTTTTTTTCAACGTTTTTTTATTTATTTTTGGGACAGAGAGAGACAGAGCATGAACGGGGAAGGGGCAGAGAGAGAGGGAGACACACAGAATTGGAAACAGGCTCCAGGCTCCGAGCCATCAGCCCAGAGCCTGACGCGGGGCTCGAACTCACAGACTGCGAGATCGTGACCTGGCTGAAGTCGGACGCTTAACCGACTGCGCCACCCAGGCGCCCCTGTAATTTTTTTTTTAACGTTTATTTATTTTTGAGACAGAGAGAGACAGAGCATGAATGGGGGAGGGTCAGAGAGAGAGGGAGACACAGAATCTGAAACAGGCTCCAGGCTCTGAGCAGTCAGCACAGAGCCCGACGCGGGGCTCGAACCCACAAGCTGTGAGATCATGACCTGAGCTGAAGTCGGACGCTCAACCGACTGAGCCACCCAGGCGCCCCTAGCCGTGGGTCTTTCATACATGGCTTTTATGATCTCGACGTATGATCCTTCTATCCCTACTTTCTTGAGGGTTTTTATCAAGAAAGGGTCCTGTATTTTTGTCAAATGCTTTCTCTGCATCTATTGAGAGGATCACGTGGTTCTTGTCCTTTCTTTTATTGATGTGATGAATCACATTGATTGTTTTGCTATGGTTTCCATTGTAGACTTAACTTCTCAACTTCTGGTACTTTTATTCATTCAAATGAGCCAGCACAAAGCCAGTATCCACAATGTGCCAGGCATCAGTAAACAAAATAGGCAAGATCCCTGACCTTGGGGCATTCACATTCTAATGCTGGGGTCCAGCAAACAGCAGCCTGGGAGGCCCCCTGGGAGGCCGGAGCCTGGGTTGTTGTTTTTTTTTGGCCCACCAGCTAAGAATGTTTTTTGCATTTTCTGTTCTTTTCTTGAGAGAGCGCTCGCACTTGCTGGAGAGTGGGGAGAGGGGCAGAGGGAGAGAGAGAATCCCAAACAGGCTGCCTGCTCAGCGCAGAGCCCAGTGTGGGGGTTCCATCCCACGACCTTGGGATCATGACCTGAGCCGAAATCAAGAGTTGGACCCTCAACCGGCTGAGGCAGGCATCCCATGTTTTTTGCATTTTTAAAGGGTTTAAAAAAAAAAAAAAAAAAAAAAAAAAGGCACCATTTGTGGCCCACAAAGCCTAAAATATTTACTGACTTTTTACAGAGCACAAATAAAGAAAAAGTATTTGTTTTCTGGACTGTATTAGAATCTGATAGGAAACAAAGACAGTGACAGCCAGATCAATGAGCAAACTATAGTAAAAGTGGTGAAAAAGTAAAAAGAAAAGTAAAAGAAAAGTAAAAGGTGAAAAGTGCTCTGGGAAAAAACTGGAGGTTGGAGGGGATCGAGGAAGGTGGTGGATGGGTTGTAATTTTATTTATTTTATTTTATTTCATTTCATTTCATTTCATTTCATTTCATTTTATTTTATTTTTTATTAAAAGTGTTTTTCAATGTTTATTTTTGAGAGAGAGACTGAGACAGAGCATGAGCGGGGGAGGGAAAGAGAGAGACAGGGAGAGAGAGAATCCCAAGCAGAGCCCCATTCGGAGCTCGAACTCATGGACTGTGAGATCGAGACCTGAGCCAAAATCAAGAGTCGGATGGTCAACCCACTGAGCCACCCAGGCGCCCCAGGTTGCAATTTTAAATAACAGTTAGGGTAGGCAACTTGGAGAAGACAGCATTTGCATTTCCTCACCTACAAAGGAAATGATAATGATTCCAAATCCGTAGATTTGCCTGGAAGGTTATTTGATTAAATGAGTTAATCTATAAACGGCTTGAAACAGTTGTCAGGCATATGTATGTCACATCACCATTGGCCATTATTATTGCTGTTGTTAGACGCGAGTACACGGAGGCCCCAGGAAGAAAAGTCACGTGGTTGGTTAGCACATGGCCAGGCCAGGGTCCCAACCTAGCCAGCTGGCCTCCAAATGCAGGCCGAAACCATCACACCCAATGAGAGGACACGTGTAGGGGACAGAGCAGGTCCCTAATGCAGGGGGCTGAGGACCGGGGCCTTCTCGCTCCCAGGATGCTGATGTACCAGCACCAGAGGGCATCGGAGCGGTTTGACGTCATCGACCTGGACCCGTATGGCAGCCCCGCCCCCTTCTTGGATGCAGCCGTGCAGGCCGTGAGTGAAGGAGGTGAGGCCACACTGACCTGGGCACAGAGCAGGGCTCGGGGTTTCCGGAGGATCCTCACTGCTCAGGCCTTCCTTGCAGGTCTGCTGTGTGTCACCTGCACCGACATGGCAGTGCTGGCGGGGAACAGCGGGGAGACCTGTTACAGCAAGTACGGGGCCATGGCCCTCAAGAGCCGGGCCTGCCATGAGATGGTGAGCCGCCCTCCCCCCACCCCTTCCCACCCCGCAGACTTGCTTCGCTTCCTCCAGGCAGCAGGGGCCAGATCCGTCCCAAGATGTCAAAGACAAGCAGGTCTATAGCCAGAATAGTTCTAGAGCCCGCACTTCCAGTTCTGGTCACTCGGACGGCTGCGGTTTTGCCCAGGGCAGGAGCCAGTGGCCGCATTATTTTTCCTAGTACCCTCGGTTTTAACAACTCGTTCAAAATTGTGATTTAAGACAGTTTCCAGGAGTGGGTTTGGCTTTGGGTTCAAATCCTAGCTTTGCTGGCGCCTTTGGGTGATTCATTTCACCCTTCTGGGCCTCGCTTTTGGCCTCTGTGAAATGCGCACGACGGTGAATTGACGGTGAATTGCCGTGGGGATCCGAGAGGGCGGGAGCCGGAAAGGAGGATGGCCTGGCTTTGTTCCGTAAGGGCCCTGTCGCCAGGTCAGTCTGGAAAACCGGAACACAGGTCCTTGGAGCCCATCGCATAGCGCGGGGCACGTGGATGGTGCTGCCCTGGATGGCGGGCCTGTGCGCTCCGTAACCACGTAGCACCCCCGGGAGGCCCATAAAGAGACATAGGCTGTTGTGATTCCGTCGATGGGGGAACTGAGGCATTCACTTGGCAGGGGTCACACGGCCAGGACGCTTGGGCCTGGGCTTGCAACACCGGGGAGCCGCCCCTGAGCCTGTGCTTAGGAGCACCTGGTGTGGCCCCAGGGTAGCTGGGAGGCGTCCGTGGAGGCAGGGCTGCTGGCTGATGCCCGCCTCCCACCCTCAGGCCCTGAGGATCGTCCTGCACAGCCTGGACCTCCGAGCCAACTGCTACCAGCGCTTTGTGGTGCCACTGCTCAGCGTCAGCGCTGACTTCTACGTGAGAGTTTTTGTCCGCGTCTTCACCGGCCAGGCCAAAGTCAAGGCCTCAGCCAGGTTAGTCTGGGGCAAGCAAGGGAGGCAACGAACAGAGGGGGGGCAACAGGGCCTTTTGGGGCACGGGAGGAAACGGGACTCCTAATGGGGAGGAGCTGGGGTGCGGCGGTCAGGCTGGGGAGCTTATGAGCCCTGCCCCCCCCCCCCCCCCCCCGCCCCCCAGCAAGCAGGCACTGGTGTTCCAGTGTGTGGGCTGCGGGACCTTTCACCTCCAGCGCCTTGGCAAAGCGTCCGGAGCCTCTGGCGGCCGGTGAGCACGGGTGAGCCGGGGGAGGAAGGTGAAGGAGGCGGCCTAGGGTCGCCGCCTCCTAACCACCCCTCTCTCCGCAGGGTCAAGTTCTCTGCGGCCTGTGGTCCCCCGATCGGCCCTGAGTGTGAGCACTGTGGGCAGCGACACCAGGTGAGGCAGGGCCGGGGAAACCAGGGGGACGCTGGGGTTCCGGCTCTCTTGACACCTGGCCCTTCGCCCCCTCCCCCCCCCCCGCCACGTGTCTGTAGCTTGGCGGTCCCCTGTGGGCGGAGCCCATCCACGACCTGGACTTCGTGGGGCGCGTGCTGCAGGCCGTGAGCACCAATCCCGGCCGCTTCCACACCTCGGAGCGAATCCAGGGGGTCCTGAGCGTCATCACCGAGGTGGGGGCCCGGGGCGACGGGGAGGGGGCCCCGCCTGCGCCCAGCCATCCTTCCCCCACCCACCCCGCGCCCGTCCTGTCCCCACCGGCAGGAGCTCCCGGACGTGCCTCTCTACTACACGCTGGACCAGCTGAGCAGCACCCTCCGCTGCAGCACGCCCAGCCTCCTGCAGCTGCGGTGAGCGCCCAGTCCCGGGCGGGAAGGAGTCTGCGCCCTTCGCCCGCCCTCTGGGGGCCCTCCGGGGGCCCTCCGGGGGCCCTGGGGCAAGGCCGGCCCCCCTCAAGGCCAGAGTCTTGGGTAAAACGGCTTTCCAACAGGCCTACGTGCAGGTGCTTAGAAGAGAGCGCGGAGGCCTTGAGCCTTGGGGAGGGAGATGGTCTCCCCATCACGATCACTGGCGTTCCCCGGGCCGCGTAGTCACCGTGAGACGTTCAGCTGCGTCACACCCCCGCACGGATCGGCACTGGCTTTGGGGTCCGGCCCCCCGCCCCCCACCCACGGCCCCTCTTGGTCCCCAGGTCAGCCCTCCTCTGTGCCGGCTTCCGGGTCTCACTCTCCCACGCCTGTAAGAATGCCGTGAAGACGGATGCCCCCTCCTCGGCCCTCTGGGACATCATGCGCTGCTGGGTGAGGGCTGGCCTGACCAGATGGGGGTGCGAGGGCGGGACATGGTCAGGCCCAGCGTCCCCTGACCTTCGAACTTTACCTCCCAGGAAAAGGAGTGTCCGGTGAAGCGGGAAAGGCTGTCAGAGGCCAGCCCTGCGTTCCGCATTCTCAGCGTGGAGCCCAGGTACGGGCACTGGTGTGGCTGCCCGCGGGCGTGGGGGGCTCACGTGTGGGCAGGGGACAACGCAGATCCTTCCCTCCACAGACACATGCTCATTCAAGTGAGATCCAGAATCTTCCCGCTTCCCCTCCCCTTCTGCCCCTGCCCCGGTCTGGCCCCATCACTGCCCAGCTGGACCAGTGCTGCTGGCTCCGCCCTGGTTCCCCCCCCCACCCCCCCGCCTCCGGCCCCCAGCCTCTCCCCACAGCAGCCACAGTACATCGGTGAGGACCGGAGTCAGACCTGTCCACCCTCTGTTTAGAGCCCTCTGTGGCTCCCACCTCACTCACTAGAAACCCAAGTTCTGCCTGCAAGCCGTGCGCCGTCTCCCTTCATCCCCACTCTCCCTACCTCCCTCCCTACTGGGCCTCCGCACTCACACTCCCCAGACGCAGCGCCCCCTTACGGCCTTTATAAGGGCTGTTCTCTGTGCCTGGAGTGCCCATCCCGGGTCCCCTGAAGGCTCTTCCCTCCCTCCTGCAGGTGTCTCTGACCGCTCTGTCCTGTCCTGCGCCCCTTCCCCTGCCTCCCCATTCCCTTTGTCCTGCTCTGTTTTTCTCAAAACTCTCATCCGTGCCCTAACACGATACACTTCACTCACCTCTGATCTGTCCCATCGTCTCCCGCACTGGAACGTCGGCCTTACCAATGGCAGATCTTAGGCTCGCGGTAGGCACTGGATACACGTTCATTAACTGGATGAGAATCCCGACCCGGGCGGACACGGCCTTCCCAAGGCACGTGGAGCTGCACGGGGGTTGGCAGGTGGTCCGTGCGCACCTGCAGGGCACCTGCCCCTCAGCCCCCACTCCCACGTCCCCAGGCTGCAGGCCAACTTCGCCATCCGGGATGACGCCAACCCCAGCTCCCGCCAGCGAGGACTCAAGCGTTTCCAGGCTAATCCTGAGGCCAACTGGGGCCCCCGGCCCCGTGCCCGGCCAGGGTGAGTGAGAGCGCGGGTGGCGGTGGGGCTTGTCCAGGGCGGGACGGGGTCCCAGCTACTCCTCTGCCTGCACAGGAGCAAGGCCGCAGGTGAAGGTATGGAGGAGAGACGCAGGCTGCACCAGAATAAGAGAAAGGAGCCAGCTGAGGACCCGGTCCAGCGGGCTGCCCGGCTCAAGACCTTTCCCTGTAAAAGATTCAAGGAGGTAAGGCACCCCCACCACCCCTACACAGCAGCACCCAGGGATCGCCCTCCCTGCAGCAGGGCTGGGAGAACCGGGGCGGGCAGGGCGTGCGAGCGAGCTCCCCGTCTAGGAAGGGGACCCAGCAGAGGCTGCTGAGCACTGAGCCAGGGTTCACACCCACCGTTCTCCCACCAGGGCACCTGTCAACGCGGGGACCAGTGCTGCTACTCCCACAGCCCCCCAGCACCCGAGGACACGGCTGCAGCCGCCTCCCCTGACCATCCCAAGACCTCTTACCAGAACCCGCCTGGGTCTGGCGTTGCCGCTGGTCCGGATGTAGACTGAGCCAATAAAGATATGTCACCTTTCCGACTGCCATTCGTCTGAGTCGGGAGGCTGCCTGCGGGTCTGTCTGTCCATCTGCCTTAGGGGCTCTGTCCGTCTCTCCAGCTGCGTGTCTGGAGCATGCGTTCCTCTGTGCATCTTTTTTTGTTTCACTCCCTGGGAAAGCGCTACGCATCTGGAGGTTTGTTTGTCCCTGCCCGACCGAAGTGCTGTCAGTATTGCCATCTGGAGTGTTCTGTCTGTATGGGGGTGTGGGAGCTGACCGGCGGCCAGCGGGATGGTCTGTCTCGCAGCACGAGGCGCTCAGCCCCCCGCCCCTTTGCTGGCGCCTGCAGTTCCCGGGCCGGCCACGGGGCGGCAGCCGTGCGCTCGTGTTCGTGGGGCCTCCGCCCCCCTGTTGGCGCGCACCCAGACACAGGCGGGCCCTCCAGTCACCCAGCCCCTACCCTGCCTCGCGTCGCCGCCCGGTTTCTCTGGCCGAGCTCCCCACAGGGCCGCGGTGGCGGAAGCCGGACCGGAACCAGGCGCCTTGTGCATCCGCTCCAGGCCAGGTGCTTCCTGCTCCGGGCCCCTCGGGCGAGCACACTGAGGCACTAGCCAGCCTGCCGCTTCCCCTCCTCTCCGGGACGGAGGGTTAGCAGCGTTAACGGAGAGGCTTAGGGCAGAATCCCCACCCCCACGTGGTAGCCGTGGGCCCCCCCCCCCCCCCCCCCCCCGCAAACACCTTTCCCTTGGCTTCCTCCCCGCCTGTAAAAGGAACCTAGTTTGTTGGGGTGATCCGTTAACTTGGGGGCTCAGAGCTGACCTCGCGCTTCCCTGGGGCAGTGGGATGGTTGGAGGCCGGCTGGCTCGGGGCTTCACCAGACTCCTGGGAGGGTGGTGGTAGTATCCGTGCTGGGCGGCTCCTGCAGGCCCCCAGATACACTGGAGGCAAAGTGTGATGGACGCGGGTGAGGGGGCCCTGGAGAAAAGTATTGTCCCTGCTCCCTAGCTATTCCCAGGGCCCTGCCTTTCGCCTTTCTAGCAGGCTCCAGCCGGGTGCTGAGCACCCCCACCACTGCAAGATGCTTGCCCAACGCCTCTTTATCACCTTCCTCAAAGCGGCCTGTGATGTGGGAGGAGGGCCAGAGACCATCAAGTTGGGGCTGTGTGACCCGGTGGCCTAGAGGATCCACGTGGCCACAGGGCGGGCTGGGGGCACCTATTGTAACGTTCTGCCAGCCCCGGCTCCCTAGGAAGTCCCTCCCAGCCATGGTGCTTCCTCTCACCCTCCTGGGCCTGAAAAGGTGGTGTGCAGAGCAGGCCTGGGGGCCCAGGACACTTGGGCCAGGCGGGACACGCGAGGGCAGACTGTCAGAACTGCCTTCCCTCCAGTGCCCCAGTCTGGGGTGGGGGTGGCGCGAAGCCCGGCAGGCGGTCTGTAAAAAGAGGAACAAAGCAGGGTGAGGAGAGGAGGAGCAGGAGGGGGCCCTGGGTCACGAGGCCGCAGACTGCCGGAAAGGGCTCTCCTCCACCCCCATCAGCGCGGACACTTGAGCAGGGGGTGTTCAAAGCCGGAGGTGAAACCCAAGCGCGATACTGGAGGCTGCTGCTTCCCTGCCTCAGTTTCCCCCTCTGCGTGCATCCGGGTACCTCACTCCCAGCGGCGCGCTGGGTCGGGGTCCTCAGAGACCCTGGGCCACTCCAGTGCCTGGGAGGACGTAAGGTGAGGCCCTGAGGGGTGACGGCCCTGTCCGTCGCCGGCCGGGGGCGGGGCCGTGAGGCCCCGGCTGGCTCGGAGCTCCCCGCCCGCCCGCCGGTTTCCTCCGGGGTCAGCCCGGCTCCTTATCAGGCGCGGCCAGTCGGCCAGGGCCTTATCTGTGCCGGCCCGGCATCCTCCGGCGCGGCCCGGGGGTGAGAGGGAGGAAACTGGGCCGCCGGGGGCGGGGAGAGGGCGGGCCGGCCAGGAGCAGCTCACTTTCCCTCGAGGGATCCACGCCGCCGTCGCCGGGGCCCTAGCGAGCCCGGGAAGAGGCGCGGCCCGACGTCGCTGCCGGGAGGGGGCGGCAAGCTCCCAGCGGCCCAGAGCGCAGAGGCCGGACCGGATCAGGGCCACGGAGCCTGGCCTGCAGCCGAACCCGCATCCTGGCCCTGCGGGACAGAGCCGGGGCTCTCACCAGGCAGCAGGACCAGCGCCGGGGTAAGAGCGGAGTCCGCCTGAAGGTGGGGTATCCCGGGACCGCCTGTATTCATTCATTCCATCCATCCTTCATTCATTCATTCAACGGGGGGCGGGGGGGGGGGGGGTGTGTGTGCTCACTGAGAGCCCAGGGCCTAGGTAGGGAAGACAGGACAGAGGGGCCAGGAGTCCCAGAAGTTGCTGGGACACTCCAAGCCGTGGGGCCAAGAGTGAACAGGGACGGCTGGCTACGCAGGTTGCAGAGGAGTGGATGCTGATGGGGTGGGGAGGGTGGGGGAGGCTGCTGATAGGGCCAGAGAAGGATTGGGACATGACCCTGTCTACTGGGCAGTGGAGTCAGTGTTTGGGATCCTGGGTCAGCATTTTTTATCATCATGTCAGCAGTGGGGTTACAGGGTTAGTAAGGGGGACATTTTCAGTGGGGGCGGGCGTCAACGGAGCGATTAGAGAGGACTTTCAGGGTGTGACAGGGAGGCGTTGGGAAGAGCCTCTCGGGGTCATGGCTGAGGGCCACATGGTCAGCTGGGGGAGGGGTGGGGGGGAATCGGTGAAGGGCCAGAGTCAATTACAGAGGGATTCTAAGGTCACACGCTACCGGTGAGGGGTCTTGGGATCAGATCTGAAGGTTACGGGGTCATCCTGGGGGCCGCAGGATCCGTCATGGGTTCCTGGCCTCGCCCCTCGCTCCCGCCTCCAGGTGAGAAGGGATTCTGGAATAAGGGAAATTTGCTCAGGAGCTGGGCAGCTGAGGCCCTCGTGGGTCACAAACAGCTCAGAGAGAGCACTGCCCAGCTCAGCGCTGCCCAGGGGGTCACTGGGTACCTCCTGCCCTTGCGTCAGGTCCCCTCCCGTGTCCTGGTGGTTTCGGAGCCCGCCTGCTTTTGCCCACCGGACCCCCACCCCCACCCCCACCCCCACCTTTTCCCTCTCATTTGAGGGCTCTGCTGGGCTGAGGGATGTGCGTGGCATCTGATTCTTCCCTCCCTGCTGGCTTCCTTGTCTCCCGCAGGTGAGCACCCCTTCGGGGTCCATGTGCCCTCCCCAGGCCCAGACAGAGGTGGGCCCCACCATGACTGAAAAGGCGGAAGTGGTGTGTGCCCCCAGCCCGGCGCCCGCTCCGCCCCCCAAGCCTGCCTCACCTGGGCCCCCAAAGGTGAAGGAGGTTGGCCACCGAGGCTCCTCACCCCCCAGGCTGCCCCCTGGCGTGCCAGTGATCAGCCTGGGCCACACCAGGCCTCCAGGGGCAACCATGGCCACCACGGAGCTGAGCACCCTGCGGCCCCCGCTGCTGCAACTCTCTACCCTGGGAACTGTCCCGCCCCCCCTGGCCCCTCACCCCTTTCTCAACAGGTCAGTGGGGGGGGGGGCTGGGACCTGGGGGGAATTCGGGGCCAGGGTCCTTGCCCACAAGGCGTTAGTGACCCACGACCCCTTACAGCCTCTACATTGGGCCGGCAGGACCTTTTGGCATCTTTCCCAGCAGCCGGCTGAAGCGGAGACCTAGCCACTGTGAGCTGGAGCTGGCCGAGGGTGAGTGCGGGTTCGTGTGTGTGTCGCCATCTCTGCGGGGGCTCGCGTCTTCCCAGGCACACACAGGATAGCCCACACGGGGGCTCAGTGCTCAGGTTACACTCCTGTGCAAAAACCACAGGCCCGGGGCCAGTCCCACACGACCACAGCCACCCAACAAGCCACGGAGAGTCATGGCAGAACGTACCGCGTGGCAGGGGGGCCGCGAAATGACAGCTCCAGTCGAATGCACGGCCACGCAGGGAACAGCCACAGGACGACCACCACAGCAGAGACAGCCACACAACCACAGCCACTCAGGACCATGGCCCCACAAGAGTCAGCCACAGAACCACAGCCACACGACCACAAGCACCCGGCAACGATCATAGGCAACCACAGCCATTTAGATATCCCAGGAGTTCAGCCAGCCACCCGAGTCGCGCAGGCCCACGTTCACACCCAGAGAACCTCTCAGACCCGTGTGCACATCCAGCCACGTGCAGGGCCACACTCAGAATGGGGACCACAAGGACAGCTCTCCAGACTGACAGCCACAGGAAACATTTCCCTAGGGAGTCTCGGCCATTGACATAGAAGTGTGGACAGTCGGGTTCGGAAGGCTTCGGCTGCCTGCAACCTGGGCCGGTGACGGTCCTTGGTCCTTGTCTAGGCCGCTGGGGTGAGTAGGGTGGGAGAGGGGCGGCTACCCAGCAGGGGAGCGACCCATGGATCCTACTTGTGGAGCCCTTGCGTGGAAAAAGCCCCAGCCCGCCGCCTGTGTGGAAGTCCCCTCGGAGATTCTGGGCGCTGAAGTGAGGGCCCCAGGGGGCGCCCCCTGGGCCTCCGCGCCAAACCTGCCCCTCGTGTTCCCCAGGGCACCAGCCCCAGAAGGTGGCCCGGCGTGTGTTCACCAACAGCCGGGAGCGCTGGCGGCAGCAGAACGTGAACGGCGCCTTCGCAGAGCTCAGGAAGCTGCTGCCAACGCACCCGCCCGACCGGAAGCTGAGCAAGAACGAGGTGCTCCGCCTGGCCATGAAATACATCGGCTTCCTGGTGCGGCTGCTGCGCGACCAGGCGGCCGCTCTGGCCGCGGGCCCCGCCCCGCCCGGGCCCCGCAGACGGCCAGCGCACCGAGGCCCGAACGACAGCGCCCGCCGCGGGCCGTGTCGCAGGGCCGAAGGAGTGATGCGCTCGCAGCCCGCGCCCCCGGCCGGCCCCGACGGCAGCCCCGACGGGGCGGCCCGGCCCATCAAGACGGAACGAGCGGCCGTGAGCCCTGAGGTGCGGTGACCTCCGCGGGCGTGGCCTCGGAGCCGAGGGGCACCGGGAACTCAGCCCGGGGCGGTCGAGAAAGGGGCGGCCGATGCTCTGCGCCTGCTCGGGAGCGAACTCCCCGGAAGAGGGACCAGTGAGGACGTTCCCAACGGGGGAATAGGGCCCGGGGATCTGGAGGGGCGACTGTCGCCCGCGGGGGGCCCTGTAGGCCTTTTTACCACCCACCGCCCGCTGGAAATGACCTTTCTCGCGTCTTCCTCCGGGGGACGAGGTCCGGGAACCAACATGGCAGACAGGTCATCGGACTAAAGTGGTGCCTTTTTTCCGGGGCTGGGGTCACCGAGAGAGGTGGGGAGGGACGGGGTAGGGGGCTGGGCTTTGCCCTTCTCGCCGGCGCCCCCTCCTGGAGACTCACGGATACGCGCTCCTGGACCGCGTCTGCGGCGCGCCAGGTGCGCCGAGGGAGGCGCAGAATGGACGCCGGGACCCACCCCCCACCGATCCCGAAGCGGTCCCGCACGACGGCGTTAGCAAAGGCTCGGGCGCTCTTACTTTTGTTTTTCTTTATTTCTTTATTTCACATACACATTAGCCATTCAATGGAGAAGCCGGAGAGAGTCAGGCAAAGATGGTGTAACAGAAGCGCAGTGACGGGGGCGGGGCGGGGCGGGGCGGGGCGGGGCGGGGCAGAGAGGGAACAGACGGGCTGGCTGCCTACTTGCATTCCGCTAGGACACTGAAAACCCAGAAAACAAAACAGACAGTAAACTACCCTTGTTTCTTATGTATCTCAGTGCAGAGACGGGGGTGGAGGGCAGAGAGAGGGGGAGACCAGGCTGAAGGAAGAGGAGCGGAGGGACGGGGGACGCTAAGGGGGAAGCACACCAAATCCATTAGTACTATATATAGAGATACTCGTATATACTGCGTTTCTTAGCCTAAGAAGAAACTTGTTTGACGGGACGGGCGGCCTTTGCGGTCCGCGATGCTGGTGCTGGTCGGGCGCACGGATCTCCCGGGAGGGGCCGAAGCGGGGCTGGCCCAGGCTGGCTTGGGGGGGAGGGGGGCGCCCCGAGGGTGGGGGGGTGGGGGGGAGCAGAGGCGGGGCTGGGGTGCCCCTCGGGCTCTCGATTGGGGGACGAAATTTCTCGTGACTTTATTGCTCCTTTATTTTCTCTCATGTGGGGGGGGGGGGGTCCGTTCAGCACGGTCGGGGTGAGGAAATGGTGGGTCGTCTGAGCCACCCGGCCCCTCTGGGACCCAGAGCGCGGCGTCCGCTCCGCCAGCACGGGGGTGAGAACAAGGCACTAGGTCGGCCGGCCAGCGCGGGGGCGGGTGTGTAAGGCAGTCGACGGGGCTGGTTGCAGGGTGGGGTGGGGCTGTGTGCGGGGCCGTGTGCGTGCGTGCGTGCGGGCGCGGGCCTGGGCGAATCGACCTGTCAGCTTGGCTGGTCCTGTCCTGGAGCTTCGAGCCTTCCTCGTGCTCCCCGGTGGGTGACGGGGCTAGGGGTAGGGGTTGGAGGAATGATGTTGAGTTGGGGGCGCCGGGGAAAAGGGAGGGTAACTACCAACTTGCTGAGCGCGCTCCTGATAATGCTGGTGAGGGTCAAGTTGGCGTCTGGCTCAAAGAAGGGCGCTCGGGGCGGAGAGGGAGAGGGAGAGGGAGAGGGAGGGAGGGGACGTTTGTTCGTTGGCATTGACCTCTGCGGGGGAGGGGCTGGGGACCCCCCCGCCGCGCCCCCGTGCCCGGACGGGGATGGGGCGAGGAGGGGGGCGCTGGGCCCTGGGGAGGGGGCGCCCGGGGAGACCCGCGACCAGAGCAGCCCAGCCGCCGGGCGTATGCCGCTGTCCCGTTCCGTTAAACTCAACAAAGAAGGGATATGCGTGTTCCTAACAAGTGCAGGATATTTAATTGATTCATAAACTTATGTATAATAGTTTGTGGGTTTTTTTTTAAAACGTACTTTATAACGTAAGAAGCACCAGGGTTTTTATGTTGAATTATCTTAAAAATAATTTTCTCTCGTCCTTTTCCTTTTTGATCTTGTTTTTTTTTTTTTTTTTTTAGTGTCGAGGTGTTTTTTTTTTTAAACTCTAAAATGTGAACGTTTCCTTCAGCCCTCCCACCGAAACCGAGAACGAACGACGAAACAAATAAAAACCCCAGATCATCCTCGTCAACGCAGGAAAACGACTTAAAAAAAAAAAAAAAAAACTTAAAACGAACAAAAAAAAAAAAAAAAAAGGAAAAAACACTCAGCTTTCGTTATCCCCGCGCAGGGCGGGGCGGGCCCAGTTCTTTTAGCGTCCCCAGAGCCGCGAGGACATTACAACAAAAATAGAATTTTTCTTAACAATCTCTTAACATACAAAGATAGGAAAACTCTCTGATGCATTGCACTTGGTTCAATGAAAAAAAAAAAAAAGTTCATTTCCCCCATATATATTTTTTGTGGGTTTTTTTTTTCTCTTCTAACACGTCCCCACATCTCCTGTCGCCCTCGTAGCCCCTCGCCTGCCCCTCACAACGACACTTGGGAAAGGAGCGGCCCCCCACCCCCACCCCACCCCTGCCCGCCCGGGCAGCCCCGCCGGGCGCGCTCCCGCCCCGGCCCAGCTGGCCTGCAGCTTCCGACCTCGCCCGGGCGGGCGCCCCGCCGACCCCGGCTCCCGCGGGCCCACCGCGCCCGCGGCCCCGATTGTCTTCGAGGGAAGGGGCGCGTGCGGCCGGGCAGGGGGTCCCTTCCGCTCCCCTCTCAGCTCTGACCCTGTTTAGCCAACCAAACTGAAAAATCATTGCACTTTGACCGCGCGTCACGCCCGGCCCACCCGGCCCCCCCACCCCCCGCCCTACTCCCCACGCCCCCCACCCCAGGCTCCCGTGGGATCCCCTGTCCCCTGCTTCTCAGTCCCGGTCTTCCCCGAGGGCTGCACGCGGATGGGGGGAGGGCCTTCGCTCAACTTCCAACAAAAGCCACTCCTGGGGCCAGCCGCCTTGTGGCTTCCAGTCGAGGACCGCACCGCACGGCGCGCTGGCCCCTTCTGCCCCAGGTAAGGGCCCTCCTTGCCTCCCCAGCCAGCTCCCTCCCCTCCTTCCCTCCCTCCCTGCTGGGGCCACAGCCTCGCAAACTAGATTCACAATAAATAAAGCCCACAACCCGCCCCTGCGGTGCAATGTTGGGTTGACTGACTTTCAGAGGATCCTGACCTGTGCTTTGTGTTTTCATACAGTTAAGAAAGAGAGAGAGGCACGAGGACTCGAGAAGGGGGCCTAGGAAGGGAGATGCAGGGAGGAGGGAGTAAGGCACAGAAAGACAAGCCAGAGGGGCCAAGTCACACCCTGGAGGGGGGGCTGGGCATGCTCTTGCTTCCCTCCCTCCCAGGGGGCTTCTGAAGACCCTCTGGACAGGCCCCCATCCATCCCTTGGGAGGAGGAAGGGGCTGCAGGGAGGGGGAGAGGAGAGCTACTTCCTGTCGTGTGTTACCAAATTGTTCCCAAGTTGCTCAAATGGAGGAGTTCCCAATTGCAACAGCAAAAAACCCAAACGATGAATGCCCCACCCCTAAATAAAGAGTAAAGACATTACAGCTGAAATCCAGAGAGAAGTGGCCAGGAGGCCCATGTGGTGGAGAAAGTGGGGCTGGGGGGGGGGGGCGGACAGAGAAAGCTCCAAAACACTTTTGAAAAAGGACAACACCCAACACCCTCCAAAGGAACTGAAAGTCGGCGAGCAGGACGCCTACCTAGCGCAGGTGGCGGCTTAGCCAATGGCAGTGGCGGCTGCCTCGTCCTCCTCGCTCGGCTCCGGGGTCCCCTTTCTGCTCCACTCTCCGGCCCCGGCCACAGCAGGGCTGTCTGTGTGAGGGGCAGGGGCAGGGACCGGTGGGGCGGAGCGAGGGCACCTGCATGCGGGGCTGGGGTGTGGGGGCGACCTAGGGCCCGCCTCCCCTCACTTGTGGCGTGGCAAGAGAGTGATTTTCCTGGCCTGCAGAGAGGAGGGAAGAGGGGGCCTGTCCCAGGCTGGGACAGGCTGTTGTAGCATTCCGACTTTTTCCTGTGGACTGTACAGAGAAGTCTGGGGCCCTGAAACTACCCCCGAAGCTCAGGGTGGAGTGGCAGAACGCCCTCCATTCCAGGAGCAAGAAGCTAGCTCCAGAGGACGCTTCCTGGCCGCCCCGGCGGGAGGGGGGGCCTTCTAGCCCAAAGGTAGGGCAGGGAAACCTGGAAGCCACCGTGCCTCACCTAGTCCAAAGCAGCTGGGGGTGGGGGGTGGGGGGCGGGGGGGGGCGGGGAGAAGCCAGAGGCCAAGGCAGTGGGGGTGGGGAGGGGGTTGGGAGAGAGGGAGACAGGCAGGGAGGAGGCAGAGTCTGGAGGGAGAACCCTCTGGATCTGCACCCCGTCATTTGTACAAGCTTGTCCTCTGAGCTCCCTAGTGAAGCTCCCGGACTGAGTTGGGGGTGGGGTTCCCCTAGGAAGGGTGACGGTGGAGGAGAGGCCCTTTAGAACCGTGCTGGTTGCTTTGCTGGGTTGATTTTGTTCCTTCCCCGGAAGGTTGGGGCGGGGTAGGGAGGGGAGAAAGGCAGTTCTGCCGCATCCTTTCTTTCTTTCTGTCCTCTACTTAACAGAGTCCGTTTTGCATGTTTCTTTCTGCTTGGCTGCTGGTGCACAGCTCCACCGAGACCTCTTCTGAGGGCTCTCCGAGAACTGGGCTGCTTCTGGGGGCCTGCAGGGGTCCCCGGGCTGGAGGAGAGAAGGGCTGAGTGGCTGACGACGTCTAATTTTTGCTTTTTCGGTGGGGCTGGGCTGGGGGATTTTTCCACGTCTCAAAATTTCTTCTCCCCCCGTTTGAGGAACCTCTTCTTTACATTTTGTCATTTCTTCTGTCGATCTTATCAGAGGAACCAGGACTGAAACGGGACAAAAAAAAAAAAAAAAAAAAGAGGCGACATTGAAAAGAGCGGGGGGCACCGCTCTTCTTGCCCCCACCTGGCCAGCTGACTGGCGGCCAGTGTCCAAGGTCCCTGGAGGGCCCGGTCCCAGCAGAGCCAAGGACACCGGCACCCCACGAAGAGGTACCTCCCCATTCTGTCGAGACCTCCGATGGGAATCCTGCCGCCCCCAAGAGACCCTGCCCCCAGTGCCAGAGTCCAGCTGGCCTTCCCGTGGGCACTGTGCCCAGCGGGTGGGACCCCCGTGGCTGAAGCTGGCACAGGCACAGACCTGGGATCTGGCCATGTTTCCAATTGTTTAGGTTTTTGTGTGGGTCCTGGAGGGTGGGGAGGATGCCAGGCTGGAGCTTTTGTCCCCAGAGGGGTTTTGGGAGTGGGGTGGGGGGTGGTACAGCTTCTTGCTGAGTTTTCTTTCTGTCTCTTTGGATTAAAAGCAGAAATTCCCGTCTGTACTCCCCCGCCAAGGTCCCACAGGCTGAAAGGCTGGGGAGGGGGCGGGGGATGCCACATGGCTTTAGTCCCTAGCGGGACCAGGCCTGGGGGAGGGGCTCTGGAGCCCACTGTGCCTGATCCTCTATCCTCAGGGCACCTGGTGCTGGGGAAGGACCGCAGTCTCCCTGGGGCAGGAGTGGCTTCCCTAAGGGTGCCAGCAGGGGGAGCCACCTTCCCACAAACGAGCCTTGGTGGCTCCTGCTCACAAAACACACCTGACCCGGAGGCCGGGCCGCCCGGCAATGCCCTCCACCAAAGGCTCTGGCCCCACCTTGTGGCCAAGGGGCAGTGGGGGAGGGCTGGAAGGGGGACGTGTTCTCTCTGGCCTACAGTACCTGGGTAATACCCTTGGGGCCAAAAAGGGGTCCCTGAAAATGTATTTCAGGGACCCTCTGGGGCTCCGGGCCGCAGACTCAGATCGGCAGGGGCCAAGCCGGGCTGACAGAGCCTGCACTGGCTAGCGACCCATTCTCCCCTTGCTCCAACCACACACAGAAGCCAGATGAAGAGAGGGTGGCTGATCTGCCTGAGGCTACACCGCCCACCCGCGTGGCCTAGCCAGGACTCAAATGCGGGGAACGGTTCAGAGTCGATGCTCCTAACTGCTTCATGTGGCACGCTCCCAGGGAGCCCAGGGCCAAGGCTGCCACATTGGAGTGAGGGCTTGGTGGGGGGGGGGGGGGGGGGGGGCCGATCGGCCAACTCTTCAAAAGAAGCCAAAAGGCCAGACGGATTTTCATGCGAAAGTTGTCAATGTTTAACAACACTTGTTTCAGACACACAGATCATTCCTGCAGGCCGGGCCTGCCCCGCAGGCTCTGGTTGGGGACCGCAGGTTGTCATCTACTGTGAGATAAACACATGGAGTTTTAGTGTTAGAAGGGGCCTGGAAGATCACCGAGAACCTTCTGTGACGACGGAAACATCCCCTGTTTGCTCTGTCTGATCTGGTAGCCAGTAGCCACGCGGTGGCTTCTAAGCAACTGACATGGGGCTCGTGTGGCTGAGGGACTGAAAGTTTTCTCTAGTTAGTTATTTCATTTAAACTTCAACCGCCACACGTGGCCAGCGGCTGCCCGGGTGGATGGTGCAGAGGGAAGGCATTTGGAAGCATGGGGCTCTGGGGGTGCCCCAATGACTGGGGTGCTGCTGGCATTTACCGCACGGGCAGAGATGCTCACTGCCTGCGCTGTGCTGGACGGCACGCACGGAGGAGACCGGCCGTCCTGCGGCGGGGCTCCCAGGGGACCTGCCCGAAGTCCAGCCCCATCCGCTGACCGAAGGCGAAAGGGAGGCTCGTGGGACACGTGGCCCTGCGTGGGGGAAACCCAGGCACAAGGCACCCCCTGAGCTGTTGGCGGGGCCTGAGTCGGCAGCTGGCCCCTGGGCTTCCAGTCCCGGCCTGAGAAGGTAGGGGAGCTGTCTGCAGTGAGCCCCTGTCACTGCGGTCTCAGGCCTCGGTGTTCTTTGGAGCCCCCTTCCCAAGGGGAGACCACACCGGAACCCTCACGCCACGGCTGTGCGAGCCGGGTCCTCACCCTCCCTGTGACGGAGGGGGCGGGGGACAACCGGGACACGGAGGGCCTGCTTGGCCCCTGTCTTTGTCAGACCAGGCCCAGACCCCAGGCTGGTCCCCTTGGGGTCCCCTGAGCTGCACAGCAGGGGGACAACCACCAGTGCTCCGACGGGGCGGGGTGGTGGGGGGAGCCCCCCTCCCTCAGAGGAAGACGACTCCAGTTCAAGGCCTGGAGTTAGGGACAAAGGTGTTTCCAGGAAAGCTCCCCAGTGCCTCCTCACGGATCCCAGGAAAGGGGGGGAGGGGGCATCGGCTGCCAAGCACAAAGTGGTTTTTTCTGCTCACCCTCTCTGCTTCCTGAGCCAGGTCCAAAATTGATTAAAACTAAGTAAAAAGCGCTGCCCAGGGAATGACAAAATTGCTAAAATTCTCTTTTCTTCCCTCATTCTATTGTTCTCTCTCCATCTGGTGCTCCAGAGATCAGCTAAAGTCACTGGTTACTGTGGAAACCGCCCCCCACCGTACCCCCTGCGCCCGCTGCAGTCGCCTGCCTGCCCCCAGGCCCAAGGGCTCTCTCAGCGGCTGGGCCCTGTCCGGCTCCAGTCTCCCCCACCGGCACCCCCAGACACACCTGCCTGCTGGGGCCTGGGGCCCAGGCCCCTTGCAAAACAAGAGGGAGGAAGACCGTTTCCCAAACTTGCCTCAAACTCTGACTTGGCCCCAAAGTCTAAGCAAAGTGCGCAGAGAAAGTGAAGAAGGGAAAGCACACGGAGGCGGAAACAGGGTGAGTGGGGGAGGCCGGGGCCGTGGTCCCCAAGAGTGAGTAAGTAACACAGAGCTATAGGCGGCTGGGGCGGAGGGAGGGAGGGAGGGAGGGAGGGCGGGCGAGAGTGCGACGCAGCCCTGCTGCCTGGTGCCGGCCCACAGCCAGGAGGGGAGGCCCGCCTGCTGTCCCTTCCTCTGGCACCCCCTCCCGCCCTCTGCCAGCAGGGCTCTCTCTGCCTCCCTGGCACAGAGCAGCGGAGGGGGCTGGCTCCAGCCCCTGCTCGGAGCCATTGTTTTTCTTCTCAACACCCCCAAGTTCAAGTTCATCTGGGTGTTACATCATGTCTGGTTGCTCCTGGAAACCAGACGGGTCAGACGTGACTCTGGGGAAAGGGGGTGGGAAGCTGGAGGGGGTTGAAGTTCCCCTCCCCTCCCCTCCTTGCCACTAGGGAGCTCTGAAGTTTGAAGTTTGACAAAGTTTTTTGGCTTTTTTTTTTTTTTTTTTTTTGAGGGAGGGAAAGGAAAAGGGAAAAAAAAAAAAACACAAAACCTCAAACCACATACACAAAACTTCCATCCACCAACTTTCTCTGGACTCAGGCCTCAGAGCAGTAAAGGAGCCTGGGCTGAGGTGGATTTCCTGGGGCTGAGAAAGCCTCCAAGGCCTTGGGCTCACAGGGTGATGTTTTTGTAAATCGTGAAAAAGAGAAAGATATTTGCATGTTCTTTTCCGAGAAGCCCCCCCCCCCCCCCCCCCCCGCGCTGTAAAAGCTGCCTCTGCCCGGCTCCTGAGGTGGGTCCTCCCTGCACCCCGGGGCCCTGGGCTCCGTGGGCTATTCCCAGCCTCTTGGGGACAGGCACAGGGAGGAGGGGGCCCACATGCGTGTGTGTGCACAGATGCCTGTACAAAGCCGGATCCAGGAGATTCCAGCAGGAGGGCTGGAGGTTTCCTTGTGAGGACTGGGGACAGACGGGGAGCTGGACTGGAGGCTCCGGCAAGCCCAGCCTCCCCTCTAACGGGATTCATGGGGACTTGAGGGAGGGGCCTCCAGGGTGGCAACAGGCCCTGCCCTACCCTGGGTGCCAGAGTCTCTGGGCACGCAGCCCACCGGGACGGCTCTGTCCCTCCTCCACCCCTCGCCCAGCCCACCCAAAGCCAAGGAAGAAAGGAGGGCTGGGGGCCAGGGCTTCCAGCTGGAGCGGGAGGAGAGCAACAGGCAGACGCTGTCCTCTTCCTGACGGGGCCTCGGGCTCCCACCAGGCCTGGCCCAGAGCGCCTCTAGCCTCAGGTCTTTGGCCGCCTTCCCCAGGGCCGGGGCTGTCAGAGCTAATTATCCAATTAGCTGATTAGCCAGAGGACCTGGGGGCTGCCTGGGGAGGCAGGCTCAGCTGGGCGCGCAGAAGCCCGGGCCCTCCAGCCCTGCCCTGGCCCTTTCTCCCGGATTGGCCTCAAGGAACCGGCCTCTTCCCCAGATGCCCCCGCCGCTGCCTGTGCGGCGGTTCCCCCTCCCCTGCCCCTTGCCCACATCCACAGCGTGGGTGGGGCCTCCTACCTGAGACTGCTGTGGGATGTTCAGAAAGTTGCCGTCCCGGGGTCCGATGCTGACAAACCGGTTGGCAGAGGAGGCGCCTGTCGTTGCGAATGCTGTGGGGAGCAGGGAAGAGAGGGAGAGACCCCGTGAGGCCTTGGGGCCTGCCCGGGCACTGCCCTTCGGGGCTGCTGAGAGAGGGAGAGACTGGATTAGACCATGCTGCCAGGGCTTAGGCTGGCAGTGGGAAGGACAGGCCGGAGGGGTCCCATCATCCTCTCACTGACCAGGAGCACACTCCGTCCCCCACCCCTAGCACCCTGCCTCAGCCAGGCGTCCTCTTTCCTGGCCCAGGGCGAGGGAGGGGCCCTGGAGGCTTCAGCCGAGGTCCCACAGACCCTGTTCTGTTCCCTAGCCAGGCACTGAGCAGGACTGAGGACAGCCTTCACTGAAGCAAGGCACCCTTGCTTTCCCACTGACCCTCCCGGGTCCGGAAAGAGGGAGCCTGGGAGGACGGGCGGGTGGGAGCTCTGGCGGGCCGGCCCCACCCTGCTCAGGGAAGGGCGGCTCAGCCAGGCCACCTCTCCAACCAGGTCAGCTAGGTGGGTGCTGCACCGCTCAACCCCACCGGGTAGTCCCAAGGATGGGGCCGATGGCTCAGGGAATTTGAAGGGGCCCAACAGAGGGCTGCGCGGGGTGGGACGGGGTCAGAGAGAGGAGCCGGCTGCCAGCTCGGGCCCAAAGGTGGCAAGGCTCAGGCCCAGCAGGCGCTCTCGTCCTCTGATGGATGAGCCAGGTCCTGTGGTTCCCAGGGCCTGAGGTGGGCCAAGGCACCAGAGGAGGAGGGCGCTGGAGGGCCTGGCAGAACGCTCGGGCTTCGGTGCCCAGGGGTGGTTGTTCTGGAGCCTGAGGGGGCAAATGGGCAGCCAAACGGCCCCGAGCTCTTCTCAGGTTTTCTGGCTGGAGCCCCATGGGAGGGAATGGGTCCTGCACCCCCGGTAGAGAAGATGTCCCCAGAAGGGACAAGGAGTGTCACAGGCTGCCGGGGATCCCCCCCCCCCCCGCCCCCACACGCCCTCCCCACCAGACACACTCCAGGGACTGCGTGCTCACCAGATTCTGTCCAGGGTGCCCCCCGCCCCCCGCCCCCCTGCAGCCGGGCGCCTCCTCCCCCCACCCTGCCCACCTCCAATGACCATGACCATGACTTCGTGTCTTATGGCGGATGTAGATGGGAAGATGACATGAAGAGGACGGAAAGGGGAAAAGAACTCAAACCATGAGAAAGAAGGCAACAGAGAGCGCGAGACGGAGAAAAGTGAGATGGGCCGCCCCTCCCGCTGCTGACCAGGAAGTCCTGCCAGCCCCCAGGGCGCCCAAAGTGCTGCCCACCCCGCTGCCCGAAGACGGCACGCTGCCCACCCTCCACCTCTCCTGTCCTTCACGCGTCGGGTCTACCTTGGGCCTCTCAACTCAGATTTTCTTTTCCCTTTGACAAAATTTGTCTTTGGTTAAAAGAGAGAGACAGAGAGAGAGAGATGAAGGAAGCCAAGGCCCAGAGCCCGCCCTTGTCCTTGGAACATTCAACCTGGGGAAGGGACAGGGGTGGGAAGGGGGGGGGGAACAAAAAGAGGAACAACGAGAAACCAAACGTGAGATTGAAGGGGAGGAGGTCAGGGGCTGGCCTGCTGCACCGTCAGAGGCCCACGGGCCCCGAATGGAGGTGAGGGAGCAAGGCCAAAAGGGGATGGTGGTGGCGTCGCCTTGTGGTCACAATTTTTTTTTTTTTTTTTTTTTTTTTTTTTGTGTAGCGGGGCACAACGAAACAACAAAAATCAAAAAACAAAAAAAAAAAAAAAAAAAAAAACGAAAAATGAAAAAAAAACAGCAATCAGGCATGAAGATGGGATGGCTGCGCCTCCCACCCCCCTCCCACCCTGGCCAGCACCCCTGGCCTGCGTGCCCCACTGTGCTCCCCCTCCCGCCCCCGGGAGGGGCCTGGGCCGGGGGCGGGGGGGGGCGCCCCGGCTGGGAGCCGCGGGTGGGCAGGGGGGGGCTTGTGGGGTGCTGGCTGGTGCAACTGAGGCCCAGGAGGCCATGACTGGGGGGGCTCAGCTCTGCTCTTGTCCGGGTGGGAGGCTCCATGGCGCTCTGGGTTGGGGTGCTTTGGCGGTGGGCGGGGCAGGGGTTTTTCTTTTTGCAGTGGAGACTGTTTGGATGGGCCAGGGATGCTGGGCGTTGTGGTTTCGGTTTCATCGTCCACTTACAAGGTGATGGAGGAGTCAAGGCGGCGCCGTCTGGGGCAGTGCTGGTGGATTTGGAATCAGGCATAGGAAGGGGCACAGGTCTGGCCACTGGAGGCGGCGGCGGTAGCAAAAATGACCCCGGGACTTTGCCCTGGCCGCTACCGTTGGGCTGCGAACAACATAAATAGAGTGACGCATGAAGGCACATCACACACAGACACACGCTCCCCTGCGCGGCCACGCCAGCTCGCTCCTGAGAGCGGGCGCTCCCGGTAGAAGATGCAGGATGGGGTCCTCTCCTCCGGGGCACAGGGTGGGTGAGGGTGTGAGGCTTCTATTTGGTCTCTCAGGTGTTTCTCTCTTTTTTTTTTTTTTTTGTGGTCCTCTTTTGAAGTTGAGGGAGGGACGAAAGGGGGCGTCCGACGAGTGGTCTGTTATTTCTCAGGGAACATGTTTTAGGTACTAAAACATGTCTCCTAGCCATATAAGCAGCTGCGCCTAGAACTCTCACGCTCTTGAAGACCTTCTCCCTCAGCAGGTAAGATGCGCCAGCTCGCCCCCACCCCACACACACTGTCCCCGGAAAACACACGCATGCCTCCCTCTGTGGGCCCCCGGGGTGGGGCCGGCTGACCCAGCCAAGAACTACAGGCCCTCCAGCGTCCATCCCACATCGTGGCCTGGGGAGATGCTGGGCGCTGGGGGGCTCGCCCGTGGCTCCGGCAGCCTGAGGATCCCGGGGGGTGCCGGCCTCTTCTCTACAGAACGGCCCGAGAGGAAAATCCATCGCTGCTCCGGTTCCCACGAGGCTCTTTGAGAGGACTTCCGTGTCCAGTGCCCTCGGAAGCCTGGGCTGCCCGGTCACCAGGTCCACTCCTTGTCTTTCTTCCCTCTCTGGCGCCTCAGATTCAAGTTTCCTCCCCAGACCCGGACGTGGCCTTGGGTGCGTCAGCCGTCAGCCTCGGGGATTCAGGGGGCGAAGGCACCACAGGGAGGGGCCGAGCACAGCTTCCCTGGAGAGGCCTCCCCGGAGCTCCGGACACGCATCTCCCACCGCTCCGGGCGGCGCTCTCAACCACCACCTACTGCCTGGGCCGGGCCAGACCTCTGGGTCCTGAACGGGCCCCTCTCCCGAGGGGCGATGTTCTGCCACCCAGCCACCCAGGTGTGAGACCTTGGGAGCTTCCTGCGCTCCTTCTTCTGCTGGTGGGCGGACCCTGTGGAGTCCACTCCGTTGATGTCTCCAGCCAGCCCAACTTCTATCCTCCCTGGTTTCACCCGGACTAGGACAATGAGACTCCCAAGGGGTCTCCCCTATGCCAACGGTGTACTCGTTAGCCCAGGGTCTCGGCCTAGCTCTGTACCAGGCACTTGACTCACGTTCCGTCCGATCCTCAGACCCAGTAAGGCAGCACTGTTTGCTTGGGGCAGGGACGGTGCGGTGGATTCTGCCCCGGCAGGGGACACTGGCAAGGTCTGGAGACATTCTGGGTAGCAAAGCTTGGGGAGGGGGGTGCTGCTGGCATCTGGGGGCCGGGGCTGCTCCTACACACCCTGCAGCCCACGAGATGGCCCCCAGGATAAAGGCGCAACAATCCAATCGTTAACAGTGTCACGGTGGGAATCCCTGATGCAAGGGGAGCTCCATTCTCCCCCCTTTCACAACCGGGGAAACTGAGGCTCTGTGCAGCTAAGCGGTTTCTCCAAAGTCACCCAGCTGTAACTGGTGAGGCCTGAAACTCACAACCGTGTCTGTCTGATTCTAGGGATCCTATAGATTCTTTCCAGCAGGCTCATCCCAACCCTCTTCTCCAAATCCAAAGGTTCTCGGGCTTCTCCCCTTCCTTTCCACAGCTCTTGACCGCGTGTAACACAAAATACAAGCTCCCCAGTTGGGCATTCAAGGCCCATGTGGTGGAGCCCAAATGGGGAGTCTCCACCATTCATGCCCCTACACTCCCTTCCCGCCAAGTACGTCCCACTGCCGACCACCTGGGCTTTCCGGAACACAGCCTGAGCAGGAGTTGCACACGCGCTCCCTGCAGAACGTCCTGTCTACAACACCCCTTCCCACGCCCTTCAAGGCCTGCCCAGAAAACACCGTCCCCGACGTGGGGCCAGCCAGATACCCTAAGCCACCATCCATCTCCCTCTGCCCCTGTTTTCTTTTTTTTTTTTTTTAATTTTTTTTAATGTTTATTTATTTTTGAGACAGAGAGAGACAGAGCATGAGCGGGGGAGGGGCAGAGAGAGAGGGAGACACAGAATCGGAAGCAGGCTCCAGGCTCTGAGCCGTCAGCCCAGAGCCCGACGCGGGGCTCAAACTCACAGATTGCGAGATCGTGACCTGAGCTGAAGTCGGACGCTTAACCGACTGAGCCACCCAGGCGCCCCTGCCCCTGTTTCCTAAGATGTTCTCGACCTCCACTGGAGCCTCTGAAGTAGGCTGCCTCCCAGGCTCCCCAACAAGCCTGCGGACTACCACCTCTGGCCCATGCGGCACCTGTCAAGTCCCACTGACTGAGTTGAATCCACTCGTCCATCCGGCCGCACTTTAAACCATCGAGCCCCGTGGCTGACTCGTGCAGGCCATACCCTTCTGAACTCTGGCTGTTCTACCCACTACCCTTCACCTCTGATGACCGACACCAAGGTCTAACACCATCCCTCCATATGGTTCCCTTGACTTCATCTTTGCTGCGCGCTCAGAGGCCCCTGACCAAAGCAAGCCGGGGCTGCTGGTCCCTGTTTGTGTCCTGGGCTGGAGACCCTTTGTGCCAGGTGTCATTTCAGAAACAGGCAAAAGCACAGGCCAGAGGGCAGGGGTCTCCAGCCCTACAGGGGTGAGGCTGAAATGCACACGGCACCTGCCTTTCCCCATTTCTACAGCCTATCTTGTGCCTATCCTCCATCAGGGCAGGAAACAGACAATCCCAACAGATCGCAGCCTCACTCCTTCAGGCCAGGCCATCCTGAGCTTGGGCCCCCAAGGAGCTGGGACACGTGGCCTTCCAGGCAGCCCTTGCTCCCATAGGGTGGCCCGTGCCTCCTCCTAGTCCTCAGACCCTGTCTCCCCTCAGGAGGATCTAAATCGTTACTCGCACTTGATAAAGCCAATCCCAGCCCCATATGGCTGGACGTTGAAAACCGCTGATGTACGACATTTAGTTTCTGGAAGCTACTTCCAAGCAGGCTAGGATGTCTCAGCTCTGATTGGGGTACAAGTTGAGGTTTTAAAATCTCAAGGTCTTGTGATTTTGTGGTGCCTGAAAACCTCAGGAGTTAAAAGCTAGAAGGAACCTGGAGGCTGGGATAGCTCTTCATTCTCCTCTGACAGGTGAAGACGCAGGCCTGGCCTGGCTGCTCGGGCGCTGCTGGATGAGGCCGAGCTACGACCAGTCTTCCCGCCTCCCAGACTCACGCCATCCCATCAGGCCCTGTGACCTCTCCATCGCGTTCGCTTCGTCGTCTCTTCTCTGCCGGAAAATACAGCGAACCAGGCATCCTCCTTCTGCCCTTTGCGTCTCCTCCGAGCGGTGTCGCCACTTGGCCTTGGCCGTCAGTGATGTGGCGCTTCTCAATTAGGGGCTCGCGCTGTGGTCCGAGGATGAACACAGGGGTGCCTGGAACCCTTCTGCAAACGGTTAACATTTCTGGGTGCGTGTATTTTTCTGCAAAGATGGTCTGTGACTCCCGGTTCTCAAAGAGGTGAGGAACTTACTCCTTCAGGCTTTAGATCAGTGAGTCTCAAAGTGGGGTCACCCGACCAGAAGCAGCATCACTGGGCAACTTGGGGAGAAGTGCGGATTCTCGGCCCCGCCCTGGACCTGCTGAATCAGGATCAGGCGAGGCCCAGGCAGCTGTGTGTTAGTGGGCCCTGGAGGGGACTCTCTTGCATGCTAAGACAGAACTATTGCTCTGGAGGTAGCCACGGAACAAGTGCAGCCTGCTACTGCCACTCCCTGTCACCAGGTCAGCTGCAGAGTCTGGGGCCTCCGGCTCTGTCCTCCTCCATGGCCTGGTGACGTCTCTAGCCTCCTCTCAGAAGCTGAGCCCCATGGAGCAGGCTCACTGAAGACAGCCCTCCTCCCTACCGCCCCCCACCCCCACCCCGGCTCTTGGCACAACGGGCCACAGGAGGAAACCCAGAGAGACTCCCCAGCCGGGCTAGCCTCTCTGTTTAACCAGGGTGACTGTTGGCCCTCCTGTCTGCAGTGTTTTATCCACGGAGCAAGCATCTGCCTTGAGAAGAAAACTTCTGGACCCAGTGAGCCCTTAATCTTGAATGGTCAAGTCAAGGGAGAGGCTCAGGACCCAGCCAGCATCAGGATGCTTAAAGATGGACTGACCCATATTCTTGAAGGTCCTGTGGGTTTAGGTTTGACTCTCTGGGCTAAAATGGTCCTTCGGGTCAGTCTCATTTTGACTCCAAACCCCAGCTGCCTCTGTGGGCGAGAAGGCAGGCAAGGCGGAGCTTCTGGCCTCTCTGATCCATAATCCAGACCCCAGGCCTCTTGGACACTGGGACAGAGGCTGGCGGCTCCCGCAGACTCGGCTGGCATCTCTGAAGGAGGTGTCGTAGCTGTGGGGGGTCATGGCCACTTCTCCCTCCATGCCCCTGAAAGTGGACAGAGCTTGTCCAGAGAGGTGGGTAAGGCTCCGAATGTGCTAAGGAGCTACAGAGCCAGCAAGAGAAGACCTCACAGGGAAAAGGGGAAAAGGGAACAAGGAAAGCAGAAGGAGGGAGAACAGGAGACGGAAGAGGACTGGCTTCCGTTCTGGACAGCGAGAGCGAGGAGGCCGAGCCGTAGCCCTGCCCCAAATCAATACACCAGCACTTAGAAAATGCCCACTCTGCACAGGGCGCCCCGAGGCAGTACTGGGCTGAGTCGCCAAGAGCCGCCCACGGCTCTCCCCGGGCTGCCTCTGGCACGGGCTTCCGAACGCCTTTCCCCACCACGGCCCTTTGAGCATCCCCCACCCCCCACCCCACCCCACCTGACCTCTCACAGCAGGTTTCCAGCCTGGACCAGTGGCAGGGAGAGGAACTGGGCCTTCTCACAGCGCAGTGTGCTGCTGGGGCTCTAGAACCTTCCCAGAGGTCTAGAGACCACCCGTGTCCCAACCCAGAGTGGTCTCCCAGGGACTAAGGCAGAACCACTGTCCCATTGAAGGGTCACCTGTGGCCCAGGTGAATAAGCCCTGGAATAAGCCCTTTGCTGAGTGGCCTTTGTTTCTGCTGGTCAGTGACTGGGCCCTAGGGCTTGCCGACGGACAAGGGCAGTGGGGCGGCAGAGCTCCATGGGGGAACCAGTGTCTCTTCCAGGCTGAGGAGCGCAAGGGCTTTGCTCCAGAACAGTGACTGGCCTGGGAAACTCTTGTTAAGAGTTCTGCCAACAGGAGACTCCGAACAGCTCCCGTGGCAGGGGGCCTTTCCTCTACTCAGGCCTTCTCACCAGGAAACAATGATGCCCCTGGGGCCCACTGAAGTCTGGAGACATCCTGGTCATCGGGGCTGGGAGGGGGTGATGCTGCTGGCATTGAGTGGGTAGGGGCCACAGAGGACACAGCTCCACAGAACAGAGAATGAACAGCCCCAAATGCTAACAGTGCCAAGGCTGGGAAGCGTTGGTCTAGAACCTACCAAATCCCTGTAGCCCTGAGGTTTTGAGAGGGGTGTTAGGAGGCAAGGAGCCCAGGTCGGGTCGGAGAGATCACGGATACACTCCTACCGGGGGAACAGAGACCAAGGGCGGGGCAAGGAGCCCGAGCAAGGTGGGCCCAGCCACTGCCCCGCCCTTCTCTAGACCGTGACCGACAGACCCCGGCATCATACACAGACCCCTACCCCCAGATCCAGGAGATCGAGGCGTCTGGCGTTACTGGCTGTCTGCTGCTCCAGCCCCAGGAGGGCTCCTGGCTTCTGGACCCTCTCCCTGTGAGCCCCGAGACAGACGGACAGATGCAGAGATGAGCTGTGGCGGGGCTCCTGGGGCCCTCGGGACTCACCTGTCCGGTAGCCTGGCCCGAGCCGTCCGAGCACACAAACTGCACAAACTCCTTCAGCGAGTCCTGCCCGTGGTGGTGGTGGTAGCGGATGGTCGGGTGCGTGAAATACGGGCTCGACTGCTGGATGATGGACGTGGAGGGGAAGTGCAGCGCTGATGCTGTGGCCCGAGGGCTCCCTGCGTGCACATGAGCGGGAAGAAAAGGGCATCAGGGCCTAGGAGGCGGGTGGGGGGCCACGGTGGGCGACAGTGGGGGCGGGGGCCGCTGGTCAGACAGAGAGCACTGAGGAGCCAGAGGAAAGGGGAGACTGGGGTGGGAGCAGGGCCAGGACCAAGGCGAGGAGAGTGAGAGACTTAAGGCAGCGCCTACTAACTCAGCAACCGGGGTGAAGAACATTTTTTCAACGTTCTCCGTCTTCTTTATTTACGTAATCTCTGCACCCAACGTGGGGCTTGAACCCATGACCCCACGATCGAGAGTCGCAGCTCTACTGACTGAGCCAGCCAGGTGCCCCGAGGTAAGTAACGTTTCCTTTTTAACTTGAGAGAGAGCGTGCCTGCTTGTGCAAGCACGACTGAGGGAGGTGCAGAGGGAGAGAGAGAATCCTAAGCAGGCCCCAGGCTCGGCGCAGAGCCCGACGCGGGGCTCGATCCCACGACCCTGGGATCACGACCTGAGCGGGAATCACGAGTCGGGAGGCTCAACCGACCGGGCCACCCAGGCGCCCATGAGGTAACTAACATTTCAATGCAATATTTTTAAAAAAGTCAAATTGGCAAACCAGGGCTAGTCAGCCAGCTGCCTGTCTTCGTAAATATTGATTAGAACCAGGGCTGGAGTTAGAGCGACACGAACAAAGCAGGACCGTGCAAGCACAAGGCCAGCCCCGTCTTTTGTTGAAAACGTTATCTGTTCGTCGCGTGTTTTTCTCACTGGTTCTAATTTTTAAAAATATGACGCTACATTTCATGTGTCTCGACGGCTAGGGTTTCGGCTCCTCGTGACGTCCTGCATCCTGGTGAATGCCGCACTGGCTTCACCCCGGCCCAGGGCCCAGGTGGGAGCCTGGATGAGGGACAGAGGAGGCCAACAGCTCCTGGTCTCTGGGTAGAGACAGGGCCCCTTGCCTGTGTAGGATGAGCCCTGGACACGCATACCCCCCCCCCCCCCCGCTCCTGCATACAAATGACCGTGCATCTGGCCGAGGCGCCCAGGCCACGTTCTGGAGCGCTCAGCCCCACCCCTCGCACACGCATACATACAACTCCCACCCCAGCGCAGGCCCCGGCTCTTCCCTGAGCCGAGTCCTCCCCCTCCAGTCTGTTTCCAATCAGCTCGCTCTTGCTCTCGGTTTCATTAGGGGGCTGAGGAAACTTGGCTTCTCTCTGGAGTTCATAAAAGCGGAGCCGAGCTGGGCCTGCCGCCCTCCCGCTGCCTGTACAGAGGGCCTGGGGTCCCCGCCCCCACCTTGCGGCCACCACACCCTGCCCCAGTGCAGGCTGCCTCTGGGCTCTCAGCCAGGAGGCCCTGAGGAGGAAGCCGGGAGGGTAAACCTCACTCTTCTCTGCGTCCTACAAAAGGGCCCACAAGACGGCGGGCGGGCGGGCGGGCGGGCGGACATGGGGCAGGGTCCTCTTTCTGCCAGAAGGTTACCAAGGGGGTGGGGGGCAAATGAGGGAGTGGCTAGGATGAGGACTCAGCTCCCACAACTCCCTGCCTGATTCCATCCCCTCGGGAACACTGAGGTGTTCCCCCCGCCCCCACTGAGCCCCCTCTCCCAAGACTGAAGCGAGACAGCCCCCCACAGCAGTGGGCCTGTTCCTCTCCCTGGAAGACAACCCAGGAGCCAGCCCAGCCCTTCGTTTTCGGAAAAGGGCAGGGAGGGCCTCAGAAGGGAGCCTGGCTTCCCGCGAGTGCTCCTGTCAATCTGTGCCCCCACACCACCCTGGGCTGGTGCCGGGACACCGGACCCCGACCCCGGGCTCAGCCAGCGGCCCGGAGAGAAGAGGCAAAAGGGGGACTGAGGGAGGAGTCTGTGCTTCCCCAGCTGCCGCTGGCAGGAGGAAAGAACTGGGCAGGCGCAGGCCCGAGGCCTGGCGAGTCACGCGACAAGTCGCAGAGGGCCTCACGACGGGCCCGTGCGTCACAGCACACACGTGCGCACACACCCAGGCACACACGCAAGCACACACGCGTGTGAGAAGCTTGGGAACAAGGTGAGGAGGTGCCGCCTGGGACGCAGGGCCCGTTCCCGTGCCCTCTGCCTACTCAGAGGGCCTGGGGCTGTCACGCAGGGTGGCCCTAGCTCCCTCACCTGGCCAGCTGGCCCACCGCCTCCCCCGCTGCCCCCCCCTCGGGGCCCGCAGTTCTCACCTGGTCTGACTCCAGCAAGCACAGGCAGCGGGTGGTGAGTGAAAGCCATGCGCGGGGAGCTGCCCTGAGAGGAGAGGGCACTGCAGAAGTCCAGCTTTCCTGACTTCTTTAGAGAAGCCGGGCCTGGGGGGAGGAATCGGCAACACAGGGCAGGTTTAGCTGGGCTGGGGTGAGAGCAAGGGAGGGCGGGAAGCCAGCAGCTAGCTCCTTCTCTTCTCAGGCCCCCTCCCGGCTGCCCCTGCCCCACCACACCCCTTCCTGCCTCCTTTGCCCAATTCCAGCTCCGACTGACCAGCTACTTCTGAAGGGAGAAGAAAAGGAGAGCCCTTGGGTGTGCTGGGGAGGGGACAAACCCGAGGGCCCATCTTGCTCTCTGCCGAGCGGATAAGTTCAGAGGGCACAGAATGAAGGGTGGGATGTGGCGGGGGGGCAGGGGGGGGGGAGAAAGGTGTGCAGGAGGAGCCCTAGAGAGCTAGGTTCAGGGTGAAGGAGACCTCAAGGAAGCACGTGCCGGGGTCTACTCTGTGGGGCCCTGCAAGGGGGGAGGCTCTGGTAGGAAGAAGCCACCAGTCCTCAGGAGGGACCGAGGGGGTGATACCACACCCGACAAGAGAGTGGGGAAGGGGCTGGAGGGCCTGGGTGGGCCCTGGGGACAGAGCTGGACAGGAAAGGACTCCCCTGCCAGGGGATCCAGAGGCTGGGCAGCCACAGGGAGGGACATTCCAAGGCTTTGCTCTGCTCCCGCTGCCAGAGATGGGATGGCATTCAGTGGGAACCGGGGCACAGAGCACACCCCATCAGAGCTCCGCCTGTAGGATCCTGATGACGCCAACCAAGTTCATCTCTGAGCCCAGGGGGCACGATGTCCAAATGGTGCTATGACACAGCAGGGCCCCTGGGCCAGGTCCTCCAGGGGAGTCTGTCTCCGGTCCTGGGCTGAGCCTTGAGGCCGTGCCCAGGGCTGGGGGTGGGGGGAGGTGGGGGGGGGGCGGGTAAGATGGTGTGGAGACCTCCAGAGCTGCCACCTTTGAGGCAGAGAATCCGTTTGCATGGGGGGTGAGGGGGCTGCAGTCTTCACTGCAGGAAGGGTGGGGGGAAGGGCGAACTCCCAGCCGCCAGCAGAGGCGTTATCCGGCAGCAGCTGTGTGCCACCTGATAGCTGGCACAGTGAGGGGGTGGGGAGCACCCCCACCAGCTGTGCACAGCTGTCCCCGTGGCCGCACAGCGCCTCCCCAGCTGTTCCCTGTCCTGCAGCTGGGCTGCTTAACTGGCGATTTGTCGCAGCACGGGGAAACAACACAGCGGGGGGAGGGGGGGGCGGGCATGGAGGAAAAGAGGGGAAAGCGAGGAGCCAGGGGTGCTGCAGGAGGATGTTGGGGGCCGTGCGCGGCAGGACAGCCAGAAGGAGCAGAAACGGCAGGCACCAGAGCAGACAGCTGAGAAAAGAGAGCGAGAGCCAGGGAGGGGACATCTCCTCGGGAACCAGGTCTGGGCAGAGGGACTTGGGGGCTGAACCCCAGGAAACAGCTGTGGATGTGGCTCTCGAGGCACTTGAGTCCTTGAGGGGGCAGTCCCTTAACTGAGGCCCTGGCTGGGGAGTCTCCAGGGCCTTTTCAACCCCTTCTCTCTTCCCCCCGGGGAAGTATCTGGGCTGTGTTGGCCCGGGCACCTGCTTGCCACGAGGGAACCCTGGGGGAGGCACCCAAAGGCCTGCCAGGGAGCTGTCCCACAGGGATGAGCTTCGCAGTGGTTACAGCCCGTACCCTCAGACCCTCCTCCCCTCCTCCCAGGGAGCTGAGAGCGGGAGCCTGTGTCTGGGCAGCGGGAAAGCAGGAGCGCCTCCCCGCCCTTCTGCCTCGCTTTCCCCCAGTTCCTACCCCTGCCCATCCACATGGCCCATCTCTGTAGATGCACTTCTGGAAAACGCCAGGCAAAGGGACATCGGGTCAGACCCTTCTCTTCCGGCTTCGAGAGCAAAGCCCCAGGCCTGACCGCAGCAGACGTGCCCCACGTACAACGCCCACACATGGGTCGCACTCTCTGGCCCCGAGAAACCCACACCTCGAGGACACACACAGGTTGTACCACCCGTGCGTCAGGCAGAAATAGCCTGCAGCCAGTCTCCTCATACATTTATATGTGATGCACACACACACACACACACACACACACACACACGGGAATACACATGCACACACTCTCCCTCCTTTCCATCTGGGCTCTCTGGGTCTGCTTATGCCTCCCGTCAAGACTGGAGATGAAGGTGGGTGGGTTCACCAAGGAAGGGGCGGTTGGAGGCTATTGGGAGGACTGAGCTAGCTTCCTTTAGACCTCTGCCCTTCCCTACCTTTCCTGCTTGATTGGAAAATGATTCTGGTCATTCTTTCCTAGGCTCTGCTCCTCTCTGTGATGCTGGGCCCGTCAGACCAGTGGTTCTCAACTCAGGATGATTCTGGTCTCCTCTCCCCCTATGCCAGAGGATGTTCAGCAATGTCCAGACGTTTCTGGTCATTATACTTAGGGGAGGACGGGGGAGTCGCTACTGGCTGGCGGCTGGAGGCCAGAGCTCTGCTCCGTGCCCTGCAGTGCATGGGATGGCCCCACCACGGAGAATGACGTGGCCCCAAATGTCAACAGTGCCCGGATTGAGAAACTGCTTTAAACCATGAGGACCGCGGGAGCTAGGGCAACCCCTCCAGAGAAACGGCAGGAGACGGAGACCGAGGAGGCTCGAAGTCTGGGGCCTCTGCCTTCCTTCCACCACACCTGTGGGCTCTGCGGCCGAGTTAGCCGCAGCCCAGCTCCTCACCTCCACTCCCTCCTTTGGCCCGGCCTGCCCTCCTCCGGAAGATCAGGAGGTAGCGCCTCCCACGGCAGGGGAAGCAGAGGGAGGCTCGCCAGGTACACCGAGAGGGAAAAAGAGGCGCCAGCCGCCCCGCTCCGGGTTGGCCCTGCAGCACCCATACCTGCATCCACATCGTTGGGCCACCCACTGGACTGGCTGCTGCCAGCTGCTGGGGAGCGGCCTGTGCCAGGATAGAAGACATCATCGACGGGGCTCTCCATCTCGCTGTCATCGATGGACTTGGGGCGCTTGGTGGTGCTGGGGAAGAGGATCAGGCGGGACAAGGCAAGATTGACGTACCGGCACCCGAACTGCTCCCCGGTTCGCGCCCGGTGACCCGCCGGGTGGGGAGCGGGCGCCTGATGACAGCAGCATTTCCAAGCACTCGCTACGTGCCTTCCCCTGAGACCAGACGGGCCCTAGAGTCCCTCGGGACCCCGCAGGTCTGCTCCTCTTCCTCGAACCCCTTCTCAGCCCGTGATACCTTCATCCGCAAAACCCCCCTCAACTGCTTCTGTGGTCCCACCTTCTATTTCCCATCAGCCCCCAGGGCCAGGGCAAGTCGAGAGGCACTCGCCAGGGACAAAAATGCCAAGGGGTGCTACGGAATTCAGACATCAGGATACTGTGTTCTTTTATGTTAAAATATCACTGATACGAAAACATTATAACATCATAGTGCGATACTTTAACAAATAAAAATAAATTCCCAAAACCTCACGATGAACCAAACGTTCAAGCTTTTTAAAAAAGCACAGGGTCCCTTCCTGCCCCCCAACAACTGGCCCTGACAAGGGCCGGATGTGCCCACCTCCCCAAAACCTCTCAGCTCCGTCCTGTCCTCTCATGCCACTCCCCCCCGCCCAACTGAGGCCCTCCCCTACTCCAGCCCGCTGGGAGGGCCTCTAACTGGCTGTCAGCCCCGCCCACACGTGCTGCAGCTAAGGGTACTTTCTAGAACACAAATCGCCAGCATCTCCTGCTTGAAACCTAAAACCCTTCAGTGGGTTTTACGTCTAAGCACCTTCCGCTGGCCTCCAAAGCCCTCTTTGGGGGTCCCACCCGGACGTCCACCCTTGCCTGGGACAGAGGCTGCTCTACCTGGAACACCCACCCTGTGCCTGTACCAGCCCCCGTATGTCTGGGCTCATGTCACTTGCCCAAGAGAGAGGCCTTCTCAGATCCCCACGGGGAGTGCCTTGTAGGCAGAGCTGTGCCCCGTTGGGGCTTCTGTCCCCAGCACCAAATGCCCAGCGACAGCACAAAGCAGGAAGCTCAGGGGGCTGGCGGCACGCTGGGCCCGGGGCTGCTCTGGAGTCAACACCCTCAACAAGGGGTGATAGCTGCCTGCAGCCCCCGAGACGGCCTGGGGATCGGAGGGGAGGGCCAGGGTCCTGGGCTCACCTGGTGGAAGGAGGGGAGGTGATGGACCGCCGCCCCAGGGTCACCTGGTTTATGTTGTAGTAGCTGGGACTCTCCAGGTCCGCCAGTGAGAAGTTGGGCCCTGATGCTGTGGCAACAGGAGCTGGGAAAAGGCGAGAAGGGGATGAGGTTTGGACGGTGTGGAAGGCTCAATGGGGCCTGTTTTGTTGTCATGAGCAGCTCCCCAGAAGCCTCCTCCTGGCTGGGGGGGGGGGGGTCTTTGGGGAAGAGCCCTTGGTTATGATTTTGTTTTCCTCCAAAACAGTGGAGATTAGAGATAGGGCTCTCTGGGCACCTCTGCTCCACCTAGCCCGGTACCAATGGGCAGAGGGTCCCAGGAAATCCCGTCTGCCCCCTACTAGGACCCCACCAGCTGGGGGGGGGGAGACACATGGGGTCCGAATCCCCCCTCCTTACAACCCCGGTCTGCTGAGCTCAGCCACGGCTGGAAGAAAGAACTCACTTACTCTGTGATACTCTCACCAGCTCCGTCACATTCCAGACCCCGGAAGTCACAAAACAGTCCTGGAAACTTAAGTGCCCTGAAGAGTGGAAAGGACAAGTGAGTGAGTCAGGCAAGGCTCGGAGGGGCTACCTGCCTGTCTCCCCAAAGCTCTCCCCACTCTTGCTTCGACTCGCTTCCTCCCAAGCCTCGTGTTCCAGACACAGGCTGGCCCTCAGGCCCTCACGTCCACACGGAGGACCGAGCATGCTTCAGGGGAGCCCCCACCCCCTTGGACATCAGCTGAAGTTCAGCTGAGGAACAGCTGAGTCGAGGGGAAGAAATGGGGGCAGACAGGAGGCCAGGTTGGCCAGGGTGTAGGAGGGCAGAGGAGGGCGAGGGGGGCAGGGCAGGCCCAAGAGGCCAGGCGTGGGCCAGCGGGAGTTGTGGAGGGGCACTGACCGTTGGGCAGTGGTTTGATGTCCGCATCTCCTTGCTGGTTTGAACTATCTGATTGTCCGGATTCTGCGGGAGACACAAAGGGGAGAAGAGGTCAGGATCGAAGCGCCCCACCAACGCCAGCCAAGGAGCTGCGCCTTCAGCCCTGCAAACACCTTCACAGCACCCTCTCCTCGGAGGGGAGCAGCCTGGGGAGACCCGGAGAGAGGAGGAAGAAAGTGCTACTGACAGTGGGCACCGCAGGGTGTGTCTGGCAGGAGCCCTGGCCTCCACATTCTAGATTCTAGTAGCCCAGTGTGCCAACCAGAACTGCCCCCATGCACACTGCCCCGTGCGCCCCGGGGGGCGAAGTCGCCCTCAAGTGGGCAGCAGTGGCTGAGAACCAGGGCAAGGAGGGTGCCCGTGAAAGAAGCCAGTGACCGCCTCTCTGCACAGCTGGGACGAACCCCAGGGTCCCCCATCCTCCGCTCAGCCCAAGCCCCCAGAGGAGCAGCCCCGTCCTTCTCTCACTTCATTAATTACAGCCATTCCTGTCAGCCTGAACCACCCCCACCTCACCTTTATGCTTACAGGCGGTGCCTGGCAACACAGAGGGGGGAGGCTTGCCCTAACGCTGTCGCCCGCTCTGTGCCAGCCTGTCTGGGCTGTCTCATGCCCCGGTGCCACAGCTGCTCAGAGGGAGCCCCGAGACAAGGGCCCATTGTGCGGTGGGAGCTCACAGAGGGCTGGGGCAGGGTGGAGTGTGCGTGTGAATATTTTGCTGAGCTTGGGAAAGCCCCCCCCCACCCCCGCCCCCCACCCCCAGGTCCTCAAAGCTTTGTGTGCCAGGGGCACAATGGGGACCTCCAGAATGCCTGCCCAGGCACGACAGCTGGCGAGAGGGTGGCAGAGGGGGGCCAGGGCAGGTTGTGGGGCAGGAGGAAGGCAGGCGTGGGGGTGGCATCAGAAAACCGTGCCCTGGTACTGGCCGGGGCTTTGCCCAACTCTGGCCCTGACTCCTGGGTCTCAACCACCGCCCCGAGGTCAGCCTGCTGGCCGGAGAGTCCACCCCTCGCTGGCCTCACAGCCAAGCTGTTCACACTGGGGAGTGACCAGCGAGGAAGTTCCCAAAGGGCAAGGTGTGGGCCCAAGAGATTGCAGCAGGGGGCCCTGCGGCCACTCGGGAGGGATAGAGAGTGATGGCCACAGGGGCTGGTAAGAACAGCATCCCTATGGGAGCGAAGGCCCAGCCTTGGCTCAGGCCAAGTTCTCGGCCACCTGCCTCAAGGTGACCAGTGGGAAAGGACAGGCTGCCTATAGGACAGGTTTAGGTCCCACTCCCCCTCATTCTTTACCTGTTCAATTTTTTTTTTCTTCTCTAATTCCAAAAAAGAACAGTAAACCTGGTCACAAATCAAACACCCAGAGAGGTTCACAAGGGAAGTGCTAATGGCGGTCCTTCGCCCCACCCCCCTCCAGTTTGGGGTGCAGCCTTCCACGGTTCCCTTTGTGCTCACCCCTGTGGTGTGCGGACGGGTGGCGAATCCTATCCCAGGCCGCCTCTTTGCCCGTGGTGCTCTCCGCTCTGGAGAGAATCCACAGGACCTCCCCCCACGCTCCCAGGAGGGCAACCTCTCTGTGCCACGGTGCCTTGTGGGTATGAATTTCGTCCTTCTCTCACCTTGGCCTCTTCCCGGCTACCTAGGTCTGATTCCACCCCCAGCTTGTCCAGGAAGGAGCAGCTGAGGGGCTAAAGTCGTGGACACCCCACGCTAGGCCCTCCCTGGACCCCGAGCCTGCTTCCTCTCTCCTCCATTCAAAACTCAGGAAGGGCACAGCCAGGGGACCAGCATGTGGAGCCCACTGAGGGGCACATACTCTGCTGCCCTGTGGGTGCCCGCTACCGACCCCACCCATCCTGGGGCCAACTCGTTCCCCACCGGCCTTCCGGGGCCGAGTCGGTGGAGCTGGGGGAGACAGGGGAGTGCCCCCACGGGTGCGGTCCCGGGCCCCCTGAAAATGGCCACGTGGAGACAGAAAGCTGCGCGCATGCGCACACCCAGCCCAAGGACAGAAAGGCTAGAGAGAACCCGACAAAGAGATGGAGATGGGCCAGCGACTAAGGCAGAGACAAATGGGGCTCCAGGAGAGCGCGCTAGGCAGGAAATCCTTCTGAACCAGGACACTGCCCCGAAACGTTATTGCTGTTATTACTATTAGCTTGATGTAAAGGAGCAAGCGGGAGCGAGGATCCAGCGCGGGCGAGGCCCGCTGCCACGCGCCTCCAGGCGCTGCTGGCAGCCATTTTAGCCCTTGGCAGCCATCTTACGGCTGGCGGCCCAGCCAGCGTCCCCACAATGCCACCCCCGCCGGCCCCCGGCATGCTCAGCTCGGCTCCAGGACAAAAGGCAGAAACACTGGAAATCTGGACCCAGGCTCGGAGGCTCAGGAGGCAGCCCTGCAGCAGGGGCAGCTTCAGCCAGGGCCCCACCGTCCTGCTCCAGCGGCACCCCCTTCGCCCTCGGGGCCAGCACCCAGCAGAAGGAGGAGGGAGGGTTGAGACAGGGGCCCTGGGGACGCCACGTGCTACTCAAAGGCAGCCGAAGCCCCCATGGGCCATCCCCGGGCCCAGGGGCTCAACTAGGACCCCTGCCCTGGCAGGACAGTAAGGGACACGAGGGGGGCAGGCCCTCGTCCACCCAGTGGGCTTAGGGGTGCGCCCTGGACGGACGGGGGCAGGGGACTGGCAGGAACCCATACAGCAGCCGTGGGGCCCAAACCGGCCACCGGGCCCTGGTGGACAGGCTTCTAGGGAGGGTAAGGAGAACCCCCCCCCCGCTCCCGCCCCAGGAGTGGGAGCCAGCTGGGCCGGCCTTTGTGGGCTCTTTGGGGAGCCTGGAGGTCGGGGCTTGCTCTAGACAACCCTCTGGGATCAGCCTAGCCCACCGGGGAGCACGCCAACCCAGCATCGTGACTCCCTTCCCTGTTGGGCTCCCTGGGGGAGGGGATAACCCCAGGCCTCAGGACAGACAGGAGGAAGGTCCCTTTATGACACCCCTCCCCACGCCCCGCCTCATGGCTGCTCAGCTTTTATCTGGCAGAATGGGGCTTATCAGAGCCACCAGCTGAACAAACATACAAATCCACGGTTAGTGAGAAAAAACCCTCTGCCTGAACTCTTTATCTCCTGTTCACAGGCCCCACGCACTGCCCCCTGCCAACAGCACAGGAGGAGACCTGACTGCTGCGCGGCGGGGGCTCCTGTCTCCGCTGCCCCCCCCTTCTCCCCTCGCCCCCGACCCAGAACAGGGTGGCTCTCCCCTGGCAGTCCCTGCCGGGCGGGTTTGCATGGGAGCCCCCCTCCAGTGTCTGCTTTCTCGCCAGGGATAATGGGCCAGCTGGTGGCCTGTGGGCCAGTGGAGGGGCAGGGACAGTGTTGGCTAGCACAAGGCAGACAGGTGCCCAGCTCCATCTTTTATCCTCCCTCCCCCAACCACCCGGCCCACGCCCCCCACCCCCCCACCCCCGCCCGCCCCCAGAGGCTGTTACTCTGGTTCCCCGGGCTTCCCGGGCCACATCCCCTGGAAGCCTCTGTGGCCTCGGCTCTCCCCAGCCTGGCTGCCAGAGCAGTGGGGACCCTAGGTACACACCCCCAGTTCAGGGCCACCCTGACCAAGGTCAGCAAAGCAACCCTAACCCCGCTGCCTACCCCTCTCTTCAGAGACAACTGCTGCCTTCACATCCTAGAGACCGGAGAGGGGACTCAGCAGCCGGGGGGGGGGGGGGGGGGGCACCACTACCCGCTCTTGGCCTTGACACAGCTCAACCTTTCCCTCTTTCCTGGCACTGGGACCAAAGAGCACCTTCCCTGGTTTGAAGCTTTCTCACATGAGGCCTATCAAATATAGCCTCCTAGGAACAGTCCAGCCACTGTGTCTGATGCCCTGGGATGCACGCCCTGGGCAGGCAGGCATCAGGGTCTCAGAGCCCACAGCTTATTCTTCATGCTGCCGAGGGTCACGCCAGCTCATGTCACCCACAGGAGCATGCTCTGCTGACTGCCCTCTGCTTGGGACCTGGGCTTCTCATGTGATCCACACCTTTGAGGGAGAGGCCACCTGCCAGTAGTGCCTTAGGGCTCTGTCCGCTGTGGAGGCTTCCAGAAGGGAGGATTATGCAGAGGCAGGTGACAGATCTGGACTCTTGTCTCAGCATGGCTCCTGGGTCTGGGGCTACTCCCCATTCGTCTGCACACCTGTCATCGGTCACCCCCCTGCATCAATGGCTTGTGGCCTCCTGCAAATACCCGGACCTGGGCCAAGCTCGGCCAACAGTTGGCAGGCAGTGTGGACCCCTCTCTTCCTTAGGTCCCTTCACATCCCCTGGAACAGCCACGAAGCTCCCCGCTCCAGCACGGCCTCTCTCAACCCTCCACCAGCCCTTCTCAGCCCTCGAAGCCCCACTACTTTCTTTATGGAGCTCTTCACCTTTCCCTTTGGAATCCCATTTCTTTTTTTTTTTTTTTTTTTTTTTTTTAAATTTTTTTTTCAACATTTTTTATTTATTTTTGGGACAGAGAGAGACAGAGCATGAACGGGGGAGGGGCAGAGAGAGAGGGAGACACAGAATCGGAAACAGGCTCCAGGCTCCGAGCCATCGGCCCAGAGCCTGACGCGGGGCTCGAACTCACGGACCGCGAGATCGTGACCTGGCTGAAGTCGGACGCTTAACCGACTGCGCCACCCAGGCGCCCCTGGAATCCCATTTCTGATCTCCTTTTTCTCTGTCTTGGCTCCGACCTCCTCTCTGTCCTTCCTTCTCCTTCATTTTCCCTCTCTCCCGCTCTCCTTACCTTGCCGGTTCTGTGCGTGTGTGTGTGTGTGTGTGTGTGTGTGTGTGTGTGTGTATCCAAAAGGGACACTTCACTGGAGCTCTGGAGGGGAAGCTCCAGCAGCCAGGAAGAGCCCAGTGTTGCATCCGAACCCCAGTTGACAGCATGTTATATATATATGTATAGATATTTCCACTCACAGACGGGGAGATATTTACGGCTCCCGCTAGGTGAAGGACGAATTCCTGCTCGCTGCAGGGAACGCTCTGCCTCAGCTCCCACCCGAAACAAACTCTCTCCGCGAAAGGGGCCACATGCAACTTGCTGGCCGGCTGCCTCCACGCACATCACTGACAGAGTGAGTTCTTAGGTGGCCAAGAGGGGCGGAAAGACCCAGCTCAACCACACCCACAACGTGCGTATACTGAGGCAAGCGCAGTCAAACGCGCACGCGCTTGGACACGCAGCCAGCGATTTCCTGCTGCCCCGAAGGGGCAGGAGCAGACGATGCACGCAGAGCCGTGGTCCCACCGGGCACAGCATGTTCAGTGCTAAGCACTGGGCCAGACAGGAAGCCACCTCTAGCTCGGCCGGACCTCTGACCTTTGGGGGCTAGCGAGGACAAACCCCGGAGTTTGCAGTTTGCTTGCCCCTCCCCGGGCTTTCTCCAGGTCTGGGGTTCGGGAAGCAGGCGGGAGCGTGCGCTGTTCTGGGGGTCCTCTGAAGGGCCGATGCAATTCAGGAGCTGATCCTGGCCCTCCCCGGTGTGACACTCCCCTCCCCCTCCCTGGCTCCCCCTCTTCTGCGATTCCGGAGCATCCAGGGCACTGGAAACCCAATCTCAAGGGGAGCCAGAGGCCTGGCCTGCGGCAATCAGAGCCAGAGAATGTAACTATTGTGCCTCTTGAAACCTAAGTCTGAGAATCTGAGACACCCTGAGGAGGGGAGCAGTGGACGGATGGGGGGCTAGGGAGACGGGTCACAGAGGGGTTCTCCCCATCTCTGCAAACAGGAGACCCAGGGACGGAGGAAGTCCTTGAGAGGGCAGGGCAGCCAGAGGGCAAAGAGGGGAGGGGCTCGGCCTGGGCCCGGCCCAGGGGGCTTCTAGGATCTTTCCTTCCTTCTTTCCACTCTGTGCTCCACCCCCAGCTTCATGCCTACACACGGGCCCTGGAGCCATCCTGAGGTTTATCCCTCTTCTGTCACCCCTAGAGCCCCACGTGGAGGGGACAGGGGCATGACCAGGAAGCACAGCCCCGAAGATCTGGGCAGGGGTGTGGCCAGGGGCAGGATAGGCACACACGTCACCCCCTCATTACCTTCCTCTCTCCTTTCCTCACTCCCCCTCTACTCATGGATCTGAAGGGGCTTGAGCCTTTGACCTGAGTCACCTGTGCAGGGGAGGGAGGTGGTGTGCCAGTCACACCTGCGTAGGCTAGACCTGCTCTGGCTGCCCCTGAGGCCTGAGCTCAAGAAGGCCATGAAGGGAGGATGGGGCAGGGACAACAGATCAGGCCGCGGGGAACATCTGGATGGGACACTGCAGTCGCAGGCCCTGGCCCTGGAGGCAAGCACGACCGTTCCCACCTCCACCCACCCTGCCTCCGCCAGTGTGCCGTCTGTGGTCCTCCCCTGGCATGAGCTGCTCAGCGTTCTCTGCCCCGCACCCGACGGAGAACCTTCCTTGGCATTGCCCCCAGCCCAGGGAGAACTAGAGACGCGACCCGGTCACTGAAGCCCAAGGGAACTGGGTGCCCGACTGCTTATTCCCATGAGAGGACAGACAGCGGCCCATAAAGGAGACAGGAGGAAGGATACACCTTGGTGCAGAGCACAACACCCAGCAGGTGGATGGAGGGGCAAAGGCCAGGTCCATCCGCGAGTTGGGGGGCCTCTCCACGCCCAGCCCGGCAGGCAGCCCTGGGGGATGCGGGCGGACCCACGGGCTCCTCCCGGGTCCCCCCTTTGCAGGGGACTCAGCACCGACCTGCAAGACCTCAGACGTCAGTGCTCCGTGGCTCTCTCTGAACAAGCCGACCCAGTGCCTTGCAGTAACACCATCTGGGGTGTTCCAGAGGTGCCCAGGGGCCAGCAAATCCCATCAGATCAGAATTCCTGTCAGACAGGGATTGGGGGTGAAGTGGCCACTACTGAAGAAGCCAAAGGAAGGGGTCTTTGGGGAGGGGGGAGGAGGGAGGTGGGAGCACCCCCACCCCGGGCCCTGGCCCACCTTTGCCCAGAGCCTGCCCTTGGCCTATCCAGGGGAGATGTCCTTGGTCTGGACCCCGTGTCTGCTCTAAGGGGGGGGGGGCCCACCCCAGCACAGGGAGGGCAGAGGGGGATAGAGGTGGATAACCAGCGACAGTGGAAACTCCTCTTGAGTTCACATCCATGCTCTAGAATCTACCAGCGCAGTGACCTTGGCCAAGTTCTGAGCTGTTTCTTCCTCTGTTAAATGCAGGTGCTACCCACCACCCAGGGTTCCTGGGCGAGGAAAATGAGAAAACAGGTAAAAGGTGCTTCACCTCCATGAGCTGAAACTGCTCCTCCTTCTCCCACTCTGCTCACAGGCTGCTTCGTGGGGGAGTGTGGCTGGCCCTCAGCTCCCTGCCCTCAGGCGTGCATCCTCTTTATGACACCCTGAGCATGCCCTAGATTACTATTTTTCGGTGTCTTGCCCCAGAGAACACAGCCAGTAAGCTGAGGGGCTCCCTCAGGGCCTGGCCCATGACGATCTGCAAAGAAGCGCAGAGAGGTTTGTCTGGAAATGAAAGAGCGGGATGCCTTCTACAGGCGTGTCCCTCCCCAAAGTCGGTGGTCACGGTAAATGGTCTCTGGACGGCCACCACACTGGAAATCCCCTTCCCCGGGGGATGCGTAAGGGCAACAGGGAAGGGGGAGAAAATGCTTGTGCCCCGGATTCGGAGGACGCTGGGCCCTAGGCCCTGCCTATCCTAGCCCAGCGGTAAGGGTATAGAGAGCTGAGGACACCAGAAGCATAGGTGTTGTCCCAACGGGTGCCCAGTTGCCTCTCCTGGGAGCGCCGGCTGGTGCCACGGCTCAACCGGCAGCTCGAGCCAACATTTCCAAGAGGGCCTGGGGCCAGGAGTCATGTAATAGTGGGGTCCAGGAGAGTGGCCCCCAGCCCCTAAAGCTTCTGTCCCCTCCTCAGCCTGACAGACAGAAACTGACAGCGGGCCCAGCACACCAAGGAAAGATGGGCCCTGTGGAGGGTGTCCCCCCCATCCAGGCTAGGGGCACGCGGAGCTGCTCCCCCACCCCCACCCGCTCTATTTCCAGCGTTGCCCTTTCTGGCCCTGTAAACTGCCCAGGCCTGGCCAGACAACTGCCCCCACCTCCAGCTGCTCTTAGGACTATTAATAGTGTCCCCACCTCCCAGGGTCAGGCATCACCCTCCCCCCATCCCCCAAATACACTTGTCCTTGGTCTAATTATTTGTTAAGGCACAGAGTCCTCTGGGCGCTAATGCCAACCAGGGATGAGAAGTGGGGGGGGGGGGCGCAGAAGCTCTGGAGGGACACACCTGGCACAAGTGGGAGTTTGGGGAAAGGAGGGAAGGAATCGCTGAGCCCCCGAGCGAGAGAATGACAAGAAGACGACACGAAAACTAAAAGAGAGAGAAAGAGGCCAAGACAGCACATCAGAACCAAAGCAAAGTGGTTCAAAACAAGGCTGCCATAGAAAGAAATCAGAGAAGGGGCGCCTGGGTGGCGCAGTCGGTTAAGCGGCCGACTTCAGCCAGGTCACGATCTCGCGGTCCGTGAGTTCGAGCCCCGCGTCGGGCTCTGGGCTGATGGCTCGGAGCCTGGAGTCTGTTTCCGATTCTGTGTCTCCCTCTCTCTCTGCCCCTCCCCCATTCATGCTCTGTCTCTCTCTGTCCCAAAAATAAAATTAAAAAAAAAAAAAAAAAAAAAGAAAGAAATCAGAGAAGGAGAAGGTTCCAAGAGGGAGGAAAGAGGGAAGAAAGCAGAGAGAGAAAGAGAAAGGAAAGGAAGAAATGACTCCTTAAAAAAAAAAAAAAAAAAAAAAAACAACAACAACAACAAAACAGAAGGGGAGAAAACTTTCCTGAAAATACTCAGGAGTGGCTTCCTAAGCACAGTTGTGCTGCAGCCAGCCGTTGGCTGCCGAGGGCACTCATCAGGGTGAGGGCCTGGAGAGCCCCCAGGCCAAGGAGCCTCTACCCACACGCCCTTGCAATGTGCTGGGGAAGGGAGGGGAAGCAAAGAATGAGAAGAAGGGGCAGAAAAGGAGCAACTGACCAGGAAAAGAAGGTGGCAGAAGTGAGTCCCCACAGAGAGGAAAGGTACCCTCAGCCCTGGGCAGGGGAAGCCTCCCACATGTGGAGCTTCCTTACCTATGGAAAGACGGACAGACTGGCCAGGAGACGGCGAGGATGGGGCAACATGAGGGCTGCCTGGCCTCCTTGGGTTCCATGCTACCACTCCCGTTGTGGCCATGAGCACGGTCTTACCCCACCTGCCCCCCCCCCCTTTCCTAAGGAGAATCCAGGGTGCCTGGGAAGGAGAACCCACCTAAGCGACAGCAGGCCGAGGCCACCTGCCTCCTACCCTCAGGCATTCTAACTTCCTCAGCCCCCTAAGGGGCAGCACCTGACATTCAGGCTAAAGGAGCCTCTTTACCAAGGACTTGCCTTCTGCGGGAAGACAGACTTGGGCTCACGGAAGGGCAACAAACACAAACCTGTGCCACAATCAAAGGTCTAAGTGGAGGACTGCTGCCTGGAGTCTGGAGGCCAAGTAGCCCTTCCTTCAAATCCCATCCACACTGGGAGCCTCTGGCTGGGCCAGGGCTGGAAGAGTGGAAAACTCTGGCTTTGGAGGGCTCAAGAGCCCTAAGGACTTGGCCACCAGGCCTCCCAGGTCCAGGGGTTCCTGCCTGGGAGCACCCCACCAGACCATCATCCCCTTGGGGTCAAGGCCTATCAGTGTTTTGTTCACGACTATATCCACCACTCCTGGACGTGCAGTTGGGAGCGGTTGACAAGACTCTAAATAGATCCTTCTGGATCCTTCTAGATCCTTCTTCCAACTGTGGCTACACTGACCACCCCGGGGGACAGAAGCACCAGGTGTTTGGCACCTTCCGCGTCCCGAGAACATTTTTTCCTGCAGGTCCGTCCTTGACGCTCAATACCCGAGGAATTGATGTGGAAACCCCAGTAGCACTAATTCTCCTGCAAAGCCCAGTTGGGCCCGGAGTGCAGGCCTGGCCACACAGACCCCCGCGCCCGAGGGCTGGACTAACCAGAGGAAGGATGCAGTGTCTCCCTGTGGAGGGCAGGGCAGGGAGACGCTCTCGCCAGCTTGCTCTGCTCCCCACTCCCCAGCCCCAGACGCCTTCAGGCAGCCACCGTCCAGAGCTGTCCAGATAAGACGTGAAGAATCTGGGCCTCTGACTCAAAATCTCCAACTTACAGCCCTGAAAGCCCAGGCTGGGTTGAATAAGTGGGTAGGCAGGTGGCCTCCTGAGGGGATGAGACGGCTCTGGGTGCCAGAACGAGCCCTGGGCCTGGAATCCAAATCCTAGACCTGCTGTTATGGGGCCCCCGGTGGTCTCCCAGGCCTCCTTTCCCTCCCGGTCCAACCCATGCCAGGCTTGCCTTGGACGGCACAGTGAGCTGTGAGTAGGGATTTTTACAGAGAAGACCCGATGGTTTTATACTCTATAAAGCGTGAGGCACACATAAAGACAGCATAGATGGGGCAAGGAGGTCAGCTTCCAGGGCCCTGTGTCTCAGCTTTGCTGTGATCCTCAACAGCAGCTTGAGGGGCATCTCCCAGAAGCTTGGACCTGCACACAGTACCGAGGCTGGCCACCTGTCAAAGGGCAGCTACGCAGACTCACAGGGCTGGGATGGTCCGGGCTGCTAGATATCGACCCTCCAGGTTGGCAGGTGCCGAGTTCTCCACTGACAATGCCCTGAAGGGCCGGATGGGGCTTTCCGGAGAGCGGGGCAGCTGGGCCCAGGGGCCGCACCCCGGGGGAACGGCGCGCTGCATTCCCGGACGCCGTAGCTAGGTGGCGCAGCGAGTTAACACTAGCTGCCCTCCGCCGGCAGCGCCAGGGACCCGGCCGGGGGCGGGGGCGGCGAACCTGCGCGCCGCCCGCGGGAGGCTTCAGGGGCCCGGGTTCCCTCTGCAACACCCACGAGGCCTGAACAGGAAGGAGGACCCGGCCAGACCTAGGCCGCTCGAACCCAGGGCTGTGCTGCCCGAGGCAGCGGCTCCCGTTGCTGCCGTTGCCGCTGCCAAGCACATCCCGTGATGTAATGTGAGGGCCGAGCTTCCCGTTCTCATTGATTAGGAACAGCTTGCGGTGCGGGGGCCGGATGGAAGGGGGCCGGGGAATGGGCGAGCGAGGAGGAGCGGGAAGGGGGGAGCTGCCAGGTGCATGGCTGTGGGGGTAAACCAGCGAGCCCGGGCCCACCCTGCACGGCGCCAGCGCGCCGCTCGGTCCCTACCTGCCTTCCCCCGGAGCGGGGCTGCTCTGGATGTGGGCGAGTCTGCGGCCGCGTGACCCCAGGACTGTTCCCAACACTCCCACGACGCCCCCACCTTTGGGCAGCACAGACCTGCCCCTGTACTTGATACACGCTTGTACTTGATAAACGCTTGAAGAGGAAGATTTCCGCCTCCCCCCCCCCCCCCGCCCCTCAAAAAGTTAAAAATGGAGACTAAAAGTCAGAGATCAGGCACCAAAAAGAGGGAGAGAAATGGAGAAAAGTCAAGAAGAAGAAGAAGAAGAAGAAGAAGAAGAAGAAGAAGAAGAAGAAGAAGAAGAAGAAGAAGAAGAAGAAGAAGAAGAGGAGGAGGAGGAAGAAAAAAACAACAGCGCTCTCTGCAGTGGCGGCAGCCGTCGGGCAGGCACACCCTCCCAGGCGGGTGTGGAGAAAGGCCCCTTTGTTCGGCAGGGAGGTTAGCCGAGGTGAGGCCCGCTCCCCCCACCCCCCTGACCCTGGGCAGTGCAGATCGCTGCTCAGGGCTCCGGACTGGGTCTGGCCGCTTCCCTGACCCCCCCAATCCTTCTCCCACTCCTCCTGTCAGCCAGTGGAGCAGCCTAGCAGTGGGGGGAGCCCTGCTCCGTACCCCCTGCCTTGTCCAAGTACCTAGGGTCACACGTGTGGGGCTGGGCTGGGCTGGATCCTCCAATGGGCCTTCTGGAAGCCTGCACTACCGGCCATTAGCAGTTTGCCCAGGCTGCTCTTAAGCTGTGGGGTTTTGGGGGGAGGGCAGATCTGCATGCAGCAGGCCCCCCCACAAAAGCATGGCCAGGGAGGGTGGCACATGCTAGAAGATGGAGCCCCAGGAGGCACAGGCTGGCTGACTACTCCCCTCCGGCCCACAGTGAGGCCCAGGGCGTCCCCTGTACCTATTCTAGACATGGGACCTTTCTAATACCCTTGGGCTCTGGGCTATAGACAAGGCTCCTGCAGGGCTTCCTCAAAGTGAGGGCTGGGTTCTGGTGCTGGAGTCATCCTCAGATGACAGACAGGGACTGAGGTCACTCCTTGTTTCCCAAGAAGGGGCCAGAGTGGGGTTGTAAAGGGAGGCTGAGAACAGGCCCACCTTCACAGCCTGCCAAAGCACAGGCTTACAGAGGGAGCCTGGCAGCGGTGGGAGGGAAGAGACGTAGAAAAGCATCCCCTTTGCCTTGCACACCCTATGCCCTACCCCGCCCCATGGGCTCAGGTTGGGGAAAGGACCTGAGTCACGGTAGTCCTCCCACCCCAGCACTGTGTGCCCTCTGCTGGCAATCCCGCTCTGCCCATTAGGGAGGCCGGGCGTGCGGGCTCCCCGGAGCCCTCAGGCCTGGCAGACAGAGCTGGATGGCTATACAACGGGCCAAGAAGTGCGTCCCATTTTCAACCAGTGACACCCTGTAGCTCCGGACCCTGGCATGGGGCAGCAGGAGACCTGGAACGAGGGACTGGACTGGACCGGTCTGCTCCAGTCCCCTGGCCCCATGCTAGGGGGTACCTGCTTTTCAGGAGGCCCGACCCCCTGCCAGCAGTATCTGAACGCAAGGCAGGGAGCGGAGAGAAGAGGAGTAGGGTGTCGCTGACCTGGCCCCTCCCAGGCCCCTGGCTTGAAAAGTGGGGGAAGGAGAGGGGAGAGGAACAGCAGCAGCTGGAATCGCAGGGAGCCTGGACCATCCTGTCCGGAGCTGAAACGGCTGCGAGAAGCTGCAGCTCAGATACACAATGTCCTGCCAAACCCCAGTCCTTTAATTCAATTAAGCGCGGGACAGACTTCCCAGATTTTTCTGTGTGTGTGAGTGCCTGTGAAAGTCCTGATGTGTGTGAATCCGGGAGCTGGGAGCATGTGGATGTGTGAATCCTGATGGGGGCAGAGGAAGACAAAAAGGATGCAAATGTTGGGGGAGGAGAGGGGTGGGTGGGGCAGGATGGCTCTTGGAGAGGGTGAGTATCTAAATCTTGCCGGAGGGCCAAACTCCAGGGTTCTCAAAAACCCCACCCCATGGCCCATTCCCTGTGGTGGGGCAAGATTTGAGCATCTCTGGCCTCCACCCACTAGATGCCAGTAGCATCACACCCCCTCAAGTAGTGACAACCAGAAGTGTCCCCGCCATTGGCGAATGTCGCCTCGGGGAAGAATCAGCCTGGTGGGACCCGCCACTCTGGGGCACAAGATGAAAACTGAGACTCTCGTATTTACTACTAGGGCCTTGCCCTACCTCTCCCCCTTTGGGCTTACATCCCAGTGGCTTGACTTCCCAAGTGTCTCAGATCTGGCTCTTTTTTTCTGAAATATTCTCCCCACCTTACCCATCTGGCCAGAGGAGTCTGAGGGCAACTCCAGCTCAGCAATGGTCTGATAAGCAGCACGGAGCTAGGAAGTGACCTGCCCCCACCTCCACAGAGGAAGGGAGAGCTGTCATGGTCAAAGTCAGAAGCCAAAGTCATGCCCTGAACCAGACCTGAAGCCTGACCTCTGTATCGCTGGAGTGGGGGGGGGGGGTGCAGCGGAGTCCACAGGAGAGGTGGGGACTTGCCTGGGGACAGACCCCTGGAAAGATACTCTACCCTGCTCAGTCCCTGGAGGTCGGTGGAAGGAAATCAATGCACCACCCTCTCAGCATCCTACCACCCCTCCTGCTTGGGGGCTCCAGAAATGCTGGAGCTGGCTGTCCCCAGCTCAGCCCTAGCAGAGGCCAACTCGCCTCCCCTGTTCCCGGGGTCACCTGTGGCTGTCCTGGCAGGGATGGGGGGAGGGGAGACTTAGTTCCAGCAGCCCTTCTCCCCGGGCCCAGGGAGCTCGCTCGCTTCTCTCCCTAAGCCCTCCTGGAGCCTCGAACAGCCCCCTTCTGGGAGCAGAGCCAAAAAGATGGGAGAAGGATGTTTATAAGCTGCTAAAAGGGAAAAGGAAAAAAGTGGGAGGTGGGGCAGAGAGGCCCAAGCCTCCAGGTAGTGAAGACTGGAGACTCAGGTAGGGAGAGAAGGAGGGAGGCCACCTTCCCCAGTGAGCCAACATCTGGCTAAACTGACAGGTGGTGCCCCCCCCCCCCGCCCCGCCCTGCCAGAGCACAACCAGGCCTAACCATGTACACACGCAGGGGTCTCTCACCCCACGCTGACCTGCCAAGCGACTCTTTTTTTTTTTTTTAAATTTTTTTTTCCAACGTTTTTTATTTTTATTTTTGGGACAGAGAGAGACAGAGCATGAACGGGGGAGGGGCAGAGAGAGAGAGGGAGACACAGAATCGGAAACAGGCTCCAGGCTCCGAGCCATCAGCCCAGAGCCCGACGCGGGGCTCGAACTCACGGACCGCGAGATCGTGACCTGGCTGAAGTCGGCCGCTTAACCGACTGCGCCACCCAGGCGCCCCCCAAGCGACTCTTATCCCACCCCAGAGGATGCTGAGACACTACTGGTTTTAGCTTGTTTCCTCCGCTCAGCCTGAGAAGGACAGAACCAGGGAAGGGTGCAGGGCCCTGGGGAGCCCAGGCTGGGGGTGTTGTGACAGGAGCCAGGCTCGGCGGGAGCGAAAGCCGAGTCCCCAGCTCTGGGGCTCGGCACACAGCTAATGGGAGGCTGGCAGCACAAATTGTTGTTTACTTTTAATTAAGTAAACAATGTCGGCTTTCCGCCTCCTCCCCTGCCATCCCAGCCAGTAATTTGGGGGATGACAATGGGGTTGTTTCCTTCCTCCTGCCTCCTTCCCTCCCTCGAGCACTCCTGCTCACTCCCTGCTCTGCTCAGCCTTCACAACTTGCCAGTGCTGGGTGAGACCCCACCCAGGGGGTTGGGGGGACAGGAAGGTCCAGGCTGACGGGCAGGCTCTCTGGGGAGCAATCTCATGGTCAGGTTCACCTCAGGTGCCAAGGGCGGCTAAGCGCTTGGATGCGGCCCATTCTCTTTCTGCCCCCTCCTCCCCCCCCCCCCAATAACCCTCGTCCCTAACCACCAGCTCGAAAATCTAAAAAACAGGTGATCCAGAGTCTGAGCAAAGCAGCGGAGACCAGAGCCCCAGGTGAGGAAAGTATTTTCCCAGGAGTGGGATAGGTCTTCCCCGCAGGTAACCAGAAGGTGGACCTTCTGGTTCACTGGGGCAGGGCAAGGGCACGCCCGAGGCTGGTTCATCTGTGGGGCTGGAGTTCATGGAGCCAACTGGCAGCTGAATTGTAGGTACCAGCTTTCCTCAGAAGCAGGGCTGGCTTCGGGGCCTTGGTTTCTGCTCTTCCTGTAGGTGGTTCTCCTGAAAGGCTGGAGCAGCCGAAGAAAGCAAGCTGAGCTGGCTTTTCACGGAGTGGGTCCCCTAGCCTGGTGGGGAGGGGGGGGCGCAGACACAGGGCTCCCCCCGAGTGCAGGGGCAGCAGGCAGGAGGGGCTGAACCCTAAGTCTTTGGGAGAGGCCGAATTTCAAATTACTCCTGGCGGGATCGACTTGCACCCAGGATCTCTGTGGAGACAAAGCGCTCTTCGCACCCTTTCTCAGTAAACCTGTAAATGGGTCCACCTCTCTGAGGACCTCCGCCCGCAGTGGGGGCTCTGCAAACGTGGTGGAAGGGAGAGGAGGAGAATCTCTCCGTCCCCTCTCCCACCTCTGCCTCCCAGGGATCAAGCTGTAGGGTCCTGAGCCAAGCCTGGCCCTGGAGCTCACTTGAGCCCCCTCCTCCCCCGAGAGGCCGGAAGACTCTCTCCAAGGTGTTGGGGGGGGGGTGGGCAGGGAAGGGGGGGTCTGAGTCTTGTGCAAGCCCCGCTCCTCCCCCTGCCCAGGGCTGCTCCCCCACCTCCTTCCGAAGGGCGGGACTGCGGCAGCAGAGTTGGCTCGGGCTGGATGCAATTTCAGCCGCAGAGCAGGGCTCCCTGGCTGGAAGCAATTTTCTCATTAGGACCCCAGGCCTGCCTGCCCGTTGGTTCTCAGCCCTCACTCCCCTTCTGCGAAACCGCACCCCACAGGCCTCCCCACAGACCACTCACACGCACAGGGAGCCACACGTGTACAAGTCAGAGGGGGCGATCACGGGGTCACCACAGTGGAGCCGGGCGCGGGAGAGAGGTGCTGGCACAAAGCCGTGGCTGGGGAGGCCCTAAGCGGAGGTCGGAGCTCCCCCTCCACCTCCTAGGCGCCCACTTCGGGCTCCCAGACCCAGACAGCTGGCTCCTCCCTGCTGCCCCGGGGAGAGAGGATCGCGGACCCCAGAACCGGCAAGGGAGGCCGGCGGACCTCGAGCCCCGCGGAGCCTCAGGGCCGGCCTCCTCGCCCAGCACTCCCGGGAGCCCCGAGCACTCAGCCGCCTCCGCGGCCCTCCTCGCCCAGCTGGGCCGGCGGCAAGCAGATGGGCTCTCGGGAGGCAGACCCCCTCCCCCAGCCCCGAGGCTGCTCCGAGTGGAGGGTGGTCTCCGGCGAGGGAGGGGAGCCGAGGCCCTGCGAGGGGCGGCTCCTTGCTCCGCAGACACATGTGGTTGGACTTAAAAAGCTATTAGGGAGCGAGGCGCTGGCGGGAGTGCGGCCGGCCCTCGCACCAGAGAGGGGGAGGGCAGATGCCGAGGCGGTGAGCTCAGCACCTCTCGCCTCCTCCCCGGAGGGGCCCCAGGACTCCTGGAGGACTCGGGGGACCCTCACTCAGCAGGGGAGTGGGGCAAGCCCTGGGGGAGGGCGGGCACGGCTGGGGCCCGGGGCCGATTCTGGGAAGGGCTGCTCTCTGAGGACTCTAGGCCCAGGTCAGAGATCTCTGGGGGCGAGGGAGGTGGTGCTGGGGCTTGGCTGGGGCCCAAGGTCGGGGGGGGGGGGGGGGCACAGACAGGTCCCCAGCCTTCCTTCAGCTTTCTGGGGGTGACAGCCGGCTATAGGTCGCCTAAAGTGTGTGTGTGTGTTTAGTGGGGCTGGGGGAGGGGGATTATTAGGAGAGCTCGAGAGAAGGAAGGGAAAAGTGGGCCCCACCCATCACGAGGCCAGAAAGAACCCGACGGAAAGTTCCCTAGAGCCGCCAGCTTGTAAAAAGCTTCTTTTCTTTCCAAATTATGAACATTTTTTTAACAAGGGGGGGGGACCCCAGAGCAGCAATCTAGGACTTCATTAGGACCGTGTGTGACCATGAGTAACTGGTGACTGGAGGTGACAGGGGGTGTATCTGCCGACTTTCCAAAGTGCTCTATTGCTAAAAGCACAGCCGTCTCTCCATTGGGCTCCCTGCCTTCACCCTTCCCAGGTCCCCTTATTCAGAGATCTAGCCCCTGCCCTGGCCCACGTCTAACCCAAAGAGGGCTGCCCAACGCTGTTACAGATTGAGGTAGGTGCCAGGAAGGGCAGGGGCACAGGGAACAGGACCATGCCTGGTATTGGTGGGCCACTGTTAAGGGCCTAGCTCTATCCCACAGGCGGGCAAGGGGTCCCCTAGCGTAAGCCTTGGGTTCTGGGTCTCCCATAGGACTGTAGGAAGTGTCCCACTTAAGGCTCTGGAGACCCTGTGAGCTCCTTAGCCATCCACCGAAGTTACCACCAGCTCTCCAAGCCCCCGGGGTGCAGTGCCGATGCGGGGAGCTTGAGTTACTTGGTACAGCCGCTGTGTGGCAGGCAGGAGCTGGGTGTTTGGGAGACATTTGACCGGTCTGATAGTTCCACGGGGTAGTTATTTCCCCCATTCGCACAGAAGGGAACATTAAGGCTCAGCGGAACGGACTGAGATCAGTCAGAGCCAGGATGGCTGGAATCTCCGCTTGCCCCTGATAGCTCTGTGGGCCCAGAGGCTGAGCTCCTAGGGCTCTCCCTTCTCGACCCACATCTGTTGACAGGAGGGATGGGAGCTGTGGGAGGACCCTGGGCAGGGCAGCAGAGAGGGGACTGCTCTGAGCCCAGAGGAGTTGGGCCAATGGGGGAGGAGCTGACCACTGAGCTGGGATCTGTGCTCAGGAAACACGCAAAGAATGTGGCTGGCAGCGGGCCAGTGGGCCAGGACCACAAAGAGGCCTTTGTTTTAGGAGGTGTCCAGGGAGTGGATGGACAGAACGGCAGAGGTGGGGGCAGCGCCCCTTATGGGTGCGACCAGGGGAGGACAGTGGTGCCTGCACGGTCCCCCCACACCACCCCCTCATGTCTGTCCCCCCACCCTTCGTTCCAGCAGTGGTGGGTTCTCTTATCAGGCCCCAGAATATGGGGGAGGGAGCCCTTGGGGCCAGGTTACCTCTCTTCTCAGCTCCTGACCTCACTCAGCTTGGGGGGTTGGTGCTCTGTCCCAAATTCAATCCTACTGAACCCCAGAAGTCACTTCCTTTGCAATGTGATACTGCAGTCCCTAGGAGCCCTGTGGACATTATCCTCTGCTTCTGCCTCCCCACACTGGCGGGGGGGTGGTTTAAGTGAGGCTGGGCACATGTTGGGGATGGCAAAGTGGCCCTCTGACCTCCAGGTGGGCTGTCTGAGGTTCCAAAGTCACCCTGTTCCCCTAGTTTCCCTCCTTTCCACCGAGCGGGGGGGAGGCCTTGGAACATGTTCCCCACCCCACCCACCCACACCCCCGCAGTTGCAGGGTTTCTCTGGCCTCTTCTTGGCATCTGGAAAAGTTTGGGAAACTTAAAAAAATTTTTTTTGAAGAGTTTGTCTATTTCTCCCCAGCCTTGCCAGGGAGCCACAGCCAAGAGGAAGAAGGGAAGGAGGGGTCTGGGGGAGTGGGGGGACAGAATAGAAAGTCACAAGAGAGTAAGAACACCCAGGGAAGGCGGGGAGCACCCAGGGGTGCCCCACTGGCCAGCCTGACCCCCAGCTGGGATTCCTGGGCCCACCGGCACATCCACAGGCAGTAAGAAAGACCCCTGCAAAATGTCAAGCCCACCCAAGCACACAAGGCCTGCGGTGGCCTCTCCCTGCTGGAGCCCCACCAGCGCTCTGTTCAGCACGTTCCCAGGGGCCATCGCCGGCCGACAAGTGTGTATCTAGTCGAGACGCGTGGGGCAGCCTGTGGCTCTGCCCCCCACAGAAGGAGAGAATGTGTTACGATGGGCGAGCGGGGCAGTAACAGAAGCTCAAAATGGGGGCAAAGAAGGCAGGCGGACTCCCGGCCTGTGGGGTCTCTTCCACCTGGGTGTCCTTCTTGCTGTGAGCAGGACGAGGCCAACGTGGGAATACAGACTCCTGGGTGTCAGGGGCCATACGGAACAATGCCAGAGGTCAACGTCCGTGTGCCCAGCATTCTCCCTCCCCTGGGTGTGTGGGTGTGTTACACGCACGTGGGGGTGGGGGAGGCCCCCTGCAGCACGCAGCAGCTGATGCTATGCGGAGATGGCCTACGGTTCCATCAATGGGTAGAGTTAAGGGCACATTCCAAGAAAGGGGACACCGGTGGGGCACCTGGGTGGCTTAGTCGGTTAAGCGTCCAACTCTTGATTTCAGCTCGGGTCATGATCTCACAGTTCGTGGGTTGGAGCCCCGCATCAGGCTCCGCGCTGACAGTGCAGGCCCGCTTGGGATTCTCCCTCTCTCTCTCTCTCTCTCTCTCTCTCTAAATAAATAAATAAATAAATAAATAAGCTTAAGAAGAAAGAAAGGGGACACATGTGACACACAACTCTTGAGAGGACCCAGATTGTCTTGTCTAAGTCAGGAGGGTGGCCCCTCATGCTGACATGGCCCCAAGCAGAGTCAGGGCCAGGGGGTTCTCCCTTGCATGACTCCCAACAAGGGTCCCACCCGGAAGACCCTGCGTTATCTTTTTCTTTCTTTCCTTTCCTTTCCTTTTTTCTTTTCTTGTAAACTCTACCCCTAACGTGGGGCTCAAAGTCATGACCCCAAGATCAAGAGTCTCATGCGGTACTGACCGAGCCAGCCGGACGCCTCAACCCCTGCATTATCACCCTTCAGGTGACCCACTCCTGTGCTCTGGGAATACAGTGATTGCTGGAGGGGAGGGTCCGTGCCCCACAGGGATGACTCCCGTCTGAGCTTCCCACCAAGGTGGCCAGCAGTTTGCCTCCGCAGCCTCCCAAGTGTGGCCTCACCCCTGGGGACAAAGGTGCAGACGGGGGTGGGGGGAGTGGGCAGCTGGCAGAGGCTGGGGTGGGGGTGGGGCAGCCCGGAGGGCCAGCAGCACCTGGCAACTAGTTGGAAATGCAGATGCCCTCAGGGCAGGCCCAGGGATCGGTGTCTAACAAGCCCCCCAGGGGATGCTGATGTAGACTCCGGTGTGAGAACCACAGGCAAAGTGGGAGGATCCTGACCAGGATTGAAAATGAGAGGAAGAGGAGGAGGAGGAGGAGGAGGAGGAGGAGGAGGAGGAGGAGGAGACAGAGAGAGGGAGAGGGAGAGAAGGAGTGCAGATGGGGGAACAACAGCACAAGGGCAGCACGACCTGGACACAAGGGGGCATTTGGTCCTGATTTCTACAAGGCAGAGTGGAGAGCAAAGGAAAGACCGGAGGAAGTGGTGGCAGAGAGGAGGGGACCGTGGGCTGGAGGGGGTCTGCAGAGTAAAAGAGAATCCCAGAGAGCAGGAAAGGGGGAGCAGGAGGGCGGGGTGAAGTGGGGAGGGGGCGGTGCTAAGGAAGCTCCTTTCTGCCAGCCGCACTCCCAGGAGCCACCCTGCCCCCTCCAGGCACCTGCTAAGGAGGCAGCTCAGCGGTTGTGTTTCTTTAACCCCTGGGGCCTGTTGACACAGATTAGTATCGCTGGTCAGGGGTCAATAGGGAAGGCTCTTGAGGTCAAGACCTGAACAACTGGAGTTGTAATGAGCCACGTGGGGAAGAGGCCCAGGGAGAGGAGAGGGCTGCTGAGGGAGGCGGAGGAGGAGGAGGGCCAGGCAGCGCCTAGGAAGGCGGCGAGTTGCCAGGAGCGGGGCCACTGGGCCTCCAGCTTGTCTGGGGAACCTGCCTGTGTGTGGCTGGCTGACTACAGCTAGACCCCCAGCTAGGAAAGGACAGGGTAGGATTCGGTGGCAGTGGGGGGGTGGGTAGGCCATAGGGAGAAGAGGGTGGCCTCCCCTGCCTGCTGATTGGTGCAGACCCCCTCAGGTGCAGACTGCATTTCCCCTTCTCTTTCCATCCCCCCTACCCTGAGTGAGTGCACCCCTGCTTCTCCCTGGGCCTGCAGTGGGGTGGCCGGCATGGTGCTGTGCCCCCTTGAGCCACCCACCCACCTGGGCCACCTGGCAGAGCCTGAGTGGGGTTGGTGTGGGGGGGGCAAGCAGGGTCCTTTACACCTTGTGGGACAGCCTCAGCCCTACCCTCTGTGACGGGATCTGGGATCCAGGCACAGCATCCATCCAAGCCTGGGGCAGCTGCCTCCTGGCTCCTCTGCTCGCCCCCTGCCCTGGCCTCGGGAAGGTCCCCAGGGTGCACAGGGCCCTTCAGGCGAGCCCGTGCTCATAGCCAACGACACTGGGCCACGGAGGCCACTCTGGGGCCACCTCCAGACCGGCTGGGTCTGGATGGGAGGAAAGAACAACCCTTCTGTGCTTAGAGGAGGAGCGAAGAACAGCGAGAAAACGGGTCGCAGGTGACCTGCTGTTCACCTATTTGGGTTAAAGGGGGCTGGGTTCCGTCAGAATCACCTCTGGGGCTCCTGGAATCCCATCCCATACGCCTCCTTTCATTGCTCCCATGGGGCCATGGAGAAGTGAATGTGAGGCCGCTAACACCCTGGGGCCCAGAAGGTGATGGGAGGCATACTGCATGAGTATATTCATTTGTGCATCTGCAGGGGCACCCGGGTGGTTCACCCAGAGACCTGCCACTTGCAAGGAAGGCACATACGATGCCTTAACGTTAATCCAACAGGTTTGTTAAGCACTTATTACCTGCCAGATGCCCCTGAATACGGGACCAGAGAAGCTGCCCTGGGAAAATCCCCCCACAGTTCGAAGCTGGGGGGCATAATGGCTAAAATGCAGGGCCTCCCAAAGGAGGGCTAGGCTCTGGGGGCGAGGAGTGAGGTGGGAGAAGTCTGCACCAAGGGTAGGTGACAGCTGGGCTGGGGCGTAAAAGATAGAGGTGTTTGGACAAAGGGGTAAAGAGGAAGGTAGATGGAGAGAACCGTGAGCAGAAGCCGAGAGGGGAGGACGAGCACAGCATCCTTGAAGGCTGCAGGGAGCTCTGTTTGCAGGAACACAGTGCCAGGGACAGTGAGGGGAGATGATGCTGGAACCACCAGCAGAGGCTAGACTGTGAGAGATCCTGGGTTCCCACCTAAGAAGACGGCAGCTGGTACGACCAGAATGGTATGGCCACCTGCCCAGTCGAAGGTGGTCACAAAACTCTAGAGGAGAGAGCAATTCCCCTCCTCGGTATACACTCGAGAGAATTTAAAAATGTATATATGTCCACGTAAATTACTTGTAACACACATGTTCACGGCGGCACTGTCCACAATCGCCTCCAAGTGGAAACACCCCAAATGATCATCAACGGGAGAATGGATTTAAAAGACGTGGGACACCCACAGCGGAATATTATTCGGCCAGAAAAAGGAAGGCAGTCCGGATCCACGCTGCCGCGTGGATGAATGACAACAGGGTGTTCAGTGAAAGAAGCCAGGCAGGAAAGGCCACAAAGCGTATGATTCCATGGATGTGAACGGGCACATGCATAGAGACAGTGGCTGTGCCTGCACCATACTGTGAATGCACTAAATGCCACTGAATCATACACATTATTTCTCTTTTTCAAAGGTTTTATTTTTAAGTAAGCTCTACACTCAGAGGCTCACACAACCCCGAGAGCAAGAGTCGCATGGCCTTCCAACTGAGCCAGCCAGGCCTCCCTAAATCACATACTTGAAAGAGTAGCATGTGGGGGCGCCTGGGTGGCTCCGTCGGCTGAGCGTCCGACTTCAGCTCAGGTCATGGTCTCGTGGTCTGTGGGTTCGAGCCCCGCGTCGGGCTCTGTGCTGACAACTCAGAGCCTGGAGCCTGCTTCGAATTCTGTGTCTCCCTCTCTCTCTCTGCCTGCCCTCCCCTGCTCGTGCTCTGTCTCTCTCTCAATCTCTCTCTCTCAAAAACAAATAAACATTGGGGAAAAAAATAAACCCAATGGACTCCTCTTAAAAAAAAAAAAATAGTGGCATGTGGGGCGCCTGGGTGGCTCAGTCGGTTAAGCTCTGACTCTTGGTTTCGACTCAGGTCATGATCTCACGGTTCCGTGATTTGAAGCCCTGCGTCAGGCTCTGTGCTGGCAGTGCAGAGCCTACTTGGGATTCTCTCTCTCTCTCTCTCTCTCTCTCTCTCTCTTCTCCTTCCCGACTCACGTTTTCTCTATGTCTCTCAAAGTAAATAAATAAAACTTAAAAAAAATAAAATAGTGGCTTGTGTTATGCAGATTATTTCCCAATAAAAAACAAATCTGGAAGAGGGAAGCTGAATTTGGAAAACGACGGTGATGGTGAAGAGGCAGGGATGCTTCAGAGCCACCATAGGGCCACATTAATTTGGTTGCAAGGGCTCACAAGCTTGGGTAGTTGGTGACAACCCAAAGGAGACAGGCATGGAATGGATACAAAAGCGAGGAGCAGGGAGTGTTGTGAGGTCACTATGGATACTGTTTCAACTGGCTGTTGGCCGGGGTGGGGGGGAGCTCGAAAGAAGAGTTTGGAGAAATCAGTCCTGAGATGAGCCAGGGAGATCAGAGGTTGGGGGCAGATGTGCATGGAGGGGACAGGCCCCCAGGCTGATGCTCCCTAATGCACGGCCTCCAGCAAGGTTCTTCTGTCCACAGGGTTTCCAGGCATAACTCGGGGTAATCCTTACAACAGTGGGGGGGGACTGTCGTGGGCTTAGGTGAGATGGGGCTCGGTGACACTGACAGCATCATCCATTACAGGAAGAGGAGAGGAGAGTGGGAGGACCCTGGGGAAATCAACCTTTAGAAGGCAGACGGAGCAAGAGAACCTGGGCGAGGTACCTGGAAAGAAAGGAGCCTGGATGCCGCAGGGCAGGTGGGGGCGGGGTGTGTGTGTGTGTGTGTGTGTGTGTGTGTGTGTGTGTGTGTGTGTGTGTCTGTCTGTCTGTCTGTCTACCCGGGGTCAAGGGACTAACGGGACCACAGGCAATCGCAGATGGAAAGCCAGACCTGGGAGAACAGACCAAGCGGCAAGTTCTCGGATCCTTGACCAAGGCACGTGGAATGGGCGGCAAGCAAGGCTCTCGTCCCCAGAGCCTCCGGAGGCCGAGCTTCCACCCTCCTCGCCCGGAGCTCAACACGGGGCACCACTCAATGGTTTCTGGCACCGGAGAGGAATTTATTTCCTGGACGAAGCAGCCAAAATCGTTCTGCACCTTTGTTGGCAAGACGGTGTGGTTGGAGCCGACATTTTCTAACAGGGCCGGGGAAGAGCAGCGCAAAATGGATTCAGGGAGGGTGTCAGCTGAGGAGCAGCTGAAAGGGAGGGTATTCCGCGGTCTGGAAGGCTGATGGCGGGGAAAACGGATGTGGCTGAGCTAGCAAAGTCAAGTGCACCGGGGTTTTTAGTGAGTTTACTACGAGCCCAAATCCTGGGATAGGTAAGCCACCTGAAGCTTAAACAGGGGGCCAATCTAAGGCAACAAGAAGCCTTACTCTATTTATTTTTTTTTATTTTCGAGTAGGCTCCGAGCCCAACGTGGGACTTGAACTCAGCCCTGAGATCACGAGTTGCGGGCATTACCGACTGAGCCAGCCAGGCGCCCCAAGAAGTCTTACTTTAAAACAAAACCAAACAAGGGGTGCCTGACTGACTCAGTCGGCAGAGCATGCGACGCTTGGTCTTGGGGTCATGAGTTCGAGCCTCACGCTAGGGGTAGAGGGTACTCTTTAAAAGAAAACAATCAATTAATTTCAGAAACATTAAAAGCACAGGGAGTGGCTTTGTATTGCCTAGGAGACAGCCTCGTGTCCAGGGAAAAACGGGCCCCCGCCCATGGGTAGAAGACCAACACTGCTCCCGAGAATCTGAGGTGACCAGCTGATGCTGGGCGGGAGGAATAGTTCCCTCCATGACCCATCTCTCAGGGCCTCCGAATCCTAGATACCCAGAGTCACAGGCCCACCGTCCCATTCCAACCTTCCGAACAGCCAGCCCAGAAACACCATAGCACACAACGGCTTCTTTCCTGACACAGTCTCCTTGGCCCTCGAAGGGTTTGGGCCTTGGGCCCTCTCCTGATCAGGGCCTGTGATTTAGGCCAAGACAATGTCCCAGAAGGAAGGGAACCAGGACCCTCAGCCGCGATCCCTCTCCTCTCTCCTCCTCCTCTTCTCTTTCTCTCTGCTCCTGACATTCACACGCACGGAGACGTGCACAGACACAAAAAGACGCTCTAGTGCACAGGGATCCGTGTAGAATTAATGCCTCACAGCCTATTTACAGACACTTTACCAAACAAAACATCAACTCCCAATGTTTGACAGGAAGCCCCTCCCCTCTTGTCAGGAGCGATTCCTCCTAAAGGGGGTTCCCAGAGTCGAGCAGCAAAAACCCCAGGAAGGGGAGAGGGAAGGAAAGGAGCAACCGCGAGACGGGAGAACGTAAAATTATAAGGTTGGAGCTGTCAAGGCAGAAAAAGGGGGGGGGGCAGGCAAAGTGACTCCACTATTAAGGACTTGGTGTGAAACACAGAATTCACAACAGCTGAAAATCTCAGCGCTTTGTCTGCGGAATAACAGAGACTCGGCTGCCTGAGGGCGGAGAGGGCACCAGAAGCCGCTCTGCGCACAGGCCGCTCGCAAGGAGTGCACACACCCTAAGAGGGAGGACCGAGGAGTGCCCACATCCACCTTGCCCAGCACCACGGTCCACTTCCTAGTGTGCCTCCTATTCGACCACCCTGTCCTCTCTCCCAAGGAGCACCTTGCGGCGGCGGGGAGGGTAGGGGGGGCAAAGTTGGGAGCAAAAAGTGGAAACAGGAGTGGAAAGGGGGCAGCAGTGTCTCTTGTGGACAACAACGAATAGTGAAGGAAGGCTTCCCGCGCCCATCCAGAGAAGGGCAAACTTGGGTTCACTGGTGAGGCCGCTGCCCTGCTCCATGCCTCAGAGCAGAAGCCGGGCCAGATGTGCATTCCGGAGAAGCCAGGGTGTGGCTGGTGTCCTCGCAGGACGGCAGCAGGAGGGCGAAAGCCCTTCCCATCCCTGTACACCCTCCTCCCAGCCCTTCCCACCCCGAGGGGCCTGGGAGGCTCCAACTGAGGGAGAATATCTGAGCCCCTCCCTTCCAGATGCCTCAGTGGGCGATGAGGACGTGGGCCGGGGGCAGTGAGAAAGGGCGAGAGCCCCAATCTGGGTCTAGCTCTTGCTGCCAGAAAGGGGAGGGAAATGGCTAGGAACGCCCATAGCCTGTGGTCCCCCGACATGGGGTCAGGACACTGGGTTGCTGGCCTGGGCTGCCACCAGGGACAGACTTGCTCAGGTCTCCAGGAAGTCCTCAGGGCCTTCCTCTAGTCTGACTTGCCTGCTGCCATTCCTTTCCTCTGCTGTGTTGAGGGTTCCCCACCGTGACACCTGTGACATTGGGGAAGGATCATTCTCTGCTGTGGGGGGCTATACTGTCCACTGTAGGACAGTTGGTAGCATCCCTGGCCTCAGCCCACTGTCACCAGTAGTGACAACCCAAAATGTCCCCAGACATTGCCCGAAGTCCCCTGGGGATAGAATCTCTCCCTCTCTTTCTCTCTCTCTCTCTTTTTCTCACACACACACACACACACACACACACACACGCTGAGAACCTCTATGTAATATGATCACCCGGGTCCTTTTCTAGGAGCATGTCACACACAACTCTGGGCTGGCACACACCAGGTGCTCCTGCGTGTCCACACAAACCAGTGGGGGGCTGGTGGCTGCGGAGCCCCTTCAGAAAGAGCCACTGTCCCATCCTGACAAGTGCCACCATGTCTCCTCCATTCTCGGCCTGCAAAGGCTTGTTCCTTCAGCATGGGGCCCGTGAGGTCAGAGTGGCCGGGGGCCCTCGTCCTGCCCTCCCCGTCCTTAGCCCCGTTGACCTCCTGTGTCACGCCAGAGCCCACAGTGGGAACCCAGCCCCCCCCCCGAGCCCCCCTCCCCCCCCCGGGCCCGGGAAGGGCTGTTGTCCCTGTGCCATATCAAAACATGGGGCTTTTAATAGCAGCTTCCTGTGGGGCTGGACTCCCCCCACCCCTCGCCTCTCACTCAGCCCTGCTCCTGACGGTGGAGCCATAGCGCCCTGTAATTATGGCAATTGTAATCTCTTTTACTAACAGGTAGATTAATAGCAAGGCAGGTTCACAAAGAGCCCCAGCAAGGAGCTGCTCAGGCGCCGAGCAGGCAGGGCAGGCCTGACACTCTGTGGCAAGTGCACACGCTCCCTCCGTGGACGCTCGCTCCAGGCCAAAGGGGCTCAGGGCCTGGAGTCCTCCGGCTGTGCCCCTGGGTGACCTGGGTGCCACTCGCTGGGTGGCGGGGGTGGGAGGGGCAGGTAACCGCACTCTCCTTGGGCTTCTGCGTCCTCATGGGAGCAAGCACAGGGCGAACCTGGTGACCCTCCAAGTTGCCTCTTACGTCCCCAGGGTGTGATTCGCGCTGACATTTACGCACACCCTCCAACCCACACTCACGCACAGACGCCCACCTTCTGACACTCAGACACACAAGCACCGCACAGGCACTCACAGGATAACACTTGCCGAACCCTCGCGGAGGAAAAGAACGGACTAAGTTTCATAAACACGCGTGCCACCCACGGCGGCGTGGCCACGGGCCCTGGAGGCAGGGATGCCACACCACAGCTGCTGCGGCGGCGAGGAGGGAAGAAAGGCCTCCCTGTCCGCCGCTGCACCTCACAGGCCTCCCGCTGGGCCGCAGGGGTCAAGAGGAGGCTCCAACCTTGCCGTGCCTGGGGACGGTCCAGTTCCGGGCGAGACGGCGCACCGAGCAGAAGGGTGGGGGACGAGAGTCGCCAGGGGTCTGAGACCCTGCAGCCTCAACGGGCCAGAGAGGGAGAGAGTGACGACACAAGGCCCGGGTTCAAGGCAAACGAACACCCGCGCGTGCACACGCAGAGGCAGCGGCACGGGGCAGGTGCCGGTGGGGACGGAGCCTGAGGAGAGCAGCTCACGCACGCGTGCCTAGACACCTGGGGGAGGAGACAATCCTGGCTCCGGGGTAGGGCACGGGGGCTGTGTGGCCCTGGGGGATGCCATCTCTGGGGCATAGGATGCATGTCCTTGTGTGTGTGTGTGTGTGTGTGTGTGTGTGTGTGTGTGTTAGTGAAGACAGCGTCCACGGCCCAGAGTGAGGGATTCGCCCTCCCTTAGCCTCCCCTCCAGGCACAGGAGGAATGCACCGCCCCAGGCAGGCCCAGGGTGCTGGCGGCAGACGGCCGGGCTGGCCTCGGGGGTCAGCAGCAGCTGCTTCCTCGGGAGCTCTAGGGGTGCTTGCCGGTGGCCACCGTGGGCCCGCGCCTCCGCCGTGGCGCTGGGGGGCTGCTGCCTTTCAGATGCTGTGTCCAGCACCTGCTCACTGCCAGGCGGTCCCGGGGCTCCCCTGCCAGCTCCCGGCCCGAGGGAACGGACACTGCCATGCCAGGACCCCGAGGACCTCTCCCCTGCCAGCAGTGCTAGCCCAGAGGTGTCCTGGGGTGATGTCCAAGATTAGCTCTTACAGCGGATGACAGCGCCATGTCTCCTGGGGACACGTGAGCTGACACAACAGACAGACGTCTACGACAGGGACGGGAGGGTGGGCTCATACAAAGCGCATCCTGGGGGCACCCGGACACGGTAGAGGACACGACTCTTGATCTTGGGGTTGTGAGTTCGAGCCCCACACTATGGGGTGGATTGTATCAATTAAAAAAAAAAGAAAAGACATCCTCATGTAACATATACAGGATGGGCGTGTAATGTGTGTAAATGATGGTGGTGTCTTTCTGGGGCTCTGGGTGGCATGAACAAAGTCCTCATGTGTCGTCTGTGGGAACCAAACTGCCAGATAGCAATGTAACAATCCACATGAAGAAGAGTCTGTACCCCTCGCCTGGTAATTCAACCGCTAGGAAGTCTTGTCTGAAGTTCATACACAGAGCTGCAAAGTTCGGTGCACCAGGATGTCCACCCCAGCAGGATGTACCCCGTAAAGGCTTCCATCGATGAGGGATTACATCAACTCTGGCCCGCTCAAGTCTCACGCAGCAGTTTAAAAAGCATGTTTGTAATTTTTTAAGTTATCTGTACACCCCACGCGGGGCTTGAACCCACGACCCCGACATCAGAAGTCACATGCTCTTCTGACTGAGCCAACCAGGCACCCCTGTATTTTTTTTTTAAACAAGCACCAATAATAGGGCACCTGGGTGGCTCAGTCGGTTAAGCATCTGGTTCTTTTTTTAAAAAAAAAATTATGTTTTTATTATTTTTTAAAAATTTTTTTAACATTTATTTATTTTTGAGACAGAGAGAGACAGAGCATGAACGGGGGAGGGGCAGAGAGAGAGGGAGACACAGAATCGGAAGCAGGCTCCAGGCTCTGAGCCGTCAGCCCAGAGCCCGACGTGGGGCTCGAACCCACGGACCGCGAGATGGTGACCTGAGCTGAAGTCGGACGCTTAACCGACTGGGCCACCCAGGCGCCCCTGTTTTTATTTATTTTTGAGAGGAGGGGGCAGGCAGAGCATGAGCAGGGGAGGGGCAGAGAGAGAGAGGGAGACAAAAGCTGAAGCAGGCTCCAGGCTGTGAGCACAGAGCCTGATGCAGGGCCCGAACTCATGAACCGTGAGATCATGACCTGAGCCGAAGTCGGACGCTTAGCTGACTGAGCCACCCAGGCACCCCAGCATCCAACTCTTGATCTTGGCTCAGGTCATGATTTCACAGTTCATGAGCTCGAGCCCCACATCGGGCTCTGCACTGACAGCGCAGAGCCTGCTTAGAATTCTGTCTCTCCTTTTCTCTGCCCCTCCCCTGCACACACCTGCTCTCTCTTTCTCTCTCTCTGTCTCTCTCAAAATAAATAATTTTTAAAAACCCAAGCACCTCTTACATTAATAATAAAAGGTAATTTCTCATTTCCAAAATGAAAAGAGGATAGAATTCATTAGAAATGTTGAAAATGAGGGGAAATGCAGCTAAGAAAAGATGCTAAACCGCCAAAAATTAGTTTTTGAAAAATTGTGATACGGTTGAATACACAGAGGTGTTAACATTTTAAAAGTAGCACCCAAAAGTGTTAGTATCATAAACTTGAGAATTTTTTAAAAATAAAACATGTGCACAAATAGGTACAAAAAATACAACAAAAGCTTAATAGTGGCTATTTAAGTGGCAGAATGTTGATAATTTTAATTTTTTTAATCGTTTTTATTTTATTTTTTGAGAGACAGAGACAGACAGAGTGCTAGTTGGGGAGGGGCAGAGAGGGAGGGAGACACAAAATCGGAAGCAGGCTCCAGGCTCCGAGCCGTCAGCACAGAGCCCGACGTGGGGCTCGGACCCACGAACGGCGAGATCATGACCTGAGCCGAAGGCGGACGCTTAACCGACCGAGCCACCCAGGCGCCCCAGAATGTTGATAATTGTTGACCCCTCTAGACTTTGTGCTTATGTGGTGTTTTTATGATGAATGTGCACGAGTCTTAGAATCGGGAAAATATCTTTTTTTTAAACCAGCGGATGGATGAGAGACTGTATGTAGGTGACCGCCCCCCACATCGTAGAAGAACATAACGAGGCAATGGGAAACCACAGCGCTGCGGGTCCGTCGGTGTTCACATGAAACTTGCATGCTCACGTGGACACTAGGCCAAACGACACAGAGCAAGGAGGAGCGTGACACCCCCAAACCACTGCCACACCGCAGCACGTCATACTCCCACCTGCCCCACCCCCGAGATCGGGCAGGGGGCCACTCCTCTAACTAGACAAGGGGGACTCTGGAGGGGAAAGGGGCCTCCTAGAATGTATCGGGCAGGCGCGTGGGGCCTGAGGAAAGAGGCTCAGGGAAAGGAGGAAGCAGCTGGCTGGAGAGTCTTCAGGCGGAGAGGGAAGAGCTGGGAATTACCTCGAAAACGAATGGGACCCACTCTGAGGTCTGAGGCCAGCAAAGGGGCAGCAGTGGCGGAAGAGACGTTGGGATTGGCCCAGAAAGGTGACTGTGCGTGTGCCACTGTGCGAGAGACTGTTCACATTCCTTTAGTAATTTATTGTTAAGAACCAAAGCCAGCCACCAGAGCCGGGAGCACAGGTACCAGCTGGGGGACGGTGGTCATCTTCGGCCGGGGAGGCCAAGGCCAGAGGGGTCTTCCCGAAGACAGGGCTGGAACAGCAGCCACGAGTCTGCCTCCACACGAGGGGCCTGGAGGCCAGGGCTTCTGAAGCAAGAGGAGGGGGGCGAGGGGGAGAGCCAAAGGCAAACACTCCGGATGCCTGAGCTCCAAGCCAGCGGGAGCGGATGCTTCGGGCCCGCAGCCTCCCAGCCTACGCTGCAGGGCATCTACGAGGTTAGCAGGGGGGGAGAGGATCTGACACGGGAGGAGATCCTGTCACGGGTGAGCTCGGCAGCCCCGCAGGCTGCCTCTGCAGAGGCCACGGGCTCAGGGGACCATGTGCTTGCCGCAAGGCCAGGAGGGGGGGGGTCACCCCTTCTGGTCCCGCAGGGCCAGCCAGAGAGACAGAGGGAAGGCCAGAGAGCGCGGGCCGGCCGAACCAGGGCCGGTGGCCCACCCAGAGGGGCCCTCTAACAAAAGGCCAGGGGAAGGAGGGGGCCAGGAAGAGAGCTGCTCTTTCCCTATCTTCTTGATATGTCAATGGCCATAAAGCAAAAAATCATATACATTTTTTGAGAAACCGAACCCCTTTCAACCCACTAACCCACAGCTTCTCACTTGCCTGCCGCTGTCCTTCCAGAAGCTTCTACCACTCCTCATCTGTCAGAATTCTCCCCTCATGATGGCTACTTAGCACACCGGCCACTCTCCCCTGCCTTCAGTCCCTTCCTTCATCAGCCCCTTCTCTGATTTGTATGCCATTCGGTGCCTTTGTGTCATCTCGAGGATAGGCAGTCGGCTACTTCCCATCTGAAGGTAATTCAATATTCAAAATGGGTTTGGGGGTTGTACAAAGCTACACACTGGGCAAGAGACCGATGCAAAGGCAGATACAACACAGTCCTAGTTCCAAGATTCCAGCCTAGCGAGAAAAACCTACAAAATGAGCGCAAAGTGTCCCAGGGGAGCAAAATTACCCGGCCACCCGCCGAGCCCGGGGTCAAACTTGCATTCAAATGGGGCCTCGCCCAGCTGACTGTTCACTTCTGCTGCAGACTCTCCAGAGGTGCCTGTCTCCTAATGAGACACATCAAGGCAGGACTTGCCACCATGGGATCGCCCAGCCTCTCCCAGAGAGGGTGTGCCAAGGAGGCCAACACATGCCTCTGCCCACAGTCCGCAAACCAGTGAGTGGGGCTCTGGCACACCAGGGGCATCCCTGCAGGCAGAGCGCTTTGTCGGAGAGGAACACAATTCAAGAGACCTTGCCAAGCCAGGCTGGCATCTGAGTAATTATATTAATGAATCTCTGAGTTACAAAATCTAATATTAAATGGTGGCTTCAGAATCATCATCCTCAGTTACTGACCCACGTGGCCGAATACTCCTGGGCAGCAGCACGGCTTGAACAGACCGGGTGTGTGTGTGCGTGCGTGCGTGCGTGTGTGTGTGTGTGTGTGAGAGAGAGACAGAGAGACAGAGACAGAGACAGAGAGACTGCATGTGTTGTTTAATTTAAAAGAAATGTTTGTATTTGAAACTGTGCCCAGAGATCCGTGTGCCGGGCCCGCTTCATAAACCACAATACCATAAATAAGTGAGAGAAATCTGGCCCATCCTCGGGGCAGGGGCCTCTCATTTGGCCATATTCTCGGGCTGGCAATACCCTGAAGATTACTACTCCGTGGAGCAGCGGCCTTTGTGCTCGAAGCCAACGCTGCTCCCCGCAGAGTTCCCCGTGGCGCAGCAGGCAGGGCCTTGCCTACAGACTTGTGGGCCCTGCCTCCCCAGCCCGTGCTCATTAGCTATCTCGATCCCAAGTCCAAACTCAAAAGTTGAGCTCAACACACATAAGGGGCAGCCTGCAGCCCAGCTGATCCTCCTGCTCTGGCCAGCTACCCGGTGCAGACGAGACCACGGAACCACCATATTGGCCATCGTCTGTGGGCCCCCTCCCGGCAGAAACGATGACCTAATTGGCCACACTATGCATGTGATCAGGGCCAGAGGGCGCCAGGCAGGCCACAGCCGGGCAGTAAACGAAACAGGCACGAAACACAGGTGAGAGAGAAAGTGCTATATACTCCCGTGATTACATTTCACGCATGAAGGCAAAATGTTGCCTGCCACCAATGACATCAGGTAAACCAGATTTCTGTGAACCCCACGTGCCAGAACAGGATTCAGAGCTTCCTCATCTGTCCCATTTGCAAAGTGTTCCATTTGAGTGGCAGAGTCCTGCCCTCGTTGCCGGGTCTGGGAGTGGGCTTTTGTGAAAACAAGCTCTTGCCCTGGGACTGGTGCACTCAGGGGACCCCTAGGGCCGGCAGCCACGGTGGCCTGCTCAGGCCTACACGGGAAGAGCTTGCCTGAAAGGCGAGGGAAGCAGGCAGGTTTTGCCTCTCGGGAACTCTTTGGTAGGCAACCAGGGATGGCTACTTAATGGCTTTTCCATTTTTATTATTTTTTAGTAACAAGCAAAAGATCCACACCAGGGCCATGCTGCCTAGCAGGCCTCATGCTCAGCACGGTCTTAGCTGCAAAAGCCTCTGAGCTTTGAGAGGGGGAAGGACCCTCTCAGAAGCCCCAGGATTCCCTAGAAAAAAAGTCTCCAGGCCCCAGAACCCTACACATCACCAATCAAAGCACAAAAAAATAGAGCCGCAAGAAATGCAGAGAGGAGGCGGGGTAAGTAAGGGGCTCTCTGCTAGGCAAGGGAGGTCTTGAGGAGACCCGGAAGCTCTGCTTACCACACCCCCCGCAACACAGGGCTTCTCCGTCTCACCACTAATGACATTTGGAGCCAGACGATTCCTTGTTGAGGGACTATCGACTACCCTGTGCCCTGGCCTCGACTCACTGGATGCCAACATCATCCTCCCCTGGCTGTGACAACCAAAAGTGCCCACGGACATTGCCAAAGGATCCCTGGTTCAACCCCTGGTTGAAAACCATTGTTCTAGGATGACCAGCCGTCCTGGTTTGCAAGGGACAAAAGGATTTCCTGGGACAAGGGACCTTTAGTGCTGAAATCAGAAAACTACCGGTCATACTGTGACAAGTTGGTCACTCATCCTTCCTTCCTCCCAGCTAACCTCAATCCCACCACCTGCCAGCAAACGGATCTCTTCCTCTACCCTCAGGAACTCGAAGAGTAGCTCTTCGCCACCCAGTACGAAACTACTACGTCTCAGACACATAAATAGATTGCATCCCACCCCGTAGCTTCTTCTGGGGCCAAACACTTTCCGTGTCTCCGCTTTCTTCCCGGGTGCCATCTCCCAGTGCCATGACTTCCACAAGGCTCGCTGAGATGCGCTCCAAATTGTTCACATGTTTCTTATATTACTAAGGCCAAAATTGGCCTAAAACCTCTGGTAGGGGAAGCGGTCCCGCCCCGTGGAGGATATGACTGGGTGCAGAGCCCTGGTTTGCCCCTGTTCAACTCCCCGTCAGCGAGTGGCCCCAGAGCCACGAAGAGGTCACCTGGGAGCGGGAAGGATGGAGAGACCATGTGGCTCCCCCAGCTCTCTCGCTAACAGGCAGCAGAGTCAGCACCACCTGCCACACAAGGAGGCGCCCTGAAACCCTCTGAAGAAGAGACGAAAGAAAATGGAGTTTCCTGCCCCGGCGTTTCCTACACCTGCGGGGAGATGGCCTGTCTTATGCCTGCAGCCCTCTGCCCAGGGGATCCCACCCTGGTCAGCCCCAGGCAAAGCACCCCCACCCAGCTTCCTATCCATTTGCCTCCTCCCTTTAAAGGCCTCTCTTTGCTTGGTCCCCCAGGGAGCGTTCTTATTACTATGGAAACAATGATGTCATGTGGCCGGGTGGGGCTGAAAGTCCCTCCCACCACCTCCTAACTGCCTACGTCACCACTCAGAAATTTATAGCCCACTGCTGGGTATTTATAAGGTGGCTCTGGTGTGACCACAGATTCAGTGCAGGGCTGGCAGCTATTTATAGCCAGAGAATATACACTTATTACACACACACACACACACACACACACACACACATACACACACACACACACCCCGTATTCTGGGCCACGTGTTATATAACTGCCATTATGCAATAACACCCATTATATAATAATTATGCGCTAATGGGGATATAATAAGGACACACTCCTCAAAGGCTGCACTCAGTCAGCCTCCTGCAGGCCACCTCCGGGGATCTCCTGATCTCTCTGCACACTCTGCCCAGTCCAGAAGAGTCACCAGGTGTCACCCTACTCCCGGCTGTCATCTGCAGCTTCCCCTAGACCGGCTGACCCAGCCGCAAAGCTCTCTCCAGATTCCTTCCAGTCTTGTCCCTGCCCCTGGCCTGGAGAGGACACTCTCCTCTCTGCCATACCTTTAAGCCCAACATAAAGAATTATGATGGGATAAATCCTGGAAGGCTGAGGGACATTTCACCCCCTTTCCTTAAGAAAGGAAAAAGGCAGCAGCCACCACCAACCCTGGAAGGAGACTGGAGGGTCTCGAAGAGCCTCTAGGATGCCAGGCTACTTGAAGAGTCTATCCCACACAGAGGATCACTCTGGCCCTCTAGGAAGGAGCTGGGAAGCTGGCTCCAGAGAGGAGAGGCCGGGGCCAAGCGGGGCACAGCCAAGCAGGCCACTTCTCACCAGCCCCTCCTTCCCTCAGTGCCCCTGCCACACCCCAACCCCCATGGTGGCTGAGCCTTTGGCGGGGGTGGGGGGTGGGGGGGGTGCTCAGCAGGGGCTGGGCCTCAGGCCCTGACTTCCACCATCGGTGTCATACTGCCAACAGAAATGCCCACGGCAGGATCCTGGCTGCTCAGATACCAACGTACATCCTGCTGGTCATCATGCTCCCGGAAGGATAAGCAGAAACTGTCACCTGGCAGGGGAGGGGTCAAAGAGGACAGATACCGGCTCTGCACCTGGGGTGATGGGGGACACACTGCTGGAACGGGCAGGGAATGGGAAAAGTTAAGACCACAGTGGCACTCCCTGGACCCGGTTCAATTAGCCCAAACATACCATCTGCTCTTAAAATAGATATCTCCATATTTAAAAGTTATTTGATACGGGAATTAATGAAAAGAAATGAGAAGAACTTACACAGACCTGAGAAGTGAGTTTCCCTCTGGCTCAGGAGGGTTATTTGGGGAGCTTGTCTGTCTCTCTCATTTCTCTATTGTTTGAATTTTTTAGAAAGAGCGTGTTTTACTACTGTAATAAAAAAAAATCAAATACATCATTTAAAAAGAGTAGTGCTGAGGCTCAGGCGACACTTCTGGTCTCTGCATCCCACGCTGCAGAAACAAATGTCTGCTGCTCTCTGGGGTCTGGGATGGGCCTGACAGAACCGCTGGCTCGCCACATAGGCCTGGGTCAGCTGGAGAGCAGACCCCCTCTTCTAGTACCCAGATCAGTGGCCTCAGCGCATGGAGAGACCATGATGCGAGATATGAGGAGGGATATTCGGTAGGAGACTCTCAGATGGGCTCATGATTCCCAGGAGGGAGAGGAGCCCCCAGATGGCTTCAGCCCAGGGTCCTGCTGCCCAGAAAGGGAAAATGGCATAGGACATACAGGGGAACAGCCAGGGCTCAGAGGTTCTGTTGCCATGCGACTGAGGGGAGAGGCCAGAGGTGAAGGCGGGCAATGTTCTGCCTGAATCCCTCCGTTTCTTCTACGCCAGAGGCTCTCAGCTGGGGCAATTCTCTCCCCATGGAAATGTCCTGAGGTATCTCAGTTGTCACACCCGGGGTGGAGCGTCGCAACTGACATCTAGCTGGTCGAGGCCAGAGATGTTGTTAACCGCCCCGCAATGCACAGGACGGTCTCCACAACACAGAATGATCTGGCCCCAGTGCCGAGAGAGCTGTGGTTGGAAAACTCTGCTCTACAGGAGCTGTTATCAGTGGTTAAGAGGTTATGTCCCTATCTTACCAGCCACGGAAACAGGAAAATCTCTAGCATGGGCTAGCCGCTCCTATAACCCAACCCCTCCACGTGCTGGGAGAGTTTTTATGTACGCAGATCCAAAGTTTTCAAACTTTAAGAAAGGGGTAAGCGTGAGAGTTTATGTGAAGGAGCATAAAAGACAATGTAGAGCAGATTACTGCAAAACTTCCAGCCATCATCTGGTTAATTGGGACAACTGCATTCATTTTTCTTATTTCAAACTTCAGTTCCAAGCAGACTCCCAGGAAAAGGGCGTGACACAGCAAGGATCAGGGATCCCAAGATCCAGCCAAGCGGCCTGGCCCCCGGCCTGGACTTCCTGCCCACTCTACCTGCCCTTCCCCACACTCCAGGGAGAGGTGCCAAGAAGCCGGGCTGGCCACAGCAGGGTGGAGGCATCCAGTGGGCCCAACCCGTATCATGCTGCCTCTTGGGTCAGAGGCAGGGGGCCAGCTGGTGGGGAGGCCAGTGTCAAGGACAGGCCAGGTGCCCGATCACTGTCTCCACCCCACGTGCTCAGCAGCTGGGGGAGCCCTTGAGCTGAGCCACAGGCTAGGCTCCAGCCTCACCATCTCAGCTCCTAGAGAGCAACGGAGACCATGGGGACCCGCACAGCTTTCTCCTCTGAGACTCTGCCAAGGCCAGCAATCCCCGTGAAGTTCCAGGAGCAGCAAGGCCCACAGGTGGCAGCTTTGGGGTCCTTCTGCTGGAAACTCATCGTGTGACCTCAGTGCCGTAACATCTCTGTACTTGGGTTCCCTTCTCTGTACAGTGGGGATAATAATACCTGCCCTGCCTATATCACTCCACCATTGTGAGAAAGGGATCAGCTTCGGGCGGCTGAAAAGGCTCAGCCAGCTGACGAAAACGAGCTCATTCCTCACTGTCCTTTCAAGATGGGGTTCAAACAGGTTATCTTCCAGGAAGACTCCCAGGCCCCCGGGTCTGATTCACTGATCCCCCACTGCACCGATCCCCCGCTGTGTGTCACCTGAGCACAAACACACACATGCAGCCAGGAGCACAGATTCAAACTCGGAATCGGTGTGAGAATTTGGGTGGTTAACACACAGACAGGACTCGGCACGATGCCTTAGCCACACGGGGCCTTCGGTGGAAAAAATGGAATTAAAGAAGGGGATGGAGAGCAGGGGTGTGCCCCCCCCCTGCATCGACGGGGAACAAGAAGTTGTCGGGAGCCTGAACAAATGGGTACCCCTTCAGTTAGCAACCCCAAAATATTTTTGTACTTCCCAGAGGACCAGAAAATCAGTTATGAGATAGCCATCCGGACAGAGGCAAAAACACAGGCACCCGGGGGGTGGGGGGTGGGGGGCGAGGCAGAGTCCAGCCAGACCTCCCTGCCGCAGCCCCTCTGCCTGCTGGGACCCTCTTCTAACGCCAGCCACCCCTCGGCTCAAACATGCTTAAAATGGCGACGGCGGCCTGTGGGGCCGGCGTTTGTCGTGCTGTTTTCCACGGTGCCCTTGGTGCCAAGAAAAACCTATCATCAGAAATGCCATCAGCTATATTTATCTATCTCTCAGCCCCCCAGCCTCCTCCTCCCGTCTGCCAACCAGGCCCTGCGGAGCCCCCTCACCCAGTGGGCACGCTTCCCTGTTGCTGACGCCCGTGACCACCTGCCCAACACTCACTCTCCGGCGCTGCCTTCTGAGCCGCGGCAGTCGGGCCTCCACACAGGCATGACAACCCATGGGCTGCCCCTCTTCTTACTGTATGTTGGGATGCACCCACGTGTGCTTGAAGTAGGCACCCCGACAGGCATCGGTCTGGGTGCCTCTGGTCCCAGACTGCTGGCGAGGGAGGCCGTCCGGCTCCCTTCGGCCTCAGCCCCCTGTCCTCAAAGTCCTCCTCGAGCCATGGGCCTTGTGCTCTGGGAGGGGCACCCGCGCTGCAGCGGTCTCACAAACCATCACGGAGAGAGGCAAGAGGTAAGGGGAGGGCGGGGGGGGGGGGGCGGGGGGAGGTGAGAGAGCAAGGCTGCGAAGACAGGGGCTTGTCCCAGGCCCCGCCCCACAGGACACCAGGCTGCTGGGTAGACGGGTCACCCCTCTACTTCACGCCCTGACAGACAGTGGGGAGGCCAGTCTGTATGTAAAGGATTTTCAAGGAGTCCGCATGCTAGAAGGGCCCCCGCTCCCTTCCCATCCAACCGAGAGGGAAACAGCAGAATCTGGGACGATAAAGGGAAAACGGCAAAGTCAAGGTTCAGGACCACTCCAATCCTACAGCTGTGACAAAGGCCTCTACAGGGGACGCGGCTACCAGGGGAATGTACTTCGGTCCCCGGCACGTCGGACCTTTCCCTACCCAAGCAGTAGGTTCTAACCTGCCCCTTCCGGCCCTCTGGCCTAGCACAGGCCCGAGGTGAACCAACGACTACATCCTGAGCCCCCACGCTTCCCCCTCTTGCTTGGTGGGGGCAGCCCCCACTTCCTGCGTCAGCCCAGAAGACCGCCCATCGCCTCGAGCCCCCAACTCAGAAAGGAGTTCCAGGGACCCGACCCCTCTGAGAATGAAGCAACCCAAATAAAAATTTTAAAACCCAGAAGCTCTTTCTCTCCAGCCCCCTCCCCCTCCACTGGCAAATGAAAACAAACAAGAAATCAAAGAGGCCTTTTGTGCGAGCACCGCGCTGACACGGCTGGGGCCTTTGAAAGGACTTCTGAATCGGACACTGAAGGATAAAATAACTGAAGCGTGGCAGCTCCTGAGACAGGGGTGGGGGGTGGGACTGATGGGGCAAAGAGAAAAAGGGGTGGGGAGGGAGCCACCCTCTCCCTTGGGCAGAAAAGGGGATGCTCAGCTGTGTCCTCTCCACACAGCTGCTGCGGACACCAGAACAGAGGGGGACCATGGCACGGCCCTCTGGCCAACCCTTCCTTGGCACCCCAGGTCTCTGCAGCACTAGAAAAGCGGCAGAGGTGGGCCCTGCCTCCCTCTTCACGGCCCCTGGTGAAGCCCCAACGGGTCTTCCCTCCCTCCCAGCACGGATCACTGCACACTCAACGCCCACGGGACCGCATCTTCTAGAAGTCACTATGAGGCCCTCACCCAAACCCCGCCAGCCGAATGCGGGAGTCTCTCATGCTTAGAACGGCCTCGCTCACAGTAGGTTCACCAAGCGCGTGTTTCATGAATAAAGGAAATTCGACCACCCTCCAGCAATGCCAAGAAGTAAACGGAATCCTCAGGAAGTCCTTCCGCGTGTCTGGACCCCGGCCCTCCTGCTGCAGAGCGGCCCCGTTTCCTCTGGGTGGGTGGTGGAGCACAGCTGGTCCCCATGCTCAGGGCGTCCAGGTCCCCTCTGGCTTGTTCACAGCCCACAGCGCTGGTTCAAGCTCAGACGAGGGTGATTCTTTTTTTCCCTTGAGCTATAGCTTCCAACTCAGCCAGCAGAGTGAGCACTCCACCGAGAACCCCTGTGCATCGCAACCAGCGTGGACCCGACTGGTTGAGCAGACAGGCTATGGACAAAGGTGACACGAGCAGATGGTCAGGGGAGTCCTAGAAGGAGACCAAGCCAAAGGACTGTCCCAGGCCTGTAGGCAACAGCTCGCCTGACTGGGCATTTCCCATCGCCTCTTTGGGGTCACATCCCCTTCTTGAGGCTAGCCTGAGCCCCGTCACCCTTCCACCCCACCAAGCAAGGCATCCCATGTCACATTAACAGAGCACAGGCGGCCCGGGCCGGCTTCACAGGTATGCAACCTGGACAGTCACACGCACCCCGTGCTCGGTCTTAACGCTCTCACTGTCGTCCCGTCGCAATCCCTAATCATTCTGAACTAGGAGCCCCGCACTTTTCGTTTTGCACGGGGCCCCACACATTACGTAGCTGGAAGGCCCTGCAAATCCCGCAGCGACCATGGGACCTGATCGCGCCTGGAGTTTCTGTGTTCCATACCAAACGCTCCAGTTTAAGAGGGCCTCCAGGAAGTGGTGACCACAATGGCAAGGGCTCGAGGAGCTGCATCCAGTGCGGGAGGCGTGAGGGACAGGCAACGTTTGGCCTGGAGAAAGGACAGCTTCCTGGGGAGAAGGGTGGAAAGGAACCATGAGAGCAGGCTTCAGCATCCGAGAGGCTGCCGTGTCACAGAAAACTCAGCGCTCACCTGAGTTGTCCCCTGACAGAAATGAGACTGACAGGTAAAGGCGACAGGGAGGCAGCCTTGGGCTCATGAGATCCTAACAACAGCAAGGACAGCCAGCAGCGGTGATCGGCCACCAGCCTGCTATGTGCTGGTATCTTTACAGGCTAGCTGCAACCTTCTAACCATTCTCTGGGTTGGACGAACGGAAGAATTTTACAGTGGCCAAAGCTGACCTTTGAACAACAGTGACACCTCCTCCAGGATGTTCTAAAGGGGACCCTGCGTTGGGTTAAAAGATGATCCGCACCTCTCGCGAGCCTTACGAATCTGGTTCCTGGGCCCTGCAGTCTACACCAGCCCTGGCACCAGATGGTGCTCCCTCAACGACGCAGACCAGTGGCATTTCTGGGCCTTGAAAAAAGAGGCAGTGGGTGAGGTGGCCCAGAGGCCGCGCTAGGGGCCAGTCCCCCAGGAAGGCGGCCGGCGCTCCTGTGGTCTCTCCCACGCACTGCCACCAGAGCCACCAGATGGGCCGAGGATCCAGCAAAGGCTTAGGGGCATCGCTGGCATCATCTGTATCTTGGCAGGGCTACCATGGCCGAACGATGCCCTGTACCACCATGGAAGGGCCCAGAGGAAGAGTCCTCCCTGGGACCTGAAAACCAGCACTCACTGCAAAGCCCCGAGCTCTGAAGCAGAGAGCAAAACCAGGGAACTCTTACACCGGAGAAGGGTGACTGTGCACTTGAAACAGTTCACTTAGACAAATCCTTAGGTGCTAATCCATTTCCTGCGACAGGTAAGGTCCGGCCGTCCCAGGACCCGGAGGCGAGGAGGGAGGCAGAATCTCCTTTCAGAGTGTTGCACACACACAACCCAGGGGAGCACAGTCTACAGAGCCCAGATGGAGAAACCCTACAGGACAAATGACCCACTTCCTTCAACAGCAACAACCCAAAAACTGCCAGAAAAGAAACCAAGATGGAGGAGGACCGCCTAGAGATTGTGAGTCTGAAAGACGTATCGACCCGTCGCAATGCGTGCACCTGATTTTCTTCCTTCCTTCCTTTCTTTTTTTTCTTTTAAGTAAGCTCTACACCCAGCGTGGGGCTTGAACTCACGACCTGGAGATCAAGAGTCCCACGCTCCACCAACGGAGCCAGCAAGGCGCCCCTGTGTGCACCTGATTCTGGTTTTGATTCTGATCCTGACCCAGACAAACGAAACTGGGAGATAATTAGGGAAATGTGAACACTGACTAGCCCGACCATGCTGAAGAAACGGTTGATTATTTTTAGGTATAGTGATAGTGTGGTTGCGTTCTTCAAGACTCATCTTTAGAGACATGCACAGATATATTTACAGATGAAAAGCTACAATGCCTGGGTTTTCTTCTAAACAACCCAGCGTGGGTGGGCAGTGGGGGGTATGGATGAGTGAGTGGAGCCTGACCGTAAGTAAGTCAGCAGCTACCGGCACTGGTGATGGGGGCTCCTTCTACATGTGAATTTCTCCATCGTGAACAAGCCGAGATAAAGAAAAGAAGCACCACCCGAGTATCTGGACTTCACGGGCTTCCACTGGGGCCTGTCAGAGGAATCCGACAGGGAGAAGCTGACATGTCCATTCGGTGAAGCTTTTTATTACTTTCAGACTCTTTTTTCACTTTTAAGCAATCTCTACACTCATTGTGGGCTCAAATTCACAACCCCAAGATCAAGAGTCACATGCTCTACAGGCTGAGTCAGACGGGCGCCCCAGATTTTTCCATTTTCTAGGACCGAAGCCTAGGTTAGGGCAGGTCCGAAGATACCAGATCACCTTCAGAGCCCTGCAGAAGCAGCTTTGGAGGTAGCCCAGCAGCACTTCTGGACCAGCTTGCCACCCTAGCCCCTACTCCTGGTTTATACTAGGAGGAAGGAGCAAGGGGCACCCTGCTGAGCATGTCCAGGGGTGGGGTGAGGGGGGGGCAGGGGCAGGAGAAGGCTGTGCTGTCAGATCCATGCTGTTTGGGGGCTCGGCCAGAAGAAGACATTTTCTAGCCAACTGGGGTGGCTTGGGGAGAAGGCTGTGGCTGCACCTCATTATCTTGAGACCATCTACCCAAGGCCCCTGCTGCACCGATTCACCCCTACTCCTTCAGTAAGGCACATGTGAATTAAAGCAATTCCAGCAAGAAATCCTACCTTCGTCGAAACTATCTGGAGTCCAGGGAGCTAGAGTATAGACGAATTCTTTTGAAATATCCCCAGTTCTCCACTCAGCTTTTATCAAGGAACTGGACCTCAGCCGGGACAGAAATGGCCGCGGCCGCATTCGATGGGGCAGGAATTCACTCATATTCCTGGGCAAATGATCTCATTATAGCTGGGGGGCGGGTGGGGATGCCTCCTTTCTCACGACAGACACCTGCCTGGTTAGTCCAGGAGCCAGGAGGCTGGCCAGAAACGGTCTCCTTCCTCACACACACATCATCCTACCTTAGCCTCATGCTGGCAGCCGTCAAGAATTTGGCCTAAAATAGGGGCGCCTGGGTGGCTCAGTCGGTTAAGCGGCCGACTTCGGCTCAGGTCATGCTCTCGCGGTCCGTGGGTTCGAGCCCCGCGTCGGGCTCTGTGCTGACAGCTCAGAGCCTAGAGCCTGTTTCAGATTCTGCGTCTCCCTCTTTCTCTGACCCTCCCCTGTTCATGCTCTCTCTCTGTCTCAAAAATAAATAAATGTTAAAAAAAATTTTTTAAAAAGAATTTGGCCTAAAATAAAAGAGTCCAGGGAAACAGCTTGGCTACAGGGATCTAGCTAGAGAGCAGGGTAGGAGGAAGCCAGAGAGAGGTGAGTATTGATTTCCATCTCAGCGGCCCTAGTTCTAACATCAGAAGGTACAGAATCCCCTTGCAGAGGATCTGACAGACACAAACTCAAGGCTCCAAGCCTCCCCCAAGCTCCCTTCAGCAATACCAGGCACACACCCTCCCCACTCCGACTTGCTGTAGAGACAGAGAATGAGAGGATAACTTTAAATGTTGTTTCTTCAGTCTCATTTCCAGAAAGAAAAAGGACGAACAGAGGAGAGGACTGGCAGTTGGTCATTCTTCATGAGGGGTCACGATAGTCACACCGGGCCAAGTGCAAGCCTAGAATGATCCACGGAGGGAGGAATGGCTGTGGGGGCGGTGGGAGGGGGATGTCCACTGCCTCCAACAAACTATCAAAGCCACCTCTCAGAATGAGAGAGAGTGTGAGTAAGGAGAGAGGCCTCAAATACCACCTTTTCATCCCCAGAGTTCGCCAACATAGAAACCGTCAGTGCTAATCCTAGTGGAAGTTACTCTCCCGACGCAATGCTAAAAGTTCCCCAAAATTTCATTTCTGGATTAAGTCATACGACTCCTCCCAACTTCCCAAACAGGCAAGGGAGTGACCACAGCAGAAAAGTGAGTTGCTTTTCTTTTTTATGAATGAACAGGAAGGAAGACACACACACACACACACACACACACACACAAACACAAACACACACACTTGCGGGAAAGAACACTCACTAGAGTTGAAGTTAAGCCACATTCTGTTACATTTGCATAAAGACAGAAAGAAGGGAAACAAGGGAGAGAAAATACCGGAATAGTGGAAAGGGAAAACACACACACACACACACACACACACACACACACACACACACACAGAAAAAGGTTTGGTAGCCCTCTCATTACAAGTTGGTTGGGCATAATGTAAACACACTTCTGCCTTGCTTAATCACAGAGTGCCGCCCGTTTAGGTTTCAAAGGCGGCAGTAAATTGGGCGTAGCTGAGTGGAGGCTAAAAATTAACCAGCCATCTCTGTTTCAATTTGTAAGAAAACAAAAGCGGAAAGAAATTATAAAAAGGGAAAGGGTGGGGGGAAGGAACGGAGGAAGAGAACTGAACCACCCCGACCCAAAATGCTGGGCAAAACTGGAAAAGCAAAGCGGAGAACTGGAACTGCTTGGAACACAAAAGGAAAAGGGAAATTTACAGAGTTTTTGGATTGTTTGTTCCTTTCAGACCACTGCTGCAAGTACGCCACTCCCCGACATGCCTGTGCTGGGGATTGCCTCTCCGCTTCCCAGCAGAGGGGTGGGGGCCGTGGGCATCCATCCTGGGGTCTCCCCACTTCAGCCGGCACACACCTCGGAGGGGAGAGCGGAAGGAATCTCATGCACCTTTTCACTCTCTGTGAAGTCAAATGACTTTCCTACTCTCCGACAGTCAAATCCCAATCCCAGCCCAAACGGCTCCGGCTCCGGCTCCGGACTGGGCATCTGGGCCCCAGAATCTGCCCACCTCTGCCTTCTCTCCTCTTTTCTATTCATTCTGGCTCATAACCCGGGCTTTTACACGCCCCTCTCTCCACCGAACCGCTGCCCACCCGGCTTGTGCCAAATCCCGCTTTTCCCCAGGACTTGCAGGGAAGCCGCAGGCAAGCCAGCACCTGGCTCCCGGTGCCTCTTCTGACTCATTTTAAATCTGAGCAACGAGTGATTTCTGCATGTGTGCAGTAGTGTTCATCACCAACTCTCACCCTGGTGGATAATAAGCCTGGCCCCGGTCCTGAGACCTGCAGCGCCTTTGGGGTAAGATGAGTCCTCCAAAGATGGAGACGGACGACAACCCCGCAGGTAACGTGGCAAGGGAGCAAAAGAGGGAGCATAGAGAGCGTGGAGGGAAACGGAAGAAGGGAACAGGGAACATCAGACCCGCTGCAGCCCTGGGCAGGACGGGCGCACTCGTGAGGCCTACTGCCTGCATCCCTCCGAAAGAAGAGGAACCGTACACAAAACAAATGCCAGCGAGTAAAATAAAATGGGGGGGGGGCGGAGGGGGGTTGAAAGTGACCTACCTGGAGTGTGGACAAAGTAAGCCAGATAAAGATCTAGTTCTTTGATTGTGACTCCAATGTGATGTGGCTGGACGCAGAGGCCGGGGTTCGAGCACTGGGGCGACTTGTAGAGCCGCTCCCCATCAGTACTTTCCAGGGGGATCCCCTTAAACAAAATCACCATGACCAGGTCCAGCCGCCACACCTTGTCGGCCTGGCGCAGGCAGTCAATCCGCCGGATCTTGCCCTTCTGGTCGGGGTTGGAGAGCACGCAGCAGGGGGGCTTCTTGCCCGTGATGGTCAGCACAAAGTCCTCTCGGAACTCGGGCCGGATGTCTTTGCGCAGCTTGGCCAGCAGCCGGGATGCCCACTTCTGCTTGATCTCGGGCTTCTCGCCCAGCAGCTCGTCCTTCACCGCGCGCTCCTCGTCCTTCGACATCCGCTTCTCGTGCTTCTTGAAGTACTTGCGCTTCCGGGCCTGCAGGTTGAACCAGGTGTAGGAGAAGGCGCGGACGTGAGGCAGCAGCGCCTCGATGAACGGGTGGAACTCATCCTGCAGGCGGCAAGCCGGGAGCATGCGGGGCGAGGGAGGACGGGAGGAGGGGAAGACGGGGTGAGGGGGAAAGAGAAAAGGAGAAAAGAAGCGTTAGAAGGGGGGCACAAGAAAAAATCGCCGCCTCCTCCTCCTCCTCCTCCTCCCCCCCTCCCACGGCAATTTTCGCTCGTGATTGTTCTACGAAAGTGTGGTCTGGAGCCACCGCCAGCCGAGCCAGCCGCTCGCTCCCATCTCAGCCTCAGCAGCCAGACAGAGGCACCCAGAGCCTGAGCACACACCTATTCTCTCTCCCTCTCTCTCTCTCTCTCTCTCTCTCCCTCTCTCTCTCTCTCTCTCTCCCTCGCTCACTCACACACACGCGCGCACAGACAACGTTGCCGTCCACACACACACGCTGCTGGTATCCCCGCCAGGCTCTGTCGCGCCCATGACATCTCCATGGTCTATCGCAGCCGCAAACTCCCGGCAGCTCGCCCCGGTGGCGCGGCGTCCGGGTCTGCGCGGACTCCCGTGGACGCACAGACGAGGCGCGCGGGGGCCGCCTCGTGTCCCGACACCGGTCGATTTTTGGCCACCCCCAAAAAGAGAGAACATGACATCCAGGAGCCAGCGAGGAACCGGATTTGGCTGTCCCCTCCCCACGCTGTTTTCATTCCCTTTTCTCCTGCTCCAATTGGAACATCCACCCCAGCATTTTTTTTTTAATCAGATCTAAATCCTAAATATGTGATTTCAGCTTTGTTACCGACACCGATACTAATGTTAATCACGGTAATAAGGAACAAAACACTTCTTGTTAGCACAAATAAGGTGGTTGCCTCGGCCACATTAGGGTTAAAAGCCTCGTGGGGCGTCCTGCAGCCCCTTCCCCACTGACCCCTTCACCCTCTTTCCCACTCAGGTGACAGAGGGCTGGGCTCTCGCTTTTTGGTTTTTTTTTTTTTTTTTGGTTTTTTTTTTTTTTGCTTGTTTGCTTGTTTGAAGTTTAAATAATAATTGATTTCTGTTTACAAAAATAAAACTGGAAAAAATTAAATAATTACCATTGATCTGAAGCACCCGGCAAAGCCCAACGCCCGATTCTGAGCTTCTGGACTCAACAGAGTTGTGAGTTGGGGGCGGGTGGGGGGAGGGGGGAGGGGGAGGAGCAGGGGAGGAAGGTAAATGTTTTAAAGGGGGTTATTATTGGTGTTCTGGGGAATAGGGGCCGGGCTTGGGTGGATTCTCAAACCCTTCCCCCTCCTCCCCCCTCCACGCTCCATTGCACAGAAGGGGGAAATTAATATTTTTTTGAAAAGGAGCAAAAAGAAAGAAAGGTCAGGGATAGCAAGCAGAGAGAGGGAGCGAGCCGGTTGCCACACACGCCAGGTAAACAAAAGCCAACAAAAAAAAATGTTCAATTTCGCCTCCTGTGCATCCTCTTTCAGTTTAAGAAAAAAGAGAGAGAAGGAAAATATGCAAAATTTCAAAATCAAAACCTACCTCCCAATCACCACCCCCAACACACAGCACACCCTACCCCACCCCCCACCCCACTCCACCCCCCCCCACCCCGTGCAAAACAAAACAAAAACAAAAACCAGGAGGGGGAAGGCGGCAGCTGAAGAAAAAGGCTTTCGGCTTTGGCAGCGGCACAGGGATGTAAACTTCTGCCGCCTCCCTCCGCCTCTGAGCCTGATCACAGGCAAAGGGGGAGCTCGCAGATTCCCGGGGAAGAGGACGAGTTCGGACCGGCTGCAGACCGTCGCTGGCAGACGCGTGCAAAAGAGAGAGAGGGAGTAAGGGAGGGAGGGAGGAAAGAAGAGAAAGAGGGAGAGAGCGAGGGAGGACGTGGATGGGATGGTGCTGTGTGTGTAAGTGTGTGCGAGTGGTGTGTGTGTGTGTGTGTGTGTGTGTGTGTGTGCGTGCGCGTGTGTGTGCTGGTTGGATTTTGGATATATATATATATATATTTTTTTTTTTTTTGCTTTTCTCTCTCAAACTCCCTCTCTCTCCCTTTCATGCTCAATCCCCATCCATTTGCCTGTGCCAAAGCCAGTAAAAAGGGGGGGAAGGAAGAGAGAGAGAGAGAGGGAGAGAGAGAGAGAGAGAGAGGGAGAGAGAGAGAGGGAGAGAGAAGGATCCACCTATTTGGCAATGAGACATCCTCGAGCAGCCAATGGCTGTGTCCAAGGGGAGGAGGGAACCAGGCGAGCCGGGAGGGTGGGGAGAGCCCCCGGCAGTTGGAGACCAAAAACAATTTGCCCAATCGACAAGTTCACGTCTAATGAACAAGCAAAGTCCAGCAGTTATGAATTTTTCATTCCAGGCTCCCACTCGGGTCCATTTGGCAGCAGCCAGCCAGCAAATTCGGAGTGGGGGGGGGGGTAGGGCTGGGGGCACTAGGATTGAGGAAGACACGGATTTTTTTTTCTTTTTTTAAGCCAGAAAAAGAAATAAATAAAGGCCTGGCTCGGGCGGGCGCCCCAGAAGGCCTTGGGGAGAGCAGCTGCGCCTTCTCTGTGTTTTGGTTTCAGTCTCTTTCTCTCAGGCCCTCACACTCTCTTTCTGGTTCTATTTCTTTTTTTATTTATGGAGCGCACAGGGGCGAGTGGAAGTTTTCCTCCCTGGCCAGACCCGCGAGCCTGCGGTGCTATGAATAGAAAGAGAAGAAGAAAGAGAGCTCGGAAAGTGTCCATGCCAGCCGCACTTCCAGGGCAGGGACCTGGCGCCCAGGGTGCGGCCACCCCTTCCTCCCCGGGGCCTGGCTGCCGCCGGCAGGAGCACTCCCAGACGAGGTGCACCCCCACCCCCAGGCCCCCAGCGAGCTCGACCGCCTCCCTCAGCCCACACCCAGCCACGCACGCTCCATTAGCGGTGACGAGGGATGCCAACGCAATGCAGCTCGGCTCGGGGGAAACTGCAACAGTTTATTAAAATAGCCTCCTGTCACAGCACTCCGCTGACAAGCACTACATGCAGCCACAAACACAACAGCCAATCCCAGGGAGAAGTGACAAAGGCAGGAAGATGGACACTGCTTCCGAACAGTCACTGAGTCTTACGATGGTGCCTCCCCCCAACCCCCAGGAGCTTCATTCTTTGCCGTCTCTAGCTCTGCCCCGTCCGTCCGTCCACTTGATCCGTGTTTGGGGTTTCTTGGCTGGAGCAGGGACGGCACTCCCCTAGCCCCCAGTTCAGTTCAGGCTAAGGGGCCCGAACCGTACGGAGCAAGGTGCAGGAGCATACAGAAAGATACCGATGTGAGAGGGGAAAAGCTAAGAAAGGAAACAACAGAGAGGAAAGGGCTCTAGCAGGAAAAGCAGGGCAACTTTGGGGAAACCAAATCACAGAGAAGAGCCCTCCCCGCCCCTCTCGCCACCCCCCCCCCCCCGCCCTTCCAAGCCAGGCAGGACCAGGCAGGAAGGTGGGCACGAGAGAGGGAGGCCAGGAGAGCCATCTCCACAGGCCTGTCTCTACTAGGGGCTACTGAGCGGCCTGCCGTAGGCCTTGGAGAAGCTGTAAGGAGGAAACAGTTATGAGAGGACGAGCAGAGGAGTACACAAACAGACATGGAGAGACTGATCCCGCTCAGAACTGTCCCTACAGCTCCCCTCTCCCCAGGCAAGGCTCAGCCCTCAGCTGGCAGCAGAAAAAAGGTCACTGCTCACTCATGCCCCTTTCTTCCCCATCTGAAACCCTGTGCTCAATGGCCTTTATGCTGGCAGAAAGGTTCCCGGAAGAGCGCCTGGGGTGTGCCAAAACCAAACATACAGCCCTGGGCTGGCGCTGAACCCTGACAATGAGAAAGGTGCTGGCCAGCACCTGGGACCCCAGTCCAGGTCCCCGAACGGCCTGAAGTGAGCCCACAGCTGACCCCAAGAGAAACAGAGGTGAACAAGCAGGAGGCAGGTGTCGTTGCGGACAGGCCTCTTAGCGTAGGGTTCAATAATTAACATCACGTTAATAACCAGCTTCAGTCCAATTAGCCAAAGATGTTAACTGAGTGACATAAGATACCAAACGCTGCCTTTCCACCTGGAGAGAAGCAATCTTTCTAAAGTCAAGATGGGATGGTAAAAATTACAAGTGAATTTATATTTGGCATACAGGTCTTTTCCTGGTATTTTGATTTATACTGAATATTGGACACCGCACAGAATATGACCAACAGGAGCCTCCTGGAGAATTCTGGCATATCCCATCTCACAGACCGCAGGGTTGAGTGGAAGAGATGTGCCGAACATGGCTTGATTCCGAATCCGAATCCGCTGGTACAGCTGGGTGGGTGAGGGGGAGATGGCAGGTGGAAGGATCCACGTGGAAGTTAAGGACATAGGACAAGATCCATGATTCACTCGTGGATGGATGGAGGGGTCAAAGGTCGATGGCGTGGCAGAGAGACTGGACATAGAAGAGGCCCAGGAGGGCCAGTGGAGCATCTCAGTAGAGCCTCAGGGATCCACACAGGGCCCACTGCGCCCCCTCAATGATCCCTTAACAGGAGAAGCAACAGGCCCTTCCCAGGGGAGTAACACGGAAGGAGAACAATCGCCAATTGTCCTTCTCCTGCCGGTTGCTGTAACCTTGAAGGTGGGCAGAGTGGATCCCCAGGGTGTGCTCTCCCCTCACCCTGTTCCCACAGGGGCCGCTGTCTGCGGTGTGAGGGAGAGTTTACTGGAAGAGCGGCCAGGGGCCAGGGTATTCCTAACTCTTGGAGAGGGAGGGGAGAAGGCCTCTCTCTCTCTCTCTCTCTCTCTCTCTCTCTCTCTCTCTCTCTCTCTCTCTCTCTCTGTGGGCACACACAGAGAAGAATCACTCGGGTTCCATTAGAAACACTTGGTGTGCCCCTACCCCTGCAGCCTCCTCCTCCTGCCGGCCACTGGTGGTGGCTCCAGGCCCTGGCCACGCCCCTCAGGAGCCCCAGACAAAAGGGGACTGTCCCCCTTTTGTTACGAGAGTGGAGGCTCTGTTGGAAGATTACCTGTCCCAGACTCAGCCTCCTTCCCTTCTCCCCTCCCGCCGGGGCTGAGAGCTCAGAGACTTGTGCACCCTGCACACGGACAAGAGCCAAGACAAAAAACCCTCAGACAATTCAAGGCTTCTCAGGGCTGAGTCACCCACAAGTACAAGGGTTAAGGGGATGGAGGGAGCAAGGGGACGGGCAGGCCTCTGAGCCACAGAGGGGAGGGGGGAAGAGAATGACAGAAAAAAATAGGGAGGGGGAGAGGAAGCCAGCGGTGCTGGGAAGAGAAGTGAGCAAAAAAAGAAAACTAAAGACAAGAGGGAGGAATAAAGGAAAAGCAGGCAATTTGGGGGGAAAGGTATTTTCTTCACGTAAAAGAAAAATTGAGAAGCCAGAGATAAGACTTTTAAAAATCAACATAAGGGATTTTTCTGCCTTTGCAAGAGGAGGGCCTCTCTTATTCTGGTCAAGTATATAGAATTTGATTTTTTTAAAGCAACAGTTTTCACTGGAACATTTCTGAAATACCCAAGCCAGTTTCAGCCATCACTAGGAAAAATGTGCCTCCAAAAGAAAAAGACTGATTAGACCACAGAAAAAGAGGAAAAGAAAGAGGGAGAAAGAGAGAGAGAGAGAGAGAGAGAGAGAGAGAGAGAGAGAGAAGAAAGCCAAACCTGGAGAGAGAAAGCCAAGCTGGGCCCAAAACTGCAAAGAGAGAAAGAAAGACAAAGATGGAGGGAGAGAGGACAGGGCTGAAAAGAAAAAAGAAGGCTGAAAAGAAAAAAGAAGAAAGAAAAAAGAAAAAAGAAAAGAAAAAACAGGAGCAAGGACAAAAGACAAGGGCTCTGGGTCAGGGGCCAAAAAGAAAATCCAGCTAAGGAAAATGACCGCTTCCATCGTAAGAAGTAAAATGTGTGCTTTTCCAGAACGCCACCAAATAAATGAAGCCTTGTGTATTATTTAAGGGAAAATAGGAAAATTCATATAGAACTTCACGCAGTCTTCAAAAGTCTTCAAGGAAACAAAAATAATTTTCCTAGCCCAAGACAGGTTTCAAAAGCGGCCTATACCTGCCAATAATGAAACACTGAGAAGGGTAAGAAGTTAGATCTTTAAGGGCAGGGCTGCTGTTTGAACGTTTCTTTATCGTTAAAAATAATCCTATTTGTCCACATCCTGCTTGCTTTAAGACCCAAATTTATTCTCTCAGACCCTGGACACATGCTAACTATGTGTGTGTATGTGTGTGTGTGTGTGTGTGTGTGTGTGTGTGTGTATACACACACACACACATACTCACTCCATGCTAATTTCGATAACTATACACAGTGAGCACAAATAACTGACAAAACCCAAGGCCTACATAGGAATAACCAGATATTTCAGTATCCATTTTACTACTATATTATCTGCAGCCTGGGTGAAAAAAGAAGCAGGAAATTTTAAAAAGCCACGAATAGAGCCCTGATTAATCTGCCCAATTCCTGGGATTTTCTAATTCATCCTTGGGCCGAAGCCAAAGAGGCCAACTTCGTATCCCCAACATCTCCCAGCCTGCCCCACAGAAGGAGGGACACAAGAAGGTGCAGGAGAAGGCAGTGTCCGGACTCTGGGGCAGCAGCGATGGAAAAAAAAAAAACAAAAAAAAACAAAACAAAACTGTAGGAAGCAGAGGGAAGGGGCCAGGCTGCTTATCCTGGAGGTAGGTGGGGCCTCCCCTCTCCGGGGGGGTGGGGGAAGGCGGGAAGGGGCTCTGCAGCCAGAATAAAATCATCCAAGAATCTGGAAATGCCAAGCATGGAAACCAGAAAATGCACATTGCGAGGAGGCTCAGAGAATTTGGACAAAGCGGGTTTTTGGCTGACTTGGGCCTGTTTTCCTCTGCTCAGGAAAGGCAGGCCCACACGGTTTTTCTAGTGTCCTCACGCTTGCTGAATGGAATCGCCCCACACCCCCATGCTGGGTCTAGGACAGGGCCTGCATCAGAACCAGGCCACTCATTCCTCTCCTATAAAACCGCCTCCCTTTCCCTTCTTTTTCTCCTCCTGTCTACAAACCGGGAACGGTGGCCTGGGACCGGGCCAACAGGCAGCTTCGGTCTGGCTCCCAACGCTACCCTGTTCCAGGCACATCTCCCCTCACCCTCCTGGCACCAAATAAAATAGGGTAGGAAGAGAGGTATTGGGGAGACCGGCTATTCTCTCTAGTGCCTCTGTAAATTCACTTCCATCCTCTGCAGAGAATAGAAAAACAAAAACTCTAGGCTTTAATTCACTATTTAGCTTCAAACTTCCTTGTGTCACTGAACAGAAGTAAAAGCCAGGGAGGCCAGAGCCCGGACCTCCGCCCCGAGCACACAGGGCAGATGACAGACAGGCACCGGCCTCGAGGGGCAAGAGCGGTGCAGAGCCTGAGTCTCACCCACTGAGTACCACTGGAAAGTGTCACCCCATGTGGCCAAGGCGCGCCCCCCCCCCAGGAAGGAAGAACCCCCACAAGCCAGCTTCATAACTTTCTCTGAGAACTGAAAAACTGCCGAAAGGCAAGGGGAAGAAGAGAAACCAGCACGTCAAGATGAGGTCCCTGCGGGGCCACTGTAAAAATACCCAGAGGCCAAGAGAGAAGGCCGGAGCAAAAGGCAAAATGTTGAAAATTCGCCGGAGGCCAACTGTAACTCCCGATCCCAGAAGAGGCTTGCGGAGCGGATCCTCCCGAGGGGATGTCCCCCTCCCTCCCCAAACCAGTCATCCCCGCACCTCCAAGACCCCTCTTGCAGCCTCCGTCGGCATCCCTTGTGACACCCCTTTGCTTTACCTGGTCTGCTCTCCCTGCCACAGGACAGAAGGGCCAAGGGCAAGAGGAGAGTTTCTCCAAACCCCCGGTGCCCTCGGCCGGTCTGCACTCCTCACACCCTTGGCCCACAGAGAGAGCCTATTTCTTGCAGTTGCTGCGGCAACAGGCATTGCCCAGAGCCGGGGGCAGAGAGCAGGGTGGCCAGGATAGGAACGGCCTGGGATTTTGCACTGCTTGAGGGCTCAGGGTAGCTGGGCCGGCCCTGTCTGGGCAAGCGGCTTTCCCAAAATGTACAATTTTAGGAGTTGGAAGGAAGACATTTTTTCAATCCCTCAAAATGTATTGCTCCCCCCCCCCCGCCCGCCGCCAACTATTTTATTATCGGGATCATTGCCAAGAAAACCCGAGAATCCTCATTCCCCCTAGTGTCTAGGCCCCGCAGGGGCTGGCACGGGGCGGGGGAGGGGGGGGTGCTGGGAGCTCAGGACCTGACCACCCCTCGGCCACAATCCATCCCTCTCTGGCTCCCTTTCTTTCTCCCCCTCTCTCCCCCTCTGTGTCCTCCAGCTCCAACACAAACTGTTTGCACGGGAAGTCTCCCTCTATGACCCGATTCAGCACACACAAGAGAAAACTGTGGGCGACAGACCCAACGTCCTAACGAACTTGAGTTAATTAATGCTAAGGAAGAAAAGAGGCGCCCTCGCTCTGTTGAATCACGGTTCACTAGCCCTTTCAGTTTGCTGTGGGTGGAGGAAAAAAAAAAGAGGCTTTTTGGTTCAAATATTTTTGGGGGGCGAAGGGAAAACAAAAACACCGCAGAAGGGCCGTGGAGGGTGAAGCCAGTAGTACCTGCCCAGAGGAGCAGAGGCGAAGGCAGCCCAGAAAGTCCTCCCTGGAAGCTTCTGGCCTAAACAGTCCCGAGAAGGCCGAGAAGGGGAAAGAAAAGGGAAGGGATGATCAATTGATTGCCAGCCTGCTCAAATAAACTGCTCAAAAAATTATACTGTCAGACTAGAAGATACATGTGTATGTATTTAAAGCCCAAGCCCAAAAACAACTCGATTTGAACAGAGCCGTGAGGATGTTTTAGCAGAGCAGAAAACCGAAATATGGATGGCACGCGTACAAAAATTTAAGTGTACAGAAAAAAGGAGAGGTGGTAATCGGGGGGCAGGGAGAACAGCTGCATTTTTGCTTTCCAGATGTTGACAGCAAAATGTAATTGGCAAGTAACTTCTTCCTTAACCACTTTTCATCCTTGGGTCCTGAGATGTGAAAATCCTACGGCTAAACCTGAGTCTGCAGGCAGTTTCCTGGCACTCGGCACACACGTGGATGGGTCTGGAAGCCTCGTGGGCCACACGCCTGTGAGCTTTTTTATCAGCCCACTAATTTTTACAAGCCCTCCCACCGCTCCTTAGCGGGAGACCTGAGCAAAGCAGGCCGGAGGACGTTCTTATTTAAATCATCATTTATTACAATAATAATAACTATTATTATTATTATTATTATTATTTTGTGAGGTGATGCCTTTTCTTTTGAGGCTGGGTCTTCCTTGCTTTCTTAAAACTCAACTTTTTAATTGAAGTGTGCGGAAAGAGCAGCAGGTCGCAGGCTTGTAAGGCTGGTGCGCGATACACGTTCACAAAGTGAACTCACCTGCGTGACACCACCCGGATTAAGAAATCGAACATATTCGGCACGGCGGAACAGGCCTTTAGCGTTTAAGCTATGAAGTTCTCATAGTTTATGTGCCTTAGAAGGAGCTCCTGCCCCACCAGTCGTGTCAAATGTGAGCACCTCTGCACACACGTGTGTTAACAGAGCGGTCTGTACTCCTCCTAGAACCACAAAAAAATGCGTGGTGAAAAGAAGCCCCTCGAATCCTCACTGCTCCAAAGGGGTTTCACCTCTCTGTCCCTCTTTCTCTCTCTGTGCCTGCCCAGCTCTGATCCCATCAACAGGGCAACCAACTGTGCAGCGGGGTTAGCAGACCAGCAGGGCATGTGTATGGTGGACAAACAGGGCCCACCGAGCTGAAAACCAAACAGCCATGGTGACCAAGGGGGGAGTAAGAGACCCTCCGTTTACCCTGCCTGCAGGCGGGCAGAGACTGGGGGGGAGGCTCGGGTGTGTGTGGGTAAGGGGGGGGGGGGTAGCTCCGTGGAGTCAGAGATTCCTGAGGGGTAAATGAGCACCTATCCAGGCAGGCTGCCCTCATTCCTGTCCCCAAGAGTCTAGCAGGGAGAGGAGTGAGGGGGTCCTGGGGCAGAGCTGGCTCGGGAAGGGAGGCCCAAACCTCCTACATCTGCCTCCCCCTTCCCTGGCTCCAGCCCCAGCTGGCTCCCCCCCTCACTTTCACTCGCACTAAATTTACTTTATAATTTTAAAATTAAATTTTAAAAAAAGCAGGAAAGAGAAAGCACTGAAGGCAAAGTACCTCCCACAATATCTCTCCAAGGGGTGGGGGGGTTTTGCTTATGTAAAAAGACAAATGCAAGGGATCGCTGAAAAGTCTAAGCACCAAATAACAAGGAAAATCAAAAGAGAAACACATTTAATGAAAAACACCTGAAGCAAATAAAGAACTCCTTTGCAACGCGAAGGCACTGCCTGTGGCGCCTGTGGGCACAAGTCTCTACCCCCGTTTCTTGTCCACTTTTCCCTTTCCTTTCTCACAGGGAGCTGTGACTTCCCCAAGCACTACGGAAACCCCTCTTCCTTTTGAGCCCATCCACCCCACAACTAAGGGGAAGACCAAGGGCAGCCACTTAGCACCCCACCAGCCTGAAGCAGACCTCTGCAGCCCTAGTGAAGAGCCCTTCCCTCTATTCCCACATCTCCCCAGGCCGTGCCCGCCACTGGCCCTGTACCCTGTTCCGCTGCCTCAAACCTAGGCCCCGTGGGCGGTAGCACTGTCCTGGGGCTGGACGCCAGGCCCAGCCCAAGTGGGCAGCTCGCTCCCCTACCACGGCTCCTCCGGGCTGCCAAGGCAGGCTCAAGGACCGAATTTTCACTTCCTATTGCATATGGGGCCGAGAAGAAAGAACTGTTCAGCTTAATTTAAAATATGACAAGGGATCTGAGCTCTCTAATCCTGCGATCTTTAGAAATACTTGATTCTTTTGCGGGGGGGGGGGGGGGGCGCTGGTGGTGGTGGAGCGCAGGGTAGGCATCAAGACTCTGCCTCTGAGACCCCACACCCCCCACCCGGTTTGACTTTCCCACCAGCCCGCCGCCTGGGAAACGCGCCCTCGGCTGGCACAGGGGTACCAGAGCCCGGCTCCTTTCTTCCTTTCTTTCTTTTTTAAATCGCTCTAGCGCAAACCAGGCAGTGGGTCAGGGCCCAGAGGCGGGGGAGGGAAGAGGAGAGGGTTGTCTCTGAAAGAGGGGAAAAAAGGAAAGCGAGGCTCCCAACTCCGGGAGAAGAACGGCCTGCCGCAAGTTTCCCGGCTGGTGCCAGTTTGGGGATTTGCGAATCAGACCGGAGCGGAGGGAAAGGCAGGCGAGAAAAAAAAAAAAAAAAAAAAAAGCCCGCATTAAAACTAACCAGCTCTGCCTAAAAGCACGCTTTTCACCCTTAAATAAGACAATGACGAGGGGAGAGAAGAGACGAGTTATTTCTCACTCTTTAATTATTCCAATGCTTAGCATTATTTAAAAAAAAAAAAACCACACACATTAGCCAATGATACATTCTAACCCTCAACAAAGCTGGTATTTTTCTCTGATTACAGACTTTGCCGCGGCAAACCCGGGCTCCGACGACAGAGGCAGCGCAGAAGCGCACTCCTAAATGAGACACAATTTTATTAAAATCATAATAATTCCTTGCATTTCTATAGCGCCTTTTCAGCAGCGGAGATCCCAGGTGCCCCCATGCCCGGTTCTACAAGGGAACTGGCGACCAAAAAGCTCAGTCGTGAGGCAGGCGAGGCTCGCCAGCTCCACAGAGTGCCACCGGCATGTATCTTTCTTTCTTTTTTTAACAGCCCGTTTCCATCAGCCTCTGTCTCACGCTTAAAAAAAAAAAAGTAATAAAACTCCTTTAAATTAAAAAAATATATTTAAAAAAAAAAGGGGAGAGAGAAAATGACCTGAAATATAAAGTGGAGGGGGGTGGGGGGGAGAGCCAAGTGTGGTCTGGGAGCCTGGGGCCCTAGGGTGCTGCTGGGATGGGCCGCCTCTGGGTTCAGGGTGCAGGGTCAGCCGCTGCCCGGGTCACCTCCCCAGGCGCAGCTGGAGTAGGCTGAGTCATCTGCACATGGAAAAGTTAAAGGACCTAACACCACCAAAGCGCATTTAAGTAATTTGGGCGATAAGAAGTCGGGTTAATGACTGGTTTCCGAGGGCCGGCTGGGAGGCCCCCGGGGGCAATTTCTCTGAATGCCAGGGTGCTGCTCGGAGCTCCGGAGGAGCGGCTGGGTGGCTTTATCCGGACACCAGCCTCCTCCAACAGGTTAAGTCGGGCCCACTCGGCGCACACGTTCTTTTCCCACTTTTCCATCCTTTTCCCCCCAGGGCCTGCCCAGGTAGTGCTGCAAAATGGCTGGCAACGGTGGGGGGAAGGGGGCTTAGCACCCCCAATTCAAGAAGTCAGCCAGGAGAGAGAAGGCAGTGTGGCTCAGAGGGGATCTGGAGGAAATTTTTTTAAAGGTTCTTGGAGACTGCGCAACTCCCGCGGCCTGAAGGCAGAGGAGAGGGGAAGGGAAAGCACATTTTCTGCCACTTAGTCACATTTCTTCCCCGTGCTTGCTGGAGGCCAAACGCCCCCAAACCCAGCCAACCCTCGAAACAAACAAAAATCTCCCCTGGTAAATTTCTCCTCCCTCGTTCCCCCCTCCCCCCCCAAAAAAGCGGCCCGGGGAGAAGCGGGGAGGCTCTTCGGAGGCCTGGGGTCCGGAGACAGCGCTGCGCGCACAATGCGGCGCAGAGAAGGGACCCTCTCCAGATTGAGAACCCAAAGTTGCCGTCGGATTCTGGGGGCATTTAGCCCCCAAGGTCCTCCGCGCAACCAAAGAATAACAGGAATTATCAACATCGCATTCATTCCAAAGCCCTCGCGCGCATTATCCCCTGTCGCGTATCCGGACGGGCACGAAAGAGGGAAACTTAGGCAAAGGCGGCCCACAGCCCCACCCGGGGCGTCTGGGGACCCAACCAGCTTACAGGCCAAAACGCCGCCATTTGAGCCCCTTCTGGCGGCGGCCTTTGCCGCTGCAAATGGCAAGGGCCTCCGAACGCGAACCCGGCCGGCCCTCGACGCGGGGCCACTTTTGGGTTGTCGCCACGAGGGGTTAGGCCGTGCCCGGGCGGGAGGGAGCCCGGGGCGGCTTGGTGCTGCTGGGGCGGGGAGGGAGCAAGGACACCGAAGGTTCCGGACCTCAGGGCTGCATAGTTCAAAGCCTCGCCTTGTGCCTCCGCTCCTTCACACCTGTTCCCGGTTTCCCCTCACCTGCCCTCGGGGGCAGTGGTCCTCACTCCTCTCTCAACGCCCGGCGCGGCTCCGCCCAAGCGACCCAACCGTCGTGTGCACAGGCGCCTGTTGCACGACGGCTTCCCGCCTTTTCGCCTCCGCGCACGCGCACACCCGACTTTGCGCAAGGCCCGCTCAGGGCCAACGGCCCTCTTGGTGTCCTAGGGCCGGGGCCATTCGCCCCGTCGAGGGGTATGTTGTCCTTTCCCACACCGTGGTGTGTGGCGCAAGTGACCGTGACTGTCAGCACCCGTGTTCTGCCGGGTGGAAAGAACACTGCCCTCCTCTTGCCCGAGCCGGTGAGGGGGGTGCTCCCCATGACCTCCACCCACCTGTGCCCCACCCCCCTACCCCTTGGGGCGTGAGCTAATTGCAGCGGGTCCGGAATGCCACGCAGAAAAAGAACACCTTGGAGGCGACAATGAAAGGAGCTCGTAGGCGGCGGGCACCGGGCAAGGGGCATAGGCTGGGGCTAGTACGTGGCACGGGTGGCACATTTCTGCCGGGGGTTTGCAAAGGCACACGATTGTGATGCATGGTGCACTGGTGGGGAGGGGGGAGATCTTCCAGGCGACGTGGGAGCCGGCCTAGTTGGGCATCAAAGCGCCACAGTGGGGCAGTGGGGCCATCTACGGAGTCCTGAGGCAACCCCACCACCACCTCTACTCAGCAGTGTGCTTCTATTTTAAGATTATCTCCCACTCCTCCAAAATCCACCCACCCTCGCTCCTGAGGTCCGTGGTGCGCACCAGGGAAACTCCCTCGGCCCCAGGCACACCTGAGGGGAAGGCCAGGAGGGCAGCGCAGGGTCTGAGTCGCCCAGCTGGACTCAGGGGGGCAAAGGGAAGTTTCGGCGGAGGAGGGGGCATTAAATGGCCTCTTTGTGGAGAGGAATTGTGGGCCGTCACTCAGGATTAATTTAAGCAGCAACAGCAAACACACACCAAAAAGCAACGTCTGGCCGCCAGCACCCACCCCCGCGATTGTGTTTCGGGGGGTGGGGGGAGCGCGGCAGGATTCATTGGTGTGGCCCGGCCTTTAAGAACGTGGGGCGTCCACAGTGGGAAGGGGGAAGGCTGCTGCCGCCTGGCCCCACGTCCCTGCTTGGCGAAGTGGGTTTGCAGGTTTGGGACGAAGCCGAGTGGGGGGGTGGCAAAATCCAAGTAGAAACGTGGAGCAGAAATGGGGGGGGGGGAGGAGGTTCTATATAAATTATATTTAAAGGTACAAATTTCCAATATAAATATATCACATGCAGGGGCGCCACTGGGTAGCAGTTCTGGGCGCTCACCTTCGCCCCAGGGACATTTGGGGAGGCGGGTGTTCTAAGAGAAATCCGGCTGGCGGCTGGCGGTGGGAATCAGGCCTCCGCTTCCCGGTCTCCTCCCCCAACAACCTGAATGCTGCTTTGGAGCCAGGTGCCCTGGGCGGCCTGGCAGGTGTGCGGCTCACGTGAAACACACGCGTGTGCAGCCTGGGGAGGTGAGTACCTGCGTGGGCCTGGAGCCACGTGTGTGGGCACCAGCAGCTCCCCTAGGCTCACTGGCCCACCTTGGCCCAGCACACCCATGGGGGCACAGGGCAGTGCCTGTGCTTGCTCGGAGCCAGGTCCGGGCACAAGCAGGAGAATGCATGTGGGGTGTGTGTGTGTGTGTGTGTGTGTGTGTGTTGGGGGGACCCCATCTGATGTCGGGCAAGGGCATGTTTATGGCCATGTGTGCTCCTGGCAATCTCACTGGGGTGCCAGGCCTGCGTGTGCATATTAACTGGTGGTGCCTGGGATCCCCATGGGGGGAGTGCCAGGCAAGGGTGTGCTTGAGACCCATCTGAGCCTCTGTGCAGGACTGTGCTTAGGTGTGCACACGAGAGCCCGCCTGAGTGCCCTGCTGGGTGGTCAGACGTGGGTATGCGGGTGCCAGGGTGCACCGTCGGGATGCTGTGCAAGGGCGTGCACGTGTGCTTTCAAGCCCCCTAGGAGTGGCCACGTGTGCTGGGGCCACCGTTGAGGCCAGCAGAGCCTGAGCAGGCCAGGGGGCAGGGCCAGCTGCCCGGCCAGCCTCGGCGGGAAGTCATTGGAGGCGTGTTGGTTTTGGCCAGGGCAGCTCTAATGGGGGAAGCCCCGGGGAGCGGCAGGGGTGGAACAAAGAAGGGGAAAGTGAGGGAAGGCGGGCAGCAGAGGGGGAGGAGGAATCGCCCTGGAATGCGGAGGGCCTTGGGGAGTCTCTGGGCCCTGGCTAGGGCTGAGGGACTTCACTGGTGCCTACAGCTGCCAGTTCCCCGCTCCCCCGCCCCCACCCCGTGGACAGAGACCCTGGCCCCAGTCAAAGGCTCCTACACACGGAATCCTGCCACCACGGGCCCACAAGGAGCCAAATAGCATTTGGGGTGGAGAGCATGGCTCAAATTTCCTCAGCAGAGGGCAGACAGTTTGAGGCCCCTTCCCCTGTTTCTTGGCAGGACTGCTCAGAACCTCAGTTCTGCCCATCCAGGGAATGGGAAGGGAATTCCCACGGGGAGGGCCAGGAAGGTGAGTACTGGCTGAATAGGAGTGAGTTGAAAGGCAGGGTGACCTGTTTAAGCCTTGCTTGCCCCTGGGGGCCTGACTAATTCCTCCCCCACCCCCATTTCTAGCGCCATGACCTTGGCACTTGACCTTGTGGCCTCTGTTTCCTCATCTGTAAAACAGGTTACTCATAGCCGCCTCAGGTTGAGAGGGTTACAGGAGGTCACGTGCATACACGCGCTCGCGTGCGCTCGCGCACACACACACACACACACACACACACACACACACTCCGCCTGCTGCCCAGGCATAATTGCTCTGGAGTTGGTAGCTGTTATTTTTATTGTGAGGAGTCTATGGCTGTGACAAGCTGTGACGCTTGGTGTGATGGCGGGAGGCTGGCTGTGCGTGCGACTGTGCCGCTGTGTGTGTGTGCGTGTGTGTGACAGGTTGTGTGTGAGACTGTGCGTGGACGACAGATTGTGCCGGTGTGCGGCAGTGCCTGTGACAGGCTGTCACTGCGCGACAGACTGCGGGTGGCGGGGTGTTGCGGGTACCGACTGTGAGTGGAGATGAGGCAGTGTGTAGGGCTGGGACTGGGGGACTCCCGAAAACCTACCTCAGTGAGGGTCTGGCTGACAGTGAGAGAGGGAGGCTCTCAGGGACCACAGAGAGTCAGTCCAGTGTCTTCTCGGGCCTTGGCTTTTCTGTTGTGTCCAGTGGACTCCACTTTGCTTGTGAGCCTCGGTAGGTGACGGGTCAGGGGAACCCTACGATAAAGCCTCCCCTTTACCCGCTGTGGTCAACTCAGGTGCCCACCGCTCCCCCCCCCCCCAGCTTCTTGCTTGGGTTCAGAGGATCCCGGGAGGGCCATCGGGGATCTCAGGGTGCACAGGACCCCCCGGGTCAGGCTGGCTTCAGTGAGGGACACAGACCCCAAGCCTGTTTCCCACACTTTCCCTGAGCTCCAGGCCTGGGGAGGGCTGGTGGAGACCAAGAGAAGGAGGGATTTGGGGAAAGCTCAAGAAAAACCAGGGGAGAAATGGAGGGGAGAAATGGAGGGAGAAGGTGAGAAGACCAGACACTTCTTCCCTGGGACCTGGAGAACCCGGGGCTGCTTGAGGTTGGGGTCTCCAGTCGCGGTGGGCACGTATCAGGTTTTGGGGGGTGGTCGGGGCTGCCAAAAATGCCCGCTAACACTTAAAAACGCTGCTTGTACTCTAGGCTCGTATCAGACAGACCCTGATTTTAGGGACTCGCTCCTTATATCAACCCTGCCGGAGGGACGAGAACACCCCAGGCCCTCTCCTGATCAGCGTGGGATTCCCCTTCTTACACCACCCCGGCCCACCTCTTCCCTCTACAGCTGGGGAAACTGAGGCCGAGAGAGGGGAAGGGACTTGTCTGAGCACCAGCTCATGCCCAGGAGACCTGAGAATACAGGACTTCAGGTTTCGAGAAACCTCACCGGCTGGAAAACTCCCAGGCCCTGTGGGCTGGGGGCAGCACCCTGTGAACCCCGCCCCCCTCTCGGTGTGTCAGGACGTGTATGTTTTGTGTGCTATATGGGCTGTGGTCCACGGCTATTGTGCGTGTGGTGTGCAAGACACCGCATGACGGATGCGTCCCTCGGTCGGTGCGGGCCTCTGTGCGTCTGTGTGTCCATTCAGGGCCAGCCCCTGCCACAGAGGGGGGAGAGACATCGAAGCACCCCCCCCCCGAAAGCGTGTCTTTGATACTTGTAGCCTCGGCAGCGAAAAACAAGTTTCCACAGGGCCGCCTTGGGCTGAGGCCAGGCCGTCCTCAAATAACATTTGAAGTTACTTAGCAAACTTTGTTTAGTGCCGAGAGAGGCAGAGAGGCCCGGGCAGCGAGCTTGGGTGGGGGGGGGGGGGTAGTAAACCGGTTCCTCCAAAGTCCCTTGCCCCTCTGGGGGCATGAGTGCCCAACATGGGGCTGAGTTCCCCTCCCCAAAGTTCCAGGAGGAGGAGCAGGAATCTTGAAGCCCTGGGGGGACCTGGGGGCGGGGGAGGAAGGACCTGGGCACCCCACAGATAAAGCCTTGCCTCTGCCAGTCCAGGCCCTGGACATTGGCAAGAAGGCCCACCCTGGTCTCCTGGTGGCCCAGAGGCTGACTCTGGGTCCCTGGGTCTGGTTAGAAATGGGAGGGTCTATGCTTTCTGTGCTGCCCCCTTTCTGCAGCCCAGCTCTGCCAGCCTTGAGGCAGGTTGTACGCGCTGGCTCGGAGCACGTGTCCCCCTCCAGACAGACAGACAGACGCACACACACACACACACACACACACATATGCACCCAGAAAGCCCCTGGTGCCCACGCGCCTGGCCCTCCCAAACTCTCATTTCCAGGGTCCCAGCCCCAGGCAGCAGAGAAGGCCTGAGAGCCAGCGATGGCGGGTATGGAAGTGAGGTTGGTGCCTAGGGGAGGGGGAGGGGGAGGAGATGCCAAAAATGGTGAGCCATTACAGGCAAGCAGGCGAGCAAGGGAGGAAGCGAGCAGGGATGATGGAAGCCAGCCGGGCATCCTCGCCGAGCTCTGGGCTGCAAAGGGGCGGCGAGAAAGGCAGCCCGGGGCCTTCCAGGCAGCAGGCATGGGGGCACAAGCCCCAGGTGGCACGGGACAGGCAGGGGGCCGGGAGGCGCCCAACGCTCCCCCACCCCCACCCCAAGCTTTGAAATGGAGACTGGCAGCAGCAGCCGCTGGGCTCTGCCCGGGCGTGGGGTGGGGGTGGCGGGCAGGCAGGGCGCCAAACCGAACGCCACCAGGCTGGGCACGGTGGTTGCCGGCCGGTGGCGCTGACCCCACCGGCCCCGGCCCAGGACCCCTCACATCTAGAGCTTTGGGGATGGAGGAAGGCGGCGGCCCAGGGGGGATCAGAGGTCCGGCAGACAAAGCCGGGTCCCCTCGAGCCGTGGGCAGGTCCCCAAGACCCTACAGAGATGGCGCGGCCTGGCATGGCCAAGGTGACGGGCTGGGGTAAAAATAAACTGGGCCCGCCCCGGGGGAGCTAAATCGAGGGGCCCAGGTGGAAGTGCCACTCCGGGCCACCAGCTGCCCCCGCCCCACCCCCAGCTCGGAGCAGCAGGGTCGAGAACACTGGGTGCCCGTCGACGCCCAGTTTCTACGCAGGGGAAACCCCAGCCATCTTGTCTCCTGGTCTTGGGGGGGCAGCCTACGGTGTAGCCACAAGCACGGGGAACGGGTGATCTCAGGCCGCACCGACGACAGGCCGCGCGTTTGGGGCAGACGGCGGGGGCATCCGTGCTAAGCCACATATCCTTGACCTCCAGGCTGTCCCCTCTGAGAGGGAAAAGGGCCTGGGAGGCCACACTTGAGCTGTGGCAGAGCTGCGTGGGGTTGAAGGTCAGCACCGTGCCGCGAGGCCTCCCGGATCACCTCTGCTAAAACCACGGCTGCCCGGCGCTTCCGTGGGCCCTACCTGTGCTTTCCCTCTTAGCACCTGTCACTGTCTCAAGTACCAGGCACTCCCTTGTTTATCAGGTTCACTGTCTGCCCTCCCACTGGGGCCGGCGCCTCTGCTGATTTTGCTCCCTGCTGAGCCCCCGGGGTCTAGAACAGGGCCTGGCACCCAGAGGTACTTGGTAAATATTTGTTGAAGGAATGCAGAGGCCCCCAGCTGCACCCCCAGCACTCAGGCTCCAGCAGGGTGCCCAGCGAGGTGTGGGAGAAGGCATCGTGCCCATTGTCAGGGTACCGAAGGCAAGCCTGGCCAGTGGTGATGCAGGGGGGTGAGGCAACCAGCCACTGTCACTCAGAGCCCCGAATGGAGGAAGATCTGAGGGTCAGAGTGGTAAGGAGGTTTCAAGGGCTGATAGCTGGGGCAAGCTTCCAATGGGAGTGTGGGGGTGTACCGGCCCACTCTGAAATTTTGGTAAAGGCCAGAGAATAAGCTGCCGAACGATTCTGTTCCATCAGTGGGACTTAGAGTGGCGGCCACCAGAGAAGAGGCGCAGGCTCTGCCACCTCCTAGCCCTTGACCCTGACGCTGGATAGGTCTCTCGGCTTCTCATCTATAAAATCAAGCGCTTATTTCGCATCAAGCACTGTGTGAAAGCACGTTCTACAAGCCAACTCCTCTGATCCTTACCATAACCTGGGAGAGGAAACTAGAGGCCCAGAGAGGTTGAGTGACTCGTCCAAGGTCACACAGCTAGTGAAGAGCAGAACCGGGATTCAAACCCAGGAAACTGGCTCCGAGTCCCCACTCCCCTGATAATGACTAAATGTCCCAAATGCCTGCCTTATTAGCACCCACATGGGCACAGCTAACCCCTGCCACCCCTGCCTCACGTGGAAGGATTCCACGGGGACAAGCTGGGAAGACACTCAGCACAGGGCGCAACATAATAAGCACACACACGGCACACTTTAGCCAATCACTATGGCTTTTAGGACATGTCATTATAATCCTAGAAAATGCTCTCTCCCTGCACAATTCTGCCAGCCATCTTTCTGGTCTCTTTCTGCGGAGTCAGAAATGAAGAATCCGTGGCCAGAGGAGTAACGAGACAGCCCCACGGAGGACAAGAGTTTCAGAAATTAGCCTCGCCTCCATCCTGGACTGTCTCGATGGCTTCCAGAAGCGGGACGGTCAGAGCAGGGCCGTGAGGCCGGAGGGCTGGGGGTGCCCCGGGGCAGGGTAGGCATATGGCTCCCCAAGCTTCTTCCCCAGGCTGCGACAAACCGGCCCAAGGGATTCAGAGTCCCAAATTCCACCAGGAGAGGTCAGGGTGGTTGAATCTGCCGCTCGAAGACAGCCAGAGGGCAGGCAGGCAGAGGGGAGGTCGGAGGAGGTCAGGTGTCATCTCTCGGACACCATTTCCAAGCAGGGCCAGGTGTAAGCCAGGTGTGAATGTCTGTGTGGGCGTGACGCTCAGCTACATGGACCCGGGCAATTCGGGACTGTGTACCGCCAGACCATTTGTGCCCGGGCTTATGTATAGGGGGTGTTGCATCTGCGACAACCTCTGGGTCCTGATGAGCAAGACTGTGTGCGTCTGCTGGCAGCAGCCTCCTGTGCGTGTGTGTGCGCGTGTGTGTCGTGGGTGTGAGTTGTGTCCACGTGTGTGTTACTGCGTGCGTCTGACAATACGAGGGCTGGGTGTCTCCCTTTCGGCGCTGGTGACATCGGGGGCCGGATCGGTGCTTGTGGTGGGGGCGTCCTGGGCGCTGCCGGGTGTTGGGCGGCATCCCTGGCCTCCCCCCACCGGCAGCGGACGCCCCTCCGAGTGCGATGACCAAATGTATTCCCAGACGTTGCCAAGTGTGTGCGTGTGCGTCACGGCATGTCTGAGGGTGTGTTGCTGTGTGCAACACACTGTGTGCACGTGCACGCTGGGCGCATGTGCTCCTGTGTGTCGGGGGGGGGGGGGTGCGGGGATCAGGGCTCTCGCGTGCGTTTCTGGGTGCCTGGCACGTGCACGTGCCTCTCGCCGAGTGTCTGTGGGTCCGTGAGACGCTCCACACCCCTGTGTGTTTGCCAACAAGCAGCGCGTGTGTCTGCGCCGTGTGCCGCGTGGCGCGTCTCCGTGTGACCGTGCGCGGTCGCGGGTCTGCGCCCAAGCGCACGTCCCTGCGTGCGACGCCCACGCCAACGTGTTCAGGTGTGGTGGGCGTCTCTAGGCGTTGGCGTGCTGAAGGCAAGTCCCTTTGTGTGGGGACGCCGGTGTCTGTGCGCTCCCGATTCAGGGAAGGTGTGCTGTGCCTGTGTGTGACGGCGTGATCCTTTGTGCCCGTGTGTGCCGGTGACGGGGTGCGACTTTGTGTGAGATGGGCCCAGGATAAGCCGCCCGAGACGATTTTACGGGAGCCAATATTTCGATGGGATCTCCCGGATGATCCCCCCCCCCCCAGGTCCCGACTGCCCCCGGGGCTGAAAGCCACCTCCTCAGGTCAAGGGGGTAGGGTGGGCCTCTGAGCTGCCCCTTCCTCCGGCTGGGCTCCCGCAGATTCAGGTGGGGACAGACCCCCGCCCTTGCCCGATCCGTGCCAGGAAGACCGGCACCGAGCTTTCGGCCAAGGGGGCAGGGTCCTCAGCAGCGGTGGTGGCACGGCCCCCTGCCCGCTGCTGGCCACCACCCCCCAGCTTCCCCTCAGGGTGGGGCCCCAGTAGGGGGAAAGCTCCCCAGAGCAACCCTGGCTTCCGATTGGCTACGGATCGCCGCAGTGCCCGCCACCCGCCTCCCCCTCCCCGGCTGGCGCAGCCACATCGGTAGTGGTGGCAAACGCAGCTCAGAGTTCTGGGCACAGCTGCGCCTCACAGAGGCCTGCCAGCCCCACCAGAAGCCAGACACCCCAGCTCCATGCCCCCGACCCCTCCCCACCTGCCCGCCCGGCCAGCCAGGCAGCACGGTCACCCTGGCGGCCGCCCCCCTCAGGCTGCCAGGCCCTGTCCACCCAGCCCCCTCACCCATCAGGCCTGTGCCCCCTTGGCCCAGCCCACTTGGGGGGCCCAGGCCCCTACACACGGCCACTCCCGCTCTCAGAGGGGCTCCTCAGGAGGGGGGAGGCAGCGAGGAGGGGTGGGTAGGGAAGGGGGGAGCTAGCCCTTCTTTTAGTGAACGCGCCCAGAGCTGGAGCCAAAAATCGAGGAGGAGAGATATTCAGACAGAGCCAAGACGCGTTTGGCAGGAGGAGAGAGAGAGGGAGAGAGGGAGCGGGAGGAGGGGAGGAGAGAGGGAGGAAAGACAGAGAGAGAGAGAGAGAGAAAGAAGGGGGGGCCCTCAGTTTCCAAATCTGAGCTCTCAGAGCCTCTGAGGGACAGCGGGAGGCACAGGAGGTGTGGGACTCAGGGCAGGCTTGACTGTGGGGGCAGTGGGGGCGGAGGGCTCAGCCCACAGAGACAGCCGGACACCCCAGCTGGCCAGGCCAGGACGGACACAGGCAGAAGCCAAGATCAATGTGCACCCGGCAGACAGAGGGAGGCCTGTGGGCGGCCCAAACACACACCCGCACCTCGCCACACAACGGGCTTCTGTCCATGCCGGGCCAGGGGCACGGGCGGGGCCCACAGCAGGGCCACCACGGCTGCCCGACCTCATGGGAAGCCGTGGAGAGGCCGGCCCGCTCCCAGCCGCTAGCCTGGCCGCCATAGTGGGCATTTCGCACGCTGCCAAAAAGCCAAGGGAGGCCAGGGAGAGGGGCCCTTGTGGTGAGATGCACATTGGTGGTCAGAGGGACGAGCCCAGCACGCAAAATGCCACGGGGGAGGTGACACCTGGAGACGCAGGCACGGACACGGTTGCTGACACAGGTCGACACGCAGAGTAAGGCGCACGGATACGACCTTTGCCACACATCCAGAGGATACATTGGGTTGCACAGGGACATGCCATGCCACCGCAGCACCGCGACACAAAGACGACATCAGACACCCAACGGGCACACACCCTCAACCTCACTGCTGCCAGAATACACAGAGATAGAACTTCGGATGACCCCCGGAGACACAGGCAGGCAGCACCCAACGATGGACACCTGGAGACTCGGGGACACTTGCAAAGGGACCCGTGCAGACATTCGCGGCCACATGGCCGTCTGCAGCAAAATGGTGGCTCTGAAGCCCAACACGCCAGTGACCACATGTGGATCAGGGAGAACCCAGTTGGCCATTCACAGCCCTCCCCCTGGCTCCTGCGCCTCCATATCTGGGGCTTTGTGGACGGGAAAATGAACACACACCCTTCTTTCCCCCACCCCAGCTTGGGGGGACGGGAGCCCCGTCCTCAGCACTTTGTTGGAGGAAAACGCAGGTGTCTGTGCCTCCTCTACCTCTCTTGGCCCAGCTGGAGGAAAGTGAGGGACCCCAAATCTGTGCTTCGAGAGCAGAAAAACAAGGACCAAGCCGACGGAAAAGACCAGGCTCCCAGCAGGTTGAACATGGAAGGCAGCAGTCAGACATTCACTACCAGGGGAATTTCACCAGCAGGCACAGCTGTGTGCCCACCCCCTGCACACACCCGCAATGACTGCCTGACCCTGCCAAGTGCCCACATAGGACCCCCCCCCCCATGCATCCTATCCCCGTGGTGGGCCCAGGTGACACCATTCGGGTGCAAACGCAGAAACGGCTCTGGAGCCACGCAGACATCCCTAAGCCATCATCGGGACCCACCCCCAACCCCAGGCTCTTCGCCCCACTCACATTTGGACACTCATGTGCACACACATTCCTGCACACTCCAGAACAAGACTTCAGAGCCCAGCCCTAAAGTGAGCCTGGTTGAGGTCAAGGTCAAGATCAGGGAAAGGGTCAAGGCAGCCAGTGGTCCCCAAAAAGGTATCTGGTCCCCACAGGGCAGTCAGCGCGTGGCTTGTCTCTCCCCTGCCACCCCCTGCCCATGCCCCATCATCTCTGCTGCCCTCTGCCTGGCTGATAGGACCCCACCCAAGGGAAAGGAGCTGGGCCATGAGCCGGCTTCCCTCCTCCCAAACTCTTGTCTTGCTTCCTCCTCCAGGCAGTCCACTTGGACTCCTATGGTTGGGAGGCACTCACTCCACTCTGCCTTCCACCCGCCTCAAGCAGTTTTCCCTCAGTCAGGAAGGCCTACGGGTGATTTAACGATGATAACCAAAATGACAACAAGTCATTCCATTTCTTGTACGTACCAGGCACTGTGCTAAGCCCAACCACAGCCTGAGAGATACCCATTTTGCAGACCAGGAAGATCGTGTGGTTCAAGTCACAGGATTAGAAGATGCAGAGGCAGAGCTCAAACCCTGTGCTGTCTTATTAAAAAAAAAAAAAAAAGCCCAATTCTTGATCTCTGCACCCACAGCCTCCGTCTGGGAGCCCTTGAGGCCACACAAGACATTCCTGGCTCGGCCAGGACCCCTGGCTCCAGCAGCCGGCAAGAAGGGAGCATCCAGCCCCCCAGATTAACCCAGCATGCCCCTCGGCTCCAAGCTTGGCCTGGTCCAGCCTCAAAACATCTAACGGAGCCTAACAGAGCCCCCAGCATGGCCCGCCCCATGCCGGCTCCGGCCTGCGCACACCTCCTGTCCCAGAAGTGGGCACGAAGCAGGCAGGGCCGGAGACAGGAAGAAAATGTGCCATACAAGGGGGGCGCTGCACTGTGCCAGGGGAGCAACGGCATCATGGGGACAGCAGGGTGGCCACAGTGACCCAAGGAGACGGCTGAGGCAGGGGCTTCAGGGACACCCCAGCCTATTCCCCCTTCCCTGGAAGGAGCGTGTGTGTAGCTGCACAGAAACAGGGGTCCGTGAACATTCTACTGCCCACGTGGCTGTGTGGCAGGAAATGTCAGCAAGCATGCAGGTCTATATATGCACCAAGGTGAGCCAACAGCATTGCATCTTCCATAAAGGTGTGTGTCTGTCCATCCCTCGGTCCTTGAGTCTATCTGTCCTCGAGTCTATATGAGCGAGAGCGGGGTGCGGGGGGGGGGGACACACACTTGAGTCAGCCTCTCGCGGACTGTCTCTTGGATATGTCTTCATGAGCCTACATCGATATACATGTCCCATCACATGGCGGGGTGTGTGTGTGTGTGTGTGTGTGTGTGTGTGTGCGCGCGCGCGCGCGTTGTGGGTGGGAGCGAACACAGGTCCACCATTTCCTGTGTCTGTAAGTGTGTCAATGTCCATGTGTCTGTCTGGATGATCAGCACGAGCAGGTCATTTATGTCCGCATTTTAGGGGCGACGGTGACGTACGTGTATGTCCACGTTCTGGAGCGTGTCTATTTGCCGGGGAAGGGGGTCCCATCCGTCCATCCCCTCCTGTCTGCCGAGGACTCAGGCCTACGGCTGCAGTGGGCTCATGCAGCGCCAGCAAGCGCCCCGCCCAGCCGCCCTGGATTTCGATGCTTTTTCCAGAAGGAGATTTCCCCCCCCCCCCCACCGCCCTTCCCCCTCGCCCACAGTGCCTTTCCCCGCCAGGGCCCCGCTGCTCCAAGCTCGTTCCTGCTCAATCATTTATTGACTTTAAAATCGAAGCCAATTCTGGGTTGAAAAAAAGAAAAGGGGGAGAGAGAGAGAGAGAGAGAGAGAGGCCACAGAGACAGAGAGGGTCCGAGACTCATGGGGAGGGGAGAAGCAGAGATGGCGCCAGAACCAAAGTCAGAGACAGAGACAAGGAGAGACAGGGACAGTCAAAGATCTAGAAGGACAGAGGCAGAGAGAGAGAGACAGAAAAGGGGCAGAGCAAGCCAGATATAGAGACAGAGACAGAGAAAAAGACAGAGACTGGCAGGGCAAATTATGGAAGCAGAAAGATTTGTAAAAACAGAGACTCTGGATCCAAGAGATGTGACTGTCGGGAGGGGCAGACCAGACCCTGCTGACCAGCTGACAGCAGCCGCCGGCATAGAGCTGAGGGATGCAACCCAGAGACACCATGCCCGCTCTCCTCCCCATCCACCCTGGCACACTCAGGCCTGTGACAGAGCTGAGCCCTTGCTCCCTTCTGGGGTATCATAGAGTCAAGCCCTGGCCATGGCCCATTGCCATGGTGTGCCCCAGCCCTTTCCTAGTCTTATCACCGGGGGATCGGCTGGCATTTTCTTTCCCAGGAGCCCAAGCCCTAGCCAGGTCTCAGGGGGCAGGCCAGGGTGCCGGCGGTGTAGCTGGTGGGCAAGGAGACACTCGAGCATGGGGTCTTGATTCCACTAGGCCCCAAACACCAGCACGCAGTCCAGCCAAACACAGCCCCAAAGGCAGCCACAGCTCAGACCCCGCTGGGTGGACGGGGTTGTCATGCGGCCCAAGACAGGGCGACTGGCCAGTCAGAGGCACAGATGCGGGGGCCGGGGGTGGGGGGTGGGGTCCCTCATACTGACACAGTGGCCAGAGTGCCTGCCCACACCTGCATGCACACTGTGATACATACATGTGCGCGTGCACCTCACCAACACTCATGACACCCAGTTGCGAAACAGGAAAACCCGCTTTCTGGGGCACACACATGTCCATACCACGCAGGCCTGCCCACCGCCACCCAGAGGAGCCACAGGCAGACCCCAAGACTGACACACACATACACACTCGCATCTGTGGATACAGGAGTATGGTGTGGCCACGGCTGACACGCAGCCCCTGACATGCTCTCTTGCCCCCTCGCCGCACATCACCACCTGATAGCAGCCATATTCACTTGGACTCCCACTCCCATCTGTGGGCACGCTTGGCAGAAGGCTGGCAAGGCTCAGGCTGGGCAGAGGAGACAATTAGGACCCCGGGCCCGGCCTAAAGATTCCCCTCACACACGCAGGCCTTGCTGGCAGGCAGGGCTAGGCAGCCCCCAGGTGTCCCCTCTTCCGAGTCTGTGTTGCCAGCAGCGGCCTGGCCCGGCAGGCAGCGCTACCAGGGCCACTGCGGGACTCTGGACAGTTCTAGTGCCCTCTCGGAGCCTGGGGCCACCGCCCAGGGAAGGCGGAGCGGCAGGGCAGGCATCCCCCGCGCTTTTGCCTCCGCGGAGCGCTGCGCAGGGAACTTCGCTGGAGGCGGGACGCGCTCTGCTCTCGCAGCGCGCCAAGGTCGGCTCTGTAGTGCCCGCGGCTGACCCGACGGCGTGGCCGCAGCACCGTCGGCCGCATCCACGGTTGCCTCCCGCCCCTCCCGCCTCTGGGCGGCAGGACAGGATTCCCCCACCCCGGCCCGCCTGGTCCACCGCGCCGCAGCCGGGGTAGCTGGGGCCGGAAAGTTTGCGCCGAGGAAAGTTTGGGGCGGCGGGGGGGCCGCGGCTGCGACGTCCAGGGTCGGCCGAGAGGCGCGGCCCCGGCTGGCAGCGCGCCCGTCCCTCCCTCCCCTCCCCTAACCCTCCGAAATTTGGGAGCCCCGCCATTTTCTTAGCCCCGCTCCCATGTGAGGCCTGAACAAAGACTTTGGGGCGACGCCCGGGCCGCTCGGCCGGCCCCGGGCACCCCGGCTGCACGCAGGGGCCGCCGCCACGCATGCCGGCCGCTGCCACCCTCGGGAAAAGCTGCGCCCGCCCCAGAGAGCGCCGCGGGACCCAGTCCCCGCTCTGCGCCCTCGGGACCACCCCCCTGCCACTCTGTCACCCCCGCAACCACTGCCAGTGGCCACGCTGCCCGGGTGCACAGCACAGTCGCCCACAGGTCGGCGGGAGTCCACCGCACCCCAGTCGAGCGCGCGCGCGCACACACACACACACACACACACACGCACTCCCGCTCCGCGCTCCAGGGGCAGCGCCACGCACGCAGCCGGCCACCCCCAGAGCCCCCAACAGGAGTCCGCCCGGTGGCCAGGGTCGCACGCGCACCGTGACGCCCGCAGGCGTGCCGGGACTGCCCACAGCACGGCTTGCACCCCTCGGCCGCCCGCAGGCTCACTCCCCCCCCCCCACCCCGGCCGCCGCGCGCCCCCTCCGGCCGCCCGCCCGCCCGCCCGCCCGCCGGCCTCCTGCGCCCGCTCCCCTCCCCGGTCGCCCAGGGGCGGCGGCCGGTACCTGGGTGAGGCAGTACGGGGAGTACATAGCTGGGCGCCCGGGCGGGAGCGCGGCGGCCGGCCGCGGCGAGGGGAGGCCCGGCAGGCGGCGGCCGCGCTCGGGCTCCGGCTCCGGCTCGGCTCCTCCGGCCTCCGCCGCGCTGCGCCCGCCCGGCCCGCGGCCCCGCGCTCGCCGCTCGCAGGCTCGGCCCCGCCGGCTCCGGGGCCGCCGCCGCCGCCGCCGCCGCCGCCGCCGCCGCCGCGCTCGCCGCTGCCTCTCGCGTCCGCTGCTGCCGCCGCCGCTGCGCGTCTACTCCATGCCGCCGCCGCTCGGCCGGTCACCCTCGCCCGCCGCCGCCGCCAACGCCGCCGCCGCCGCCGCGCTGTGAAAGTGAAAGTTTAGACAAAGTTTGGAAGCGGCGCACTCCGGGGAGAGGGAGCGGGCGGGCGGCGCGGGCGGGAGGAGGGGCGCGGGGAGGGGCGGGCAGGGCGGGGGAGCGGCGGCCGGCGCGCACACACACATACACACACACACTCTCACACGCACACACGCACACATGCACACACACGCGCGCGCGGGGGCGCACACCGACACAGCCACCCCGACACGTGCTGGCTCGCGTTCCATCGCAGACACATGCTGACACACAGCAGGGTTCGGACCCCGCCACACATGTCACGTACAGAACGCATTGCCACACTTTCCACGTTCCAACAAACGAGCACACACAGACCCCTACACACACACACACACACACACACACAGCATGGACACACGCCCCCGCACACCAGCCCACGACCCACACGCTGACGGGCACCCAGGCCCACCATCACATGATGATAACCTGCACACCCGCGTTCCAGTTACGAACCACGTTTAGACGTGCCAGCAAGGGCCTCACATGGACACACACCGATCCACACGAAGACACACACACCAGCGCATGCTGGCACATACATATTCACACTGACACACTGACAGGCATCATCACACAACCACACTCTGACGCACTCCAGACACACAGCTCCTATACATAGACACCCAAAGGCACACACAAAGCCACACCAAAACATCTTGGCAGCTGTGGCATTGCAGAGGACACAGCCGGGCACGCAGAACGACACTACTTAAGGGGAAATGTGCTAACACGCTCTCGTGCAAACATACTCCATCAGATACCTGGACACACATGCCTAATGACCTAGGGAAGGAGCACACTGACCCTGATACAACGACATACAAGGTGTCACTGACACAAAGTGACACTGGCAGTCACAATCACACAGGAACATACATAGCACACACCTGGTGCCCAGATGTCCCCTTGGGCCTTGGGCACACTGACCAGTCGTCCTTCAGAGGATCACCCAGCCATGAACACGGGTATGACATACATACACCCAGGCCCCTCCCACACCCCACCCTTATGACACTACACAAACACACACACACACACACGTACTTGGATCTGATCATGAACATACACAGATCTAGCAAGTGCCATAGAGCCCAACCCGCAGGGACAGAAATGGGCATAGACATGTGTCATCCCCCCCCCCCCACCATGAGACCAGTCTCTCATGCAGGCCGCTGACCCCTCCTTTCCAGAGCAGAAAGGAATGGAGGCAGAAGTTGGTGCTGAGGACCCTAGTGTGGGGGCAGGGGGAGCCCTTAGGTGACCCCCAAGGTGGGCGGGGAGGCGGTGCCTGCAGCCCCTGGGCAGCTCCTGCTGAGACAAAGCTCTCTCCTGGTGCCAGGTGCAGCCAACACCTTCTTGCCCTCCCGGGCCAAGAAGCTGTGGCAATTCTAAGCCATGCATTGTCTGCTGGAGGGGTGTTGGTGCCCAGGTGTGTGTGTGTGTGTGTGTCTGTGTATGTTTGTGCAGGGCTGGCTGTGTGGGGGCTACCATGGCTGTGCCCATTGGGTCCCAGAAAGCAGGCACAAGAGTGTGTGCATGTGAGAGAGAGAGAGAGAGAGAGCGAGCAAGCACACCTGAGGGGGTGTACTTCTGGTCGCATTACATCATTGAGGCAGGGTGACTAGACTTGTGTCCTCAGGTCTGGGTGTTCTCTGGGGAAAAAGAGACACAGGTCAGTGAACGTCCAGGAGTCTCTCTGTGTGGCCCTGTGTTACGTAGTGGTGGGTCTCTCGGTGGCGGGGGTGGGGGGGCTGGGGGGTGTCTGCGAGCCAGAGAGGGTGCGCGTCTGCCAAACCCTGTGCCAAGCGCTGGGGACATCATGGGGAACAAGACAAAAGAGCCTGCCCTCAGAGGGCTGACATTCCAGGGGGAGTTAGGTGTAGACGGGGTCTGGGTTGGACAGACACGTGTGTTTCAAGCTGCCCGCGGTGTGTATGCCAGCTCTGGGGATCTTTCTGTCAGAAAGTGTCAGTGTGTCTGATGAACTTGTGCGTAACGTGGCAGGGATGTGAGTCTGTGTGTCCCAGAGTATGTGCCACCAAGTGGGCAGGTGGGCGAGGGTCCCAGCGAATCTGTCTGTGATCAGAGTCCGTGTGGCGGAAAGTGTTAACGGGCGTTATTAGGCGTGTGCTTCTGTGGGGTGGTCTCTGTGGGTCTGGGGTGGTGATGAGGATCTGCGGGAGTGTGTGTGTGATGTGTCACGGAGGGGGGCTCTGTGTGCCCAAGGGTGCGTCTGGTACGTGTGTCAGTCATTCAGCGCTTTGGGGCTCCGTCCCTAGAATCCTGCGGGTCCCACATGGCCTCGCCCGCTGTGCCGCAGCCACTGCCGGCGCGAGGCCGTGGCAGAGGGAATCGATACGTCCTTAAAAATTCAAGGGCTTCTCGTAAACAGAAACTTTTAACACCGTTTAAAGTTTCAGGGCCATTGCTGCCTGCTCCTCACCGCTGCAGGAGGAATGCGGGGGGGGGGGGGTCATGAGCAATGGTTTGGAGAGAAGGGGCCGGCTGCATGATGCATGGGGGACCGGGGTGGGGGTGGGGGCTGTGAGGGGCTGAAAGAAGAGACCGGAAAGGGATTTAGAGATCAAGGGGGCCTGGGGCCTTAACGGCTCAGGGAAGAAATTGAGAGGGTTGGGGTGTCTGGGACTTTTAATATAGCTGGAGGCTTGGGGCATCCTGAGAGCCAGGCAGACCCTCCTTGCCCCTCTGCAAATGGCCACAAAGGGCCACGCCCCTCAGAAGCCTACCCCCCAACTTGAGTCCAGTTCTCCCCCCACCCAATGGCCTGTCCTCCCAGCCCTGTCCACCAGTCCTGCCGGACCCCGAGGCTGGGATCTGCCCACTCCCTTGTCACCCTCCTAGTCCTGTATCTGGCCCCAAACCTAGGCTCTTGACCAGCCTCCCATACCCACTTACACCCACACTCATACCACAATTCCATTTGCACACACACACACACACAGGCACATTATTCATCCTCCATTTACATACACACTCACACCACAATATTCACCCCTCTGCTCATACTTACATGGACACACACTCACACACACAGCAGCTATATATACACACATACAGGACATCCTTTCATTGACACACACACACACAGAGGACACCCATCCTTTCATTCAGACAGACAGACATATACACACAGAGGCAACACCCATTCATCCACCCAGACGCACACAAACATACACAATATCCATACACACACACACAGGACATCCATCCTTCCATTTACACACACACACAGACAGACACACAAATCCAACATCCAGATACACGCACAACACCCCTCTCGCCATTCATAAACACACAATACCCATTCTCCCATTTACACACACTCTCGCACCACCGTGGGCACCTCCCCACACTCGTTTCCTTCTGCAGTCACAAACTACATCCAGTCGTGTTCACACAAATACTCGCCCCCCGTGTTCGTGCACGTCCGCCCTCAGAATTCTCCCCACGCTGAGACCACCTCCCCACCTCCCACGACACCCCCACCCTGTACCCACACCCACCCACACATATGCACGCACACATCCGCTCTGCTCCCCGCTCCACAGCTGCCAGCTGGGAGGATTTTTGTGAGGCAAAGGAGGGGGGGGGCTCTACAGGGCACCCGTGCCCCCCACCCCCTCCCCCACAGAGCCCGGGTCTCAGGGCACACCTGGCTTTCGAGAATTCTCGGGGGAGGAGGGCACTGCCAGGGGGCTGGGCACAGCTGGGATGCCGCAGCTGGAATCCCCCACATTCCTCCCTGCCGGGACTGCCCACCTGGCTGCAGCTGGCAGCAGGTGTGTTCTTACAATGCAGGTGTGTGGAGTAACGAGGAGGAGGGAGGATCAGGAACCAGGCCGACGGCATTACCTGGCCAGGGCGCTGGGGGTTGGTGGAGGGGAGGGCACTGAAACATCTGGGCCCTGGCGGCCATGCCCTGGGCCACTGAAGGCGGGGCCGGGCACCGCTGGGCCCCGAGACAGCTGGGCAGGCCTCCTGGGGGAGGCGGGAAGACATCTGGCCCACAGGATAAGTGAAAAACCAGTCCATAGGTGTGGCCAGGGTCAGGGAGAGGGGTGCTCTAGGCCTTCCCGACAGCACTAGGGGTCCCCACTCTCCAAGAGGGCCTGACGTCTCCCCTGCCCAGCCTGGCAGGCATGGTCCGCGCCCCAAACCTGGGGTTCTGGCATTGTGCTCGCTGCCCTCACCCCGGGCTGGGAGCCCCTGATGGGTGGGGTCTGAGCCTGAGGTATTACAGGCCTGGCTCCCAAGGCACTCACACCTGGCCAGGCACCCGGGACCACGGCTCTCACGCGAGAGAATCCCAGAGACACACGGGCATACTCAGACGCACAGAGATGCGGACCCTCCCCCTCTGGGGGAGGACATCCAAAACGCCATGATCACACACAGACCCACAAACATACACATAGCCACACAGAGAATCCCACCAGACCTTCCCAGATCCATCCACAGAATAACACCAGGAACGCTCTCACCATCACAGAGACCCCCAGAGACCGAAACCCACACAACTTGCAAAGACACAAAGACACACTCAGACATAGGCAGCCATAGCTGTACAGACTCCCAGAGTCAGTCACCCTGAGCCCAGTTACACAAAGTCACGTAGGGCCCCCAAATCCCGTACGGGACAAGCCCATGCGGTCATCCACACCGATCCTCTCAAAATCATCCATGGAGGTGGCACGCGCAAAGTCACACAAAGGTACAGAGATCACATACATACAGACGCACGGACACCCAGATACACAAGATCGCCTGTGATCACAAATGGTCACACACACAGATAGCTGGTCGCGCCAACACCCAAACACGCACACGCACACACACGCACACGCACACACTCC